>NW_020174933.1:1859482-1989325 GCF_003031525.2 Neophocaena asiaeorientalis asiaeorientalis | reverse complement strand
TTTTTTTTGATGGGTGGTGCTGTATTCCTGTCTTACTGGTTGTTTGGCCTGAGACATCCAGCACTGGAATTTGCAGGCAGTTAGATAGAGCCAGGTCTTGGTGCTGAGATGAGGACCTCTGGGAGGCCTCACTCTGATTGATATTCCCTGGAGTCTGAGGTTCTCTGTTAGTGCAGCGGTTTGGACTTGGAGTTCCCACCACAGGAGTTTGGACCCGACCTCCGGCCTGGGACTCAAAATCCTGCAAGCTTCGTGGTGCAGTTAAAAAAAAAAAAACAGAAAAGGAAGAAAGAAAGAAGAAAAGGAGCAGTAAAATATCAAAGAATAAAAAACAAAATAAAATTAGGAAGATAAAAAGTATATTAGGAAAAATAAAACTATAATCGAAACAACTGCAACAAGGTAAAATAAAACCAGAACAGAAAAAGGACAGGTGGGGGGGGGGGGGGGGCAACAAGCCAAAAGGAGAGATCACTAACAAAGTGTAAAGAATAAAATAAAATTAGAAAAATAAAAGATTTATTGGGAAAAATAAAAATATAAAAGAATCAACAACAGTGGATCAACCAGGTAAAGCAAGAACCCCAATCTGAAAGAGGAAAAAAACAAAAAAGCCTTGGCTATAGGGATGGGGTTTAGGCGGTGGGTGGAACGTAGGCAGGGGTGGGGTTTTGGGTGAGCCGGGGCCTCTGCTTAGGACCTGCGCAGAAGTGAAGAGGCAGCATGTGGAAAGGAGGGTCTCCGGAGTGTGCAGTTCTGGCGTTTGGAGGTAGGGCCCTGAGTGAGGGTGTGTGGGTGGAGTTTAGGGCCAGCACGTTGGAGGGGGTCTCCGAGTACAGAGGTGGGGCCCTGGGTGGCAGTGTAGGGGCGGGGCTTGGGCTCTGAGCAGCAGGAGGGAGGCTCCGAGGGCAGAGGATTAGGTCCCAGCAGCCTCCTGGGTGCCTAGGTGGACAGGGAAAGCACTGGCCCCATTCCCCTCCGTTCCTTCGTGCCCCTCCCCCACTGTCTCCCCCGTAGCCACTGGGGTGCCAGCCACCCTTCAGGGGTGCCAGCCCCGGAGGTCTGGCCTTTACTTTTGCTCCCCCTTCCCCACCTTCCACTCCCCCTTCCCCACCTTCCACTCCCTCAGGACCCACGCGGCTGCAGGGGGCCTCGGTGGGCAGAGGATCAGGCCCGGGGATCTCAGCAGGTTCCTGGGGGGTCCAAGTGGGCAGGGGAAGCCTGGCCACGCTCCCTTTTGATCCTCTGCCCTCCCAGTGGTTCCCCAGTTTCCCCTTTCGGGCCTGGGATCCCTTCCCCTCAGGGACGCTAGTCCCGTCCCGCCGCCACTTCTCCTCCCCCTTCACTCCCCCCGCACCCCGCGTCCTACCCGGTCGCTGGGGGTTCCTCCCGTCCCCTCAGGTGACCGTGGTCCCCCACTGGGGCCTGGTAGATGCCCTAGTTGCGCGGAGACGCGAATTCTGTGTCCTCCTAGTATGCCGTCTTGACTCCGCCCCTCATATTCTTTTGCTTGCTCTTTTCTGCTGTTTTTATTAAATACTAAAACAACCTAGTATTCTCTTAGTCATTTCTCAAATCTTTTCTTCGTTTATTGAGAAAATTATATTTCTTAATATAAATATACGATATTTACATAAATATTTTCTTCAGTTTAATGCATCTAATGATCTCTTTCATTGTTATTTATTCAGTATTAGCTGAATAAATCAGCAGCATTAGCTTTAGATTATACACATATTGTTTATAATGTGTGTGTGTGTGTGTGTTTTCTTTAGTTACTTCGTATGTGGGTCTCTTTCCCCCGATGAGAATATAGTTCAGGTTCAGGGCCACAATTTTGATTACTTTTGTCATCCTCATTGTACAGCTCTGGACACCAGGAAACTCTCTATTTCTTATTTATTGATACAGGTAAGAATAGAGAAGGAGATCATTTTGGGACGTGGAGATATTTCATAATGAAAGGAATAGCTGTGATATTGGAGGGTGGTACCAGGCACCAAGCACTAGGAAATCAAGGAAAACAAATTAGAATTGGGCATAGAAATGAACAAAAAGGATTCCATATACCAGAATTGCCTATTCAAGAATTTGGCTCAGGGCTAGACCTGTTTTTCTAGAAACATTCCATCAGTGTTTGTAAAATGAATGATCAGTTGTTTGATTGGCTGATGGATGGATGGAAGGATGGATGGGTAACTGAGTTACAGAGTTATAGAATTTTCACTTAGGTTATTGAAGGAGCATTGTCCACATAACTAGTTAACAAAATTACTGTTTGTTCCATGAGCAGATTACATGAAAAAAAATTCAGTTTTGTTTTCTAAGTGTGTTTCAATCACTATGGTTTGGTTACAACTAAGAGTAATAAGCAGCTATCTTAGTACTCACGTCTAATAAGTATGCTCGAAAATCATCATCCTTTAACTTCTGGGCCAGCCATTGGGTGTCCTACAGTCAGTGTTTTCTTTGAAGCACATCACTCATAAATGAGGCATCTGTACCTCTGCATCCAGCTTGTACTGGTCCAAATTCATACTGTGTAGGGGGGAGACAAGCATAATTGGAGCAAAGGCTAAAAGGTGAGGTAGTGAAATTAGTATTCTTACCCCATGAAGACTACCCTTTCAAAGGAGAAAGGGAGTTGTTTGGCACTAAAACAGCAGGCCAGTATGAAGGGTATTGAAGTATATAGCACTGGATCTTGGCTTTTAAGTTATTGGGGCTAAAGGAAGGAGAAATGATTCTTGGAACCAGAAAGGCTTGAGACTGTGGGCAGTTTTAGGACAGAAGCTACAGGTGTCTTTTCTCCAACGTGTTCCCTCTCCTGGAGACTTTGACAGCCAACTTGTGTCCTGACAACTCTGTGGGTGGGAGTGTGGGAGAGGCCTGTCACCTACTGCATGTCTTAGTACCTATGGTGTGTGTGTGTGTGTGTGTGTGTGTGTGTGTGTGTTTGAGAGAGAGAGACATTGAAAAACAATAGGAAAGAGACAAAGAAACAGCAGGAGAGAAGAGAGAGGCCAGGAAGTCAGGAATAAGGAAATGACTTGAAATAGCCATTTAGTCATTTGGGCACTTGGACAACTAAGAGTCAGTGACACACCTGCCCACTTGTTTCAGCCCCATCCAGGGCTCAGGGCTCTTCTACCATCCCTACATCTATGTGCAGAAGATGAATCTGCTTTAGAAAAACTGGGAGAAAATGTCCTCTTTTGCTCACCCAGGTTGTCTGTTCCTCAGTGCCTTCCCAATCTACTTTAAGAAGCTAGCAGAGTTTGGGGGAAATCAGGCAGTTTAAGGAGTATGTCATGAATAGAAAAAAGGAGTGAGAGTCCAAGAAATATTATCCATGTTCCCCAATTAGTGAAAAATGTAAAGAACTAGCATTTCTTTTTATTCTTCTTTCCCCACTACCACATATTTTGGGCTGCAATGATCTGTCACTAAGCCAAGGACAGTGCTGTTGTCAAAACAATTTTGACCCTTTAGCATGAATGAGTACACAAGCCAGGCAGTATGTCTGAGGCAGAGTCCTAGGAATTCCTGCGTATTTATTCACCTCTCAGGTTTAGCTCGTTTCTTTACCTCCCTTCCACATAATATCTATACTCATGTTGTAAATAGGCAAGACCAAGGTAGTCACACTGCCATTAGCTAAGTGGCACAGCAAAGGACATCATTTCCAGTCTGTTGGCTGACTTCAAAGAACCCACCCTATCTAGTTCTGAAGGGTTTTAGAGTCAGAGCGTACTTTGTGTTCTTAGGATTTTTAAAGTTTAGGCTTTATTCATTCTCTCTCTCTCTTTCTCTCTTTCCCTCTTCCCCACCCCCCCTTGCCCCTCACCCTTCCCAAAGTAACCTGTTAGTGTCTGACACCCCACACCAGATCATTGTGGATTACAAATTAAGTTGCCAGTTTCTCTAGGAATAAAGGACTACATGCAATAGTGGAATTTCTAAATAGGTTATGATCGCAGCATGATTAAGTTAAATGTTTGCTTCATAAATTTTTTCATAAAATATGCTTTTAAATTCTATCTGTGATTATGACAGAAGTCAAATTTGTTCTCAGTGGGCTTAGTAGTTGATTCTATATCCTTCTTGCTGTCCCCAAAATGTTTCTTAGTATCACATGAGAATTGTATTCTTCTGACAAGTGTATTATATTACATTAATAATTTTATCATACTGTAAAATTACTGATGGCTTCTTAATATGCTTCAGGTTAACGTGGTAGTTCCTGACTCTCCCTTTGCATTTGTGGTGTATAGTGTCACCTAATGGTCAGAAGGTTCAGTGCGTGATTGCATTTCTGTAGATGGCGCTCTCAGTCAAAGCAAGCTCTAGGAGAGCATGGCATTTTCTCCTTTGCCTTTTTGTCTGCTTATTTCTTGTGTGGGGCCGGTTCAACATTTATGATTGTTTGGGGAGCTCCTGGCTTAACCCCATCGGACAGGGATTTAATAGTCTCTATGTTGTCATAATTCAAACAAAATAGTTGTTTTTTTCTGGTGTTCCCTTAGCAGTTGTATTTCAAGGAATTTTAGCATCCCGCATAAAATATATTCCTATATGTATTTTGTAAACTTTAAATTTGGGACATACTATGCTATGCATGTTGCTGCTGCTTTAATAGCATTCCCTGTATGAAATCTTAACATCTGGAATTACCAGTGCATTTTTTGAAATTTTTATAATTTTTACAAAAAGTTTTATAAAATTTATAGTTTTATAAATTGTTTTCTTTTTATCAGTTTTTTTAAGTTTAAATGCTTCCCAGAATTTTCAAATCTCAAAGAATGCTTTTAGTATTTCTTACCAGAAGAGGTATAGTAGAAACCTAGGTTCTTGCCAAAATTCTTAATCAAGTACATATGTTACTTTTATTAGATATTTAAGAGCAATCAACTTGTACCTGCAGTTTAAGTATGGGTTTTGTATATTTAGAAAGATGTGACCATCAAGTACTCTCTGATCTGGGAGGCATAGTAAAAATTCCATATTTAAGACATTTTTTTCTCTTCTCTCTGTGTGGCGGCCAGTGAAGCATATTGCTTGAAACATGCCTTGTAATTTTACTGGATCCAGCTGTGCATGTTTTGGTACATAAATACACTCTGCATTTGGAGTCCCAGTGGAGAGGAGAACACAGCTTCTTTTCCTTTCCTGTGTGACTGCAGATGTCACTGGCATTTGAAATTACAAATGCCTGTGTGTTCATGTTTTAATTGCCTCTTAGAAGGCATAAGCACAGTCTTTTTTGAACAGGTTTCCTGAATTAATTGGAGCATTAAAGGCACGAGAGAGGGAAGTCTTATATGAGTCCTGTATATCCTGTGTATAAGTGGAGGACACCAGAAGTGCTGTAGTGCAGTCCTGTTATACATGCAGCCATATCTCATTTCACATTATTTTCTAATTACTATGCTGTGTTCCTGTCTTGACATCCTCTTAGGAGGTGGAAACCATCCCCTGCTGGTACCCTATGATACACTGACGGCCAAAGAGAAAGCCAAGGATAGGGAAAAAGCACAGGACATCCTCAAGTTCCTGCAGATCAATGGCTATGCTGTATCCAGGTAAAAGCACACCTACTCCAGTCACACATTCTCGTTATAAGACTGAATATTTAAATATCCCTGTCAGATTTAAGGCTGAAAATGAACTCAGTGATCTCTTTAAATCTTAGAGCTACTGTTTAGTATTTTCAAAATATACGTGTCAGAAACATTAATGCCCTTAGCTGTTGTGCCACATAATTGAGTTCCTTACACTTCTTATGTTAAGTCCCCATCCATCATTTAGGCAAAATCCCTAGGCAAAAATGATACTCTATTTTTCTAAATGCAACATTTTATTACATAGTAATAGTTATTTTGTACAGTTTTATATCAGGTGCAAAGTATTTTTTATAAATTAAATCTTTTTTGTTTTTAGCTACAAGAATATTAGCTAACCTTGCAAATTTATCTATATCTGTGTGTGTGTATATATACACATCTATATATTGCTATATGTAACACGTTAAATATACTTCTCTATATATAGGTATTTAACAAAATATATTTCGTTTTTACCTTACCTTCTAACAGTCTTTGTAGATGACGGTTTCCATTTTTCCTTTTTGCTGTTCTAGAGGATTCAAGGACCTGGAATTGGACACTCCTTCTATTGAGAAACGATTTGCCTATAGTTTCCTTCAGCAACTCATTCGCTATGTGGACGAAGCCCACCAGTATATCCTGGAGTTTGGTAGGTACCATAGTCCTATTACTAACAGCCCAGTTTTTGTTATTTTTAACATTTACAACATCAGGAGATAGAACAGCATAGACTACTGTGATGCGTGTGGTGTGCTCCCGGATGGTATAAACACTTTCTATCCATCATAATACTAATTTGAGTCTAAAAGTCAATAGGCAAACTCATTTTTAAGGATGGGTAAATTTTGAGAACTTAAAAAAAATCTAACATGTAATACTTTTCTCCTTAAAATGTTTATTGGCATTGATTTTTCATTTTGAAAGATACATTGGATGGACATCAGATTTTAAGGTACACTTAAATCTTTCCTAATGAAATTAATTTCTCTGCTCTTAAAAAAATCTAAACTAAAACTCTATGGATTCTCCAAATTTCTAGACAATGTAAAGGCCTTGAGTTTAGCCTGTGCAGCGTTACACATTTATATTAGAGTATCTGCAATACAGAATACTTGATTATTCTCTTAGAGCGAAAGGAAAAACCTCTTCCCCATCTGGCTCAGTGCCATTTAAGTACAAAAAGAACTCCTTATTTTAAATCTAAGATTCAGAACAGAATATCAAGACAGCCTCCTCTCACCTCTCTTATTTTGTGTTTATCCTCAGCACTGTTGAATTAAAATTCAAGTTGTCAATTACTCACCTTTGTGTCAGATCCCCTTCCAGCCACTGGTTGGTATTAGGATATAAAGGAGTAGAGTTTGGTCCTTTTTGAAAGGCAGTGTGCTCTGCTGGTGGTGCATCTTCTCGTTTTCTTTTCCAGTTTTAAAGTTCTCTTTCTGGTTTTGTTTTGGTTTTTTAACCCTCATTCTTTCTGTTTTCAGCCCCTTTCCTTGGGGCCCGTAGTCCTAGATCCCTTAGTGATACATCAGCAACAAACCCCTCCTAACCAAGGGCTCTTTTTGCTGCTGTTTTCTTAGGATTTATATTAGTTTTCAGCACAGCATCAGATTAATGTTTATAGGAATTCGAGCTCTGGTATTTTCTTGTTCCTGGCCCCTGGATCCCCAATGTGATTAGAGATTTTCTACTTGAGCATCGTTCTCTTAAAGAACCTCCCTCTTTTTCCACCTGCCTCTTTAGCTACAGTACAAATGCTATATTTTTCCTCTCTTAATCATCTTTTTCATAAAGGCCAATTATACAAACTAATCTATAATATGCAGTCTCTTTGTAACTCATCCAACAATATATTTTTTTAAATATGATAGTCACCTTGACTAGTAGCCAAATTAGTCTGAATGAAATTTGACCAAAGAACAAGCATGAGGCCATGGTGAACTTTTGAAGCTTTTATGCACAAAGTTAAGTGTTGACATTTCTAATCCACATTTAAAAGTATCTGTATGAGTAGCAGCTCTGGGATCCAGCCTTTTTTTTTTTGATGAGAGGAGAAGAGGGAATGAAGAGTGATCGTTTGGAAAGGGAATAAGCAACGTTTTTGCTTATGTATGGGTAGCAGAAACAGAACTTTGAAGGGTAAAATGTGTTTAGGCTTCGCTTTATTCACATTGTATTCAAGTTTCTGAATAAACCTTCTAGGACAGCATTTGTGTGTAAGGAGTGGTGAGAAGCTAACTACAGGGCAGATTCACCCACTTCACACATTTCTTTCTTTCTATAGGATAGAGAAGGTACTATGAACAGAATTCTGGGGAGAAATAAGGTTAGATTAATATAGAGCCCAACAAAATTAGTTTTTTTTTTACAATTGCTGCTGTTACCTGTTCCATTTTCAGGTGGCTTTGGCAGGGCAAATTATGTACAAGAATTCTGTCAAGAGGAGAAGCAGAGTTGAGATTGTCTACATGATCATTTGTTTTCATTTTCATTTTTCATTATTACTAAAACCCAAAATTTCTGTAATACCGTCTTCTTTCATCTTACACTTTATTGCCTTTGCAACACATCTTTAATATATTCATTCTTAAACATAGACTCATGGTGATGGTAAGAATATGCCTGTGCCTTTTTTGAAGTTTTGTATTACATCACAGATCATACTCTCTCCAGATCTTTTCACATTTTCTACAGAGGCATTTTTGTTAAAATATATAATGAAAAGAAAGATATTTCCTATTTAGTTCTTTGAAATATTAGCAGATTTAGATAGGTACAAATTTCTGTCTCAATAACGTTTATATGAGAAGGTCCCTTAGGTGGATCCAGCCATTCTGCATAATACGCTTGAGAGAGATTTAGTGCAAAAGTGATTTAAAAGAAATTGAAATTCACGAGCATTGAAAAGCCATTATTTTCTTTTACTTATTCATGGGAAGAGCACTGTCTGATTTTACAAAGTATTAACTAAGTTCTCTAAAAGTTATCCTGAATTTATGCTTAAGATTTAATAAAGTGTATTTCAAATTGTTTTTATTTCTATGGGCAAGAGAACTTTTTCAAGCAAAAGTCAGTTTGATTCTTATAAAATATGGAAGCTCTGCTTACAGATTTTACACTGAAACCTTATATCCAGTTCTGAAATTCTTAGCTCTCCAATCTGTTCTGCATAGCATCGTGGTTATTATAGTTTATTGCTACCTCTTCTATATGTATGAAACCTCCTTTATATGCATGAGGGAGGTAGGAAAGGCCACCTTCTAAGCTAAACACATTCAGTCAATCAGTTCTTAACCTTGAACTCATTTTCTACACCATGGGGGAAATTCAGGGCTTTTTGCTTTGCTTATGGAAATTATCTTTTGACACTGGTGAACTTTTTTATTCTTTAGCAGAATGTTAATTTTCCAACCTAGTATTACAGCTGTGGTCCTCCCCGTCATCACAGGCACTGGCTTCCTGAAATTTTTCCATTGGTATATTAATATTAAAGGCTGTAACTTGCAGTCACACCAAGAAGTCACTATCTTTATTTAGAGGTCCGTGTTAAAATCTAGCAAATTACGTTTACTTATTTTCCACTCACTTTTCTCACCCCAGGGAGCTTCTTTCTTACTGAAAGAGAATGTGGGATTTTCCTGCTAAAAATGTGGGATTTTTACTTTATTCCAGTTTCCTCCCTACTTGTCAATCAGATCTCAAAGCTACACCAGTATGTTTGTGCTTGTAACCACATGTATGGGCTGTCTCAAGAGCTTTTTTATTTTGATTTGGGTATGTTTTTAATCTTTTTTTAAATTACACAACTGAAGTTAGCCTTTATATTTTTGTATTCAGTTTAGTGGGGTAACGCATTTAGCAGTGTGTTCTAAACTTAGCATTTAGGGTGAATATCTTGCAATGTTTGAAGTGCAACATGTACCTAAAAACTCTTCATGTCTACAGATGGTGGCAGCAGAAGCAAAGGAGAACATTTCCCTTATGAACAAGAAATCAAGTTCTTTGCTAAAGTACAGTATACAATCCGTCCTGTATTTCCTTCAATATGTGTGTTTACCAAATACACTCTTTAGATCGTTGCCTCTTTATGGAATGCACTTGTCTACAAATGTGAATTCTACTCTAACTAAATATTCTGTGGCATGAAAATAACTGCATGAATCACGTGGGATAAATGTGCTCCCAGCACCTTTGGTCATGCTTTAACTCGCTCTGCTCTCCGTATTGTATTTCTCAAATGACCTTGCCCTCTGTGAAGTCTGACTCAAAGTTCTCTTTTTTGGCTTTATCATATGACATAAAGGAGAAACATCTATTTCCTAACATTTGAATATTCTGATTTAAAATTTTTAGATGAATATTTCTTTGTTATAGAGGAAAACCATGAGTCAATTTATCAGTGGGTATAAGAACCTATACTATAGAATCCTTGTGGGACCTGAATCCTACTCAGAAGAGGAAAACTGAGGCTCAGAGAGGATCAATTGTTCGTATTTAGTGTATATCCCATGATTTTTATTTATTCCGTTTAATACGAATTTATCAAGAACTTGCTGTGTGCACACTCCAGCCGGTACGGGAAGGAGATGAAGAGTTGCAAAGTGTCCACATTGGGTCCATTCACGTACTCAGTGTTTACTCTGAGCCTAGTCTGTGCCATGCATGGATTTATGTCCTGGAGATTCACTATCACAAAGACAGAATGCCCTTGGGAAGCTTTCCTATTTACAATATGTTTTAGTTAACCTGAAGACCTAATGATTTCCGTCCATTTCCTCTCAAAGTACTTGCATTTGGTGGTTATAGGTCATTTACAAAATGACATGTTATTTTGACTGATTACTATTTGGTTTCTATTATATGTTTTCAGAATTGTACCCTTTACTGTAAGGGAGATTTCTCTTGTCTTTTCTTTCCACTCAGTATTGCACCCCAAATCTGTATCAGTCCTCTGAAGTCTGTCTTGGGCTGCACATTGCTGGTTATCTGTTCTGCTAGGATGTAATCGCCCTTGAGAACCAGTGATCAGAAGTGCTTGTATTCATGGCCTCTAATCACACGTTTAAAATACATTCTTGTATTTCATTGCCTGTGTACTCAGCGCCCCTAGTGATTTTGTTTGCAGATGCATGCCTAATGTGGCTTAATTTCTACTAAGTCTGTGATTCACTCATTCACATATTTATTGAGTACCTACTATATGCCAGTCATTAAGTTCAGGCAGTGTCACCACTTCCTAGGAAGATCACTAAAAGCTTTTGTATTCCTATTATTAAAAAATATACCTACCTTGTAGGGGAAAAAATGTATTTAGGCAGGCTTGAGTCTAAATACTGGTAATGCCATTTATTATTACTTTTTTCATTTATTTATTCAACAGATATTTATCTAGCGCTTGCTACAGGCTTGCAACAAGGTCCTAAGCGCTGGTGCATCAGTGGTAAATGAAACAGAACAAGCAGTAGTCATAGAGGCCAGGAGAGGACTTTAATGGGAAACAAACACAGAAATGTTTCTTTTCTTTCTCTTGTGTGCCTTAGAGGCTCTTAGGGAGAGAGACTAACCCAAAAAATCATACATATAAAATATAAAATTGCAAATGATGTTCAAAGACCAGAGGATGCAGGGAGTTTATCTAGTTGACAGGCCAGCAAAGGCTTATCTGATGAAGTGCCACTACACTGAGGCCTGCAGGAGGAGTGAAGTGAGTAGGTTATGGGGTGTGGGGAGAGCATCTCAGACAGAGTGAATGACAGGTACAAAGCATGTGGACGGAGGAGGGGGAGGAATTGGCCAACAGCCATCAGGATTAGAGGGCAGAATCGGGAGGTGGGCTTTGACAGAGGCCAGGTAAGAGCTTTGTGCAGGTAGGTAAGCGGCAATGTGACTGAGTAAATCATTCACTTTCTACATCTCAATTTAATACCTAGAAATCAGGGATGACGGCACCTACCATACAGAGTGGTTACTGGGATACATGAAATGATAGCATATCAGTTACAATCCTCAGACATGGTAGACACTCAGTAGAAGGTCATCACTGATTATTTCTGAACCTTTCAGGCACGGAACTGCATGATGTGAAAATATTAAGACTGTTTCATTTTGAGAAAATATTGAGACTAATTTCAAACCATTGAAAATCTGATGTGTTTTTTTTTTTACAATTACACACACACACGCACACACATAGGGACTGGAGACAGCAGAGTGAGACTTATGAGAGGCGTACTTTGAAATGGTGCTGACTGGCATGGCTGTGGATATTGGGGACTTATTGCATGTGGACAGAACTCTGGCTGCTCTAAAAACTCAGCACTCATTCATCCCCCGGAAGAGTCCACTGTGTAGATCTGTTTTCTTTTCCTTTCTTTCAGGTTGTTCTTCCTTTAATTGATCAGTATTTCAAAAACCATCGTTTATACTTCTTATCTGCAGCAAGCCGACCTCTCTGTTCTGGAGGACATGCATCAAACAAAGAGAAAGAAATGGTGACTAGGTAAACAGCTATAAAAAATAAAGACTGTTGTTTAAGTGTATTTCCTTTTGAGAACGAGCATCTCAGGTTTTTGAAGCAGGATCATGTGAAGAGTTCCCACCCATGTTCCCCGGCCCCTGGCCCCTTGGAATCAAACACTATGAGAAGGATGGTTTTGGCAAGTTAATACATGTGTTCTAGGTGTTGAGTTTTCTTATATTTTACTGCTAAATGTAATGCTGAGTAGAAGGAACAAAATACCCAATACAGAATCCGCAAGTAGAGAGGCTGGAGATGCGTCAGTGTATTCGTATTTTTTGTTAAATGATACTTTTTAACATTGGATTCCTGAAAATTTATTCAAATCGAATGTTTTTGCCAGCCTGTGTTTTTCAGCAGAATCTCATTTTCAGAAATTATAACTTTAAATTTTAAAAAATTATGAGCAATCTTGGGATAAAATGAAGTAAGCATATATACTTTTTAAAGTTTTCTGCTCACGCCAGTCAAGCCAGCATCCTAGCAGTGCTTTCTTACTTCTCTTTAAACCCAAGTATTCTTTGGCGATTTATTTGTGATTCTGCTGAGGTGAAAAGTTTGAGTCCTCAAAATTCTGCCAGAACTTAGTATACATGAGAATCAATTACTGAGAAAGCCTTCTTCTGCATTACCTTGCATAGGAGTCCAAACCAACTTTTAGACTGTATTTGAAAAAAATTTTTATAAAAATGAGTACCCTGTATAGAGTACAGGCTTTCCTTGGTCTTGACATTTTTTAGTTATCTATTGCTGTTTAGCAGTATTATCACAAGTTTAACATCTTAAAAGAATATGCATTTATCATTTCACAGTATCTATGGATCTGTCATCAGAGGCTTGCCTGAGAAACAAACCTCTTTTTTATTTTCTTAAGACTTTTTTTAGAGCAATTTTAGATTCATAGCATAGACTTGACTTTAATGATATGTTGAATGGCAGTGCAGTATCAGCCTGTTGGACAGGGTGAGGTGACATTGAATGTAGACTGTTCCCAGAGGGTTAAGAGGAAGTAAGATTCCTGTGGTGCATAGCACTGGGGGTGGGATCTTAAGCTCATCTCTTTACTCAAATTTATTGTCTAGTTGGTTGTCTACCAACAGATAGATAGCCAATCATGTGATGTAAGATTGCAGCAGCATTAAAAATGTTTCCAAACTTCTTCAAATAATAAGCTTCCTGTGAAGTTGATAAAATGGATGATAGTTAAAATAACAGAGAATCCATTCCAGTGACTTACTTCGTTTCCACCAACTGTGTTACCAGAAGGAAAGGGAAGGAAGAGCTACTTTCCAAGATGCAAATAACCCCCTCCCCTTCCCCACTATGGCATGGCCTTCTTTCCGCCTTCCCTAGGAGAGAGAGAGACCCATCTCTCCTCCTTTCACACGCGCACTCATCCACACCACTGGCCCCGTGTTCCCCTGTGGATGGTGAGTGCGTACAGTAGCTGGAAAATGCCACAACACCAAGTTATCATTAAACACTATGGAACCAAGGCTACTGCAAAGTCTCCTAGTCTTTCCTGGCCAGTTAACCTTTTGTAACAGAAACTTTGTTCCTAGAGGGTGTTGTTAATTTAATCACATTCATTAACGTAAGTCAAAATACAGTTGGAGAATATAGGGAAAAAAATGAAAAAAAATTATGCAAGTTCTGCTCTTTCCCTTCCCCTTTTATTGTGTCTTATTTTCGCCATTCATTTTTCAGTTTTACTCTAAGAACTGTTCACTAACTACAGAAGTAACTAATTCTCCTTTACCAACTATATCCCTCATAGAAGAAATCAGAAGAACATCACGATACTGTGCTAGCCTCCGTTGATGTAGTTTTGGGGCCTTTAATAACACTGCCCCAGTTTTTAATGATTTCATCTTCAATTTTTTTCTTCACTTCTTGGAAAGAGGGTTGGTAAGTTTTACTTCTCCCACTAGCACTTCCGAAAAAGGGAATGTATGCCATTAAAATTTAATGTATGCCATTAAAATTCCAACGTACAGGAATGAGACATAACAACAGAAGTAACTGATTTCTTCACAGTACTTTAATGCCAAACATAGGTAGAATTTATCCTCAGAGAGAAAAAAATCAGAGTTGAAAAATGAATGAGGTGATGGTAAATAAATTATGGTACATGTTGCCCAGTCATTAAAATGATGATGGGTACAAATACATGATAACTTAGGAAAATTATCACTTAAAAAATAAAACATTTGTTCAAATAGTATTGATTTGGATTTTTTAAAAGAACCTAAATTTTTATGTATAGAAAAGTACTGGTAAGGGATACATTTAATGTTAATGGTGGTTTTCTTTAGGTAGTGCATTGTAGATTTTATATTACTATTTTTATGTGTTTTCCAAGTTTTTAAGATGAAAAAATCTTACTTTAATAATCATAAAGATATGTTTTAAAACAACCAACATCACTATCACATTAACAAAAACAAATTAAGTAATTTGTTTGGCATGTTGGAATGGAATCACTGAAATTTGTAAATCTCTGATTTCTTACTACTTCAGTTAAATATGACTTCAATGAGTAAAATACGTAAAAAATAGAATAAAACAGGTTTAAAAAAAACTGGCCCTGCTACTATGAATAAACAAGCATACCTGTATACACATGATGAGCATCGCCATGATCGTTTTAATTTGTATTTAACAGTTGGGTGTAGCAGTAGTTACGTGGATCTAAATTAATTTCTCCACAGTTAAAACCAGGTTGTTCCCATTAGTTGTTTAGAGACCTCCTGGTACTAGAAATTAGGTATCGAGCATTTCCTGTCTACAGTCAGTATTCTCCTGTCCACAGAGATGCGTTAGATGGGGCATCTGCACTCCAGGAGTATACATGACTGTGGCTAAGTATATGGGAATAAATATTGTTCCAATAGCAGAAAGCTGAGCGGTGCTATAGGATTCAAAGTAAAGTAAGAACCCCTTAGATGGGTATGGATGGGCTGGAGATTTATGGAAGTCATGACATTCAAAGTTGATCTTAAAAAATATGTAGGTCAGAGATTAAGAAAAAGGTATATTTTTTAGATAACAACGTACAGCGTAGAAGCTGGTCATTTAGGAGAAATATAGGTTATGTGGATTCATGATGGAACACTGTAATTGAGAGTAACTGTCAAAATATCTTTATTCTTTCTACTTAATTCATTAGCACTAAGAAGCCATTGACGCTTTTAAAATAGAAGAATGAGGACAGTCTGGGAGCATAAGTAGGATTGATAAGAGTAGCATGGCTGGGAAGCCATGGCAGGTGTTAGGAGCTATGGCAGGGATGCAAGCTGTTGTAACAGAAGTGCTCCTTCCAGTAGGTGGTGCTACCCGTGGCTTTGTTCAGCAAGTATTCTGAATGCCCCGTGGGTACAAGGTGCTGTCCTAGGTCTGAGGATAAACACACAGATACAACAGCACAGTTCCCAACTTTAATGGACTTAAAAGGATAGCTGAGGAGACACATACATATAGAGCTAACCATGAACTACGTTGTGATGAGTGTAAATGAGCCATATATAAAGTGCTGGGAGTGCACAGGAGATGTAAATGCAGAGAGGGGCTGCGTCTGAGAAACACGGAAGAGGGAAGATAAGCATGCCTCGGTAATGAGTCCTATCTCAAGTAGAAAGGAGGAGGCCAACCTGGGGCTGAAGTTTCAGTGCTGAGTGGTTGGAACAATATTGGTCTCACTAGCGAAAACGAGAAACTTCAGAAGAACTAGTTTTGAGAAGAGTTTAAATTTGGTTAAAGAGGTACTTATGGAAGGATAAAGTACTAACAGGTCATTCAGCTGGAGATATCCAGCAGAAAGTGGGAAGTAGGTGTTTGGTGTTGGAGAGATCAGGGCAAGAAATGACATATTTGGGGATAATCTATACCCATCTCCTGCTCGAAGCTCTGAAAGCAGATGAAACTGAGGGAGAATCGGAGAGAAGCTGAAAGGTCTGAACAAAAACTTGGAGAATTATTACATTTCCAGGGTTTTCAGAAGTGGATCTTTGAAGAATAGAGAGAACAATTAATTAGAGAGGAAGTGGGAAGTAATACTGTAAAACAGAAACCAGAGTTTCACAGATTTAAGTAGTTAATGATGCCAAGTACTGTGGAGAGCTAGCTCTCCAGGATGGAGACGGAAAAGGACGTTATTAGATTTGCTACTTAGAGGGTACTGAGAACTTCAAAAGAGTGGTTTTCAGGAGAGCGATGAGGTGGAAAGCAAACTCACAAGGCAATGAGTCAGGGAGGAAACTGCAGAATGAATTCTTAAGAATGTTAATAATGAAGGGATATAGAGAAAGGGGATAACGGGATTATGGAAATTGTCTTTAGAAAAACTACAGGCCAAAGTTTATAATAATCAAACCTTAGAGTCTGCACAGAAGCTACACCCTGAAAGAGGGTGGCACTGGAAGGGAGAGAGATACGATTTGTCTTTTCTTAGGACCTAGCTTTCTATATATCTGTATTTCTCTCTGGTGGCACATCTGTTACTAATTAGGAACACCTAGAGTTAGGAAGCAGCTGTTATCATAAGAAGTCATTTTTTTCGGAGAGATTCTCCAACATAAATGTGCTCAGGATACAGAGCAATTCTGTTTCCTATCACCGCAAAACACCCCGGGTCTAGATTAAAACATAATTCTAGTATTATAAATTCGTAATTCAAATTCATAGGTTAAAAACGTAATCCTAGTATTATAAATTCAACATCATCGCAGAATGTTTCACTCTGGATACTAGAGAGTGTCATGAGTAAGAGGTAAAAGATGTCGCTTAAAATAGACTAGATTCCAAGAATCCAAAGTCCCTGTTAACACACGGAAAGCTTAGTGAATGAGGGCACCTGGAGAAAGTTGCTTTTGTTTTATTGTCTTTGTTCATTTCAGTTATAGCCTAAAGATAAATAATGCTGCTCCGGGGGGCTAATGTCTAATCTTATGTCTAACATCTACTTGAGTAGATCATTGTTTGAAAAATATTTAGCACTGATAAGAGATTTCCGAAGACCTCGAAGTCACTTAAGCACTTGCAGATGAATGTCTTCTTGGAAAAGCTACCCCATGCCCTATATAATTAATTTTCACCAATACGTTATTTCACATTGTTACTGAAGTGAGAGATGATGGCCAAAGCCTACTGTAATAAAAGTGGTCCACAAAAGTGGTCCACTGTAATAAAAGTGATCCTGACTCCTTTCTCCCATTCTGCCGTGAGCAGTTGCCATCACTGATTCCATGGCATAGAGCCTGTCTCCTCAGTCCTGACGAGTGTACATCTGCACACTGCTGGTGATGGGAAAGCTTTGCAAGAGAGGATGAGGCAGTGAGGACATAGCTGTCATCATGATTGGGAAAATCAAGCTGAGTGGGGGGAGGGTTGCTGTACAAATGGATTTTCAAGGTTAGAGCTTTGGTAAGTTCTGGCTGTGGACCACCGGTGCTCTCTGAGGGTTCAGAAGAGTGTTGGATAGAAGTGAAAAGAGTGTCAGTTGTAATATGGGAGGTTAAATGTCCTGGTAGATATTTGCAGATGGCCCCTGGCTGGGAGGGGACTTCTTTGAGCTTGGGTTGGGAGTGGTGAAGGAACACGTGGTGTTAGAAAAGGCTTCTTGGAGTAAACATGTCTGAGCTGAATCCTGAGGGATGTTTAGAAGAGATTGTAGCATGAAACTGAGTGTTCCTAAAAATAGGGCCCAGCAAGAAAGCCACCAGACTGCCTGGTGACAGACGTGACAGGACAAGAACGGGTATTGTCCAGGCTCTGGGTTGTGATCCAAGCATTAGTGCGTACCAATGTCATGTTGAGTGCTGGGCCCCCTTATTTGGAATCTCCCGTTGGTGACCACCAGGAAGGACATGAAGACCCAGGAACTTAGTCTAGAGGAAATAAATGTTCAACTCATCAATTAGCATTAGAAGCCCTTTAAGTTATCACATCTGTAACGTTTTTCTCTGAGGGATTATCAGTTGTTTAAATTCTCTCTCTAGTTCATTGTGTTCAGATTCACTGGATGCTTTGGTATATGTGTAAGGGGTGTGGTCAAGGTCAGGGAGAAGGAAAGGCCAAATGATAAAACATACTAAAAGTAAACATTTTATGCCCAAAGCACCATACTTCCATTGTTAAATAATACCCATAACAACAAATTTCTAGAACTTCAGTAGTACTTTGGGGCAGATAAAATTAAAGTTTTCTCCTTGTGGTTTTCTAGTAGTTATATTCTTACGGGGTTCATATAGATTGCTTTTATATTAATTAGCTTTGCTTTCAATTTTTTTTTGGTTCCGTATAATATGTGCTTTTTTAACCATGTTTGTTAAAGATATGCACTCAAAGACTCTTTCTTTAATATCTTTACTCCACATTCTGCTCAGAGAATTGATTCTTTCTGCGTGACATCATGTTGCTTTTTTCCGGCTCATATATCAGCTGTTTATTTTTCTTTTTTTCTTCTTCTTCTTTTTTGTTTTATTTTAATTTAATTTCTCCCTGTCTTTTCTACCTTCCCTTCCCCTTTTCCCTTTTCTCTTTTGTTTTTCTTTTGTCTTCAGCCTATTCTGCAAACTTGGAGTTCTTGTCAGGCATAGGATTTCACTATTTGGTAAGGAGACCCTTGAACAAATACTAGCATGGCCATCACTTGGTTTTCTTTGCCATTTTTACACTGTGTTGTGTGCTGCTATGTTGCATGAATGCATGTTTGCATGGCCGGATGCATGGTCGTCATAGGCCAAGGTAAGGTCCTCAAGGTTGTTTATAAGTAGCGTTACCTATGGTGAAATTGAAGACTGTAACTTTATGTACTAGTCCAAAGCACACTTGAAAATCAAAAGGTTATATTATTAAAGGCCAAATGAATGGAAATGGCAGCTTCGGCCATATTTTATTTCAGAGGGGCGAAGCCAAACTGGGCCTCTGAATTTGTGTTTGGTTATCTCTTATAGATAAAGTAATGAGCTGTTATACCCCAACAATTTTTAACTGCACTCTTTTAATGCTCTTGACTACAGATTTGCATGTCGACTGTATTCCAGACACTGGAGCTTCATAGTAGAGACAGTGAGGCCTGGATTTGGCAAAAGCGACTTTTCTAGCACCCCTCACCCCATGGTAGTCAGTTTTTGTTCATTTCTGAGAATTCACGTAGCTGAAAGTCATGTTCCCAAACACTTGCTTTCAAAGAGCCTTGCAGGGCGGTCACTCACTTTCCACAGACTCTCCTTGCCGTGGGGCTTTAAGACTTCATAGCAGTCGGCAGAGTTTATGTTTTACGCTTTCCTGCATCCGGCTTCGTAACTGCCAAGGCAAATTTTAGCTCGATGCTCTATAGGTTTTGAGACAGCGTCGGGGTGACTTCAGTAAGAAAACATTGAGTGTACTAATAGAGATGTTATAAGTCCCATTCCATTCACCAGAAAACCTAAGGATTAAGTCATTTCTATAAAAGCCACAGTGGATAAGCTGAGAACTAGGTACATGTACGTGTGTGTATGTGTATATATATGCAAATAACTTTTACATTTTTTGAGAAATGATAGTTTCTGGATATGACTACTTAATGCTGTATTTGCTTTCTAATATTGTTCTATCCAGTATTTGGGTGTTTTTAAGATATATTTCTCATAAATTGCCTGAGTTCTTGCATTATTGTTTCAGTTATCCAAAATTAACGGGGAAATTGTCTTCAGGAAGCTCTCCTAAGTTGGCTGGCTTTTGTTTGACTTCTCTTCATCATAGAAAAATTTCTATGAAAATTATTCAGACAGAGCTTTTGTATACTCCTTAACCTTCTCATGATAGAGGAAGGCTCTGATGGGGACCCCATAAAAATACTTTCTGTTGTGCTCTCTCTAGCTTCTTACATATTTTAACTTCTTGGTTTCCCATGTTACGTTTTGCTATAATTTTATTTTTAAAACTTTTGAGGCATTCCATATATACGACAGAGTACACAGATCTTGAGAACAGCTTGATGACATAGCTTGATGAGATTTTACATGTATCTGCCCGTTTTCTCAGGTCGAGACATAGAACATTTTCAGCATCCCAGAAGCCTGCCTTGTGCCATTTTGCGATTTATAACCCTCTGCAGAGGAACTATATGTAAACGAATCTACTGGTCTACTAATGTAGACTTCCATTACCATGTATTAATTGTATATGTTGTTTAATCTCTCTTTTCCCTTTGAATATATTAAGGGTTCAGTAGTTGAAGATAAATGCATAATATAAATTGTCATACCAGTCAGAGGAGAAGAACTGGATTTTGACATTCATTCTGTCTCTCTGTGATTCTTGTATTTCATTTAGGAATCATTGCATGTTAAATCCCTTTGCCTTTAAATACTATTATTTTTATTTTTAACAGGAATTTATTGGAGAGCTACTATGTATCTTTATCTCAAAAGCATATTTTAATTCAGTCTTTATATTATTCTAGTGTCTTATTGTTTCAAATTTGCTTAGGCATTTGCCTGTAAAACAATACAGACTTCACGAAGCTTTTATTAATCAAACATACTCTAATACAGACTTGTCGAAGTGTTAGCATGTTAAGTCTTAGACACATAAACTTTACATGTTACAGTTACAGCGTGGTTTTAGATGTTAACGTGATGTCCTGGAGAGAATAATGGGCTTTGAATCAGAAAACCTGTATGTAAATCCTCTATTTGCAACTAAACCAGCTGAATGATTTGGACAAGGGACTTAACTTCTCTGAACCTTTGTTTTTTAGTTTGTTTGTTTTTCATTTTTAAACTAGATTAAAATAACTGCTAACTTTAGAGATCTATTGCATGTATAAAATCTCATATGACATGATGAATGTTGAAGTGCTATGTAAACTGTAACAGTATGGCTTTCAAGTCTAAGGTATTCTTAGTCTTATTTGTACAGCTTTTATTTAGATAAATCAAATTACATACACACTAAACTAGGGAACTTGGTTATTTAAAATACATGCGCCATGAAGCCTTTATAATCTAGCCATTTCCAGATCGAAGCAGAAGTTGTATAATCCAAGTACTTACTTTTTGATATATCAATTATACTGTTGTGGATTTTCCTGAAGGGAGAGAGAGAGAGACCTAACAGCATATATACAGTGGTCTTTTGTAAATACATAGACATATTAATCTCTTTTATTTTTTCTTTCACCCTGTCTTTACATTTTTTTTTTCTGTATTCTGGCAGACATTAACTGATGATCAAAATGTTTTTCCTGTGCTTAGTTCAAAAAATTGTTTCATGACCTAGCCTAAGAATAAAGTAAGACAAGTGAAAGTTGAGGTTAACAAAGAAATACTTGGGCTTCGTGTCAAGGAGCAAAAATACAGAAAGAGATACATTAACCAGAAACATGTCAGCAAGGTGGGATTGGAGACAAGAGGGAAGCATTAAAATAAACCAGATGGGCTTCCCTGGTGGCGCAGTGGTTGAGAGTCCGCCTGCCGATGCAGGGGACACGGGTTCGTGACCCGGTCTGGGAAGATCCCACATGCCGCGGAGCGGCGGGGCCCATGAGCCATGGCTGCTGAGCCTGCCCGTCCAGAGCCTGTGCTCTGCAGCGGGAGAGGCCGCAGCAGTGAGAGGCCCGCGTACCGCAAAAGAAACAAAAGTCAAAACTCTTGTCCTGGTGGTGGTCATTGTGGGGAGCTGAGTATTATCAGTAATGGAATATTTATTCCAAGGTGTCTGCCAGATTGTAGCTGTTCAGAAATTTTTCTGATATGTAAAGTGAGGATTCCCCACACTTGAACTTCTATATTTATGTATATCTTTTATCTACTTTAAAATATTTTCTATATGTTGAAGCACACTAAGAATTAAAGAGAGATGAGTCATGTTTTTATTCCTCATATATTCTTTTGAAGGTGTGTAAACCATTTCCTTTTATCTTAGAAAAAGGTAGGGTTTTCAAAAAGGGGAACAAGCCATATTCCCTACAGAACAGTAGTTCTGGGGTGTCTATTAAAATACTTTATAGAAAAAATTAGTAAGGAAAATAGCATCTATTTTATATTAGGCTTCCCTTTTGATTTCTGAGATGCCTGTGATTGCAAGTTGGTGCACGCTTGTATTTTGGAAAATCAGGATGGGGTAAGATGCAGGCAGGTTGACAAGGAATAAGGATCCCATTTGCCGTTTTCAAGGACGCATTATTGACTAACGAAATATTGCTTTTAATCCTACCATTTTCGCCCACTTATGCTAAGTGATAATTCTGTCTTTCTAACTGCCTAATTTTAAAGCATTTAGAGGATACTTCAGTCCTACTATTATAGCCTATTTTTAGACTTTCAGTCATTTGCAGGGGAAAGAGAATCTGCTAACCAGAGCTCCAGCAGGGATAGTGATGGTGGCACAGGTGTGTGTGTATCAAGACTTCTTAACGGCTTTCTTTTTACATGTGAAAATGAATCGAATGCCTTAATGACATTCATTTTGTGCATTCTTTCAGTAACCAGTTTTGTGTCTGCTGTGTGTGAACATTCTCTTAGCCTGTGAGGATAGAAAAGTGCAGATTTCTTTCCCTCTCTGCTGCTACCACCCCATGCCAATCTACAGGTGTCTCTTACCTGTATGCCTCCATGAACGTACTCACCCTTCTCTTAGAATTCCCTCTTGCCCTTCTAAACTGTGCTCCAAAGCAATCATATCTCTCCCCCTCCCCAACCAAAAACCAAAACAGAACAACAAAATGGTCTCATCACTGAATACAGTCCTGTGGAGCCAGTGGCTTCCCATTTCTCTGTAGTAAAGATCAGAATTCTTCATCTGGCCACATAGTGTTTGATAGTCTGTCCCCTGTGTACCCCTGCATCCTCATTTCCCAGCATGCTCTGACTTCCTCATGATGCCTCAGCTTAAGCAGCCTTCTCTCTGCTTCATGAAAATGTATTCCTTTCTGCCCAGGGCCTTTGCACATGCTGTAATTACTGACGGAGATGGGATCCCGTACACCACATGCCCCTCTCCAGTCCCTCACACCCACAATGGGGTTAACTACTAATCCTTCACACTTCAACCCAAATAGTATTCTCTCAGGAAAACCATCCCCAACCTCCCTGATTATACTCTCTCCTTCTACTATTATAACTTTCTCATAGCTCTGCATACTTTTCCTTCATCTCACTGATGATGTTACAAGATTAACTTCTTTCTCTGGCCCAAAACTCAGCCCTTCGAGGGCTTATTTTTGTATCCTCAGAGCCCAGCAGGAAGTCTGGTGCATAGTGGCTCTTTTATAAATATCTGATGACTGAATTAATCAACCTACCAGGTCCTACCTTTAAGAAGTCTACAGTCTAACAGAGAGGATAGATAAGTCAGCAGATGCTTACTACAATGAGATGAGTGCTATCAATTTGGAATTTTCTTACATTCATGAATAAGCCAGACTTACATTTTTTTCCTTGAGAATATTAGGAAAAACATAATATCCACTTATGTCATAGTTTATGAGAATCACATTTTAAAAAAATTCCTTAAGTGGTCCATGAAAACACTTAGGGCACTTACATTGAAAAGGAAGTAACACATGATTAATGACTTTTCAAACAATCATTAAACTCTACCAACAATGATACTTTCAGTTCGAGGAAGTATTTGAGAAGGCTGGCACAAAATAGTTATCATTTAGAGGCCTTTTCTACTTATCTGTTTTCTGGTGAGTTTTTTTTTCTTTAATTTTTTAATTTTTATTTTTTTAACATCTTTATTGGAGTATAATTGCTTTACAATGGTGTGTTAGTTTCTGCTTTATAAGTGAATCAGTTATACATATACATATGTCCCCATATCTCTTCCCTCTTGCATCTCCCTGCCTCCCACCCTCCCGATCCCACCCCTCTAGGTAGTCACAAAGCACCGAGCTGATCTCCCTATGCTATGCAGCTGCTTCCCACTAGCTATCTATTTTACGTTTGGTAGTGTATATATGTCCATGCCACTCTCTCACTTTGTCCCAGCTTACCCTTCCCCCTCCCCGTATCCTCAAGTCCATTCTCTAGTAGGTCTGCATCTTTATTCCCATCTTGCCCCTAGGTTCTTCATGACCTTTTTTTTTTTTTTTTTTACATTCCGTATATGTGTGTGAGCATACGGTATTTGTTTTTCTCTTTTTGACTTACTTCACTCTGTATGACAGTCTCTAGGTCCACCCACCTCACTACAAATAACTCAGTTTCGTTCCTTTTTATGGCTGCGTAATATTCCATTGTGTGTATGTGCCACATCTTCTTCATCTATTCATCTGTTGATAGACACTTAGGTTGCTTCCATGTCCTGGTTATTGTAAATAGAGCTGCAATGAACATTTTGGTAGAGGCCTTTTCTACTTTCCTGTTTTCTGGTGAGTTTTTAACATAGCAAGACAGTTAATTGTCTAGAGACACCCAGATTTACTGGAGAATTTCCAAATTTGATGACAGACAGATTCCTAGGAATGCCTGGAATAAAGCAAGCATTTTGCAACATTATGAGCATCAAACTCCAACATTCTTTCTAGTTGACCTCAGTGACCTTAGAACATCATTAATACAGCTCCCACATTAGCTTCAGGAATACTGGACAAGTATTATCATGTGCTTAAATGAAACAATAGGTCTTGTTAAAGTATTTGTTTTTTTCTCTAGACGAGTATGAATGATTAAACTGGTACCTAAATCTTAATGTTAATTTTAAAAGAGTTTTAATAGTAAATAAAGTAATATAGTGAATTCTATCAACTGGTATCTCTCCCTTATTAAAAAATTAGTGGAATAAGTTTATGTTGACCCTTCTGTTATCCCTGACCCCAAACCCTCTTCATGTGTTTAAATGAGGGGCTATCTTGTATCAGGAGACATTAGAAAATTAGTACCGTCATCCCTCCTTATCCACAGGCCCTGCATCCATGGATTCAACCAATCGGGGATCAAAAATATTTTTTAAAAAAATTCCGGAAAGTTCCAAAAAACACTTGAAATCGCCATCCTTCAAAAATACGTGCATAGTATTTACTTTGTATTATGTATTTTAAGTAATCTAGAGATAATTTAAAGTATAAAGGAGGATGTGTGTAGGTTATATGCAAATACTATGCCATTTTATACAAGGGACTTGAGCATCCTTGGATTCTTGGTGTTGGGGGAGAGTCTTGGAATCAATCCCCTGCGGATACTGAGGAATGACTGTATGTGTTTGTATTATCCCTAAAAAGGTTCACATTGTGCTTGTGTTGTTTAATAGGACACACATAATGAAAGGAAAGTCATTTAAAGCACCAAGAATCTCTGAGGATAGTGCATATGTGAGAACTGAATGTGTCACTATTTTGAGAATGTCATGGTTTAAATTTAAAAAGCACAATCTGTTAGAAAATTATATATAACTTTATGTCAGTAAGCCTGAAGGTTAAATAAAATGGATGATAGTCAAGGAAAATAGGAGAAATAAGTAGCACAATCTGCTACTTTAAAAAAAATTTTATTTTATATTGGAGTAGAGTTGATTAACAATGTTGTGTTAGTTTCAGGTGCACAGCAAAGTGATTCAGTTATACATATACATGTATCTATTCTTTTTCAAATTCTTTTGCCATTTAGGTTATTACAGAATATTGAGCAGAGTTCCCTGTGCTATACAGTACGTCCTTGTTGGTTATCTATTTTGAGTATGGTATTCATCACTAGAGGATCCTTAAGGTCTTATCTAACTTAAAGATTCTGTAGTTTTATGACAGTGTGTATGATAAAGGCAAGAGTTTCCTGGATTAGAGTTGCTATAAATAACCTAATTCTTACCAGACTCAGAATGAAAATAATATTATTTGAAAATAATATCAGAAGATTGTATTAGAGAGAGAGATACTTCTTTCATTTCAACGTATTACTCTGAGAGAATTTCCTGACTTTGAGACAAATGAATAGAATATGTAATATATATTCTAAGTTTAACTGAAACTTCTCACCAAGTTAGGGACTCAGTAATTTTATTCTTTTCAATATCACTGACTTCAGAAGTAATAAAATCGTTGACAGGCTTCAATTTCTGTCTCTTCGTAATTTTGAGAGAAATTTGCATCTTCTAGCATAATTTTATTTCATGTTATTAATAAGGATTTTTCCAAGATTAATCATTTCTTCAAAGAAGAAACTATAATGAGATATTGTGTCAAGAGCCATGCTAGAAAAAGTAAAGAAGAAGAATAAAAATTAGAATGACTGTTACTGTTTTCCCAGAAGAGAGAAAGTCAACATTCTGAGAATTCTCAATAAATCAGATTATAAAACAAGTGGTACGTGATATATCAAATTTTGGATGACATTGAAAACTCCTGAATTATAGAAATCTTATATTGAAAACCACAAAACAGTTTGGGATTAAGATACAAGAAGGATATTTTGGCTTTTAACAGCGTTAGCTTTGTTATTTTTATTATTTAGAGAGTTGTATTATTTTGTGAGAATTGGTAACAATGTTTTTAAGAACCCAGTGTTTGCTGTATGTTGTTATTAGATTCAGGTATGAGCTGTGATTTTAATTTTGTACCTTTTATGCTTACACACACACACACACACACACACACACACACACACACACACACACACACACACTGATGCAAACATACAATCTTAAAGATAAATAGGCAATCCGTAAGTGTTTCCCTAAGTGTTTAGAGGTGATGAGAGTTATATTTGAAGACAAAGAAAGTAGCTTGAACCTTGAAAAAAACGTGAGTTGAAGGTATCAAACTTTTGGTTTTTATACTGCTCAGAGCAGTTTAAGAAATTACATATAGTTAAGAACATGAAAAAATACAGTCATCACCTTAAGATTTTACCATCTTACTAGGCTTTTTGTCTAGCCCTTCCTGTTCTTACTAATAGCGTGACTGACATTCCTGATTATGGTGATCTGGAGAGCCTTTAGAAGGACCATATCCAGGTTGCTATTTTATTTAAAAGCCTTACTACGTACTTTCTCTCTTCAAGACTAACCATTAGTTAAGGCATTTATACATGCCCATAAAATTGATACTTTTGCTGGTCCATACATTCAAATGCTGAAGGTTCAGTTAATACTGTTACTGCATTCCTTAGGGTCCTTTCTCCACCATTTTTTTTTACAATGAGATGTTTCCATTTAAAGTTGTACTATATCTGCTCTGGAGTGTACCAAAGTGTGTCAACTGATATAGCTCACAGTTTTGTGACTAACACTCACAGGAATCTCATATTCACCACACACGCTTTCATTTGACCCACAGAACTTGTCTGGCCACTGGTGCCCTTTCCTACTCTTTTTACTCACATTCCAGTCATTCCACAAGTATTTAATTGAGCTCCTGCTCTAAATCAGGCACTGTTCTATGTGCGGAGCTGCATCAGGGAACAAAGGAGACAAAAATCACACCTCACTGATTCACTTTGTTACAAAGCAGAAACTAACACACCATTGGAAAGCAATTATACTCCAATAAAGATGTAAAAAAAAAAAAAAAATCACACCTCATGAGCTTATACAAAAGGAAGTTTAAAGAACCCCAGACCTCCTTTTGGAAAAAGGCATGGATAAGCTCAGTACAAAGTACAAACACTGATAATCTGTATGAGGAGACAGTATGACTGTGAGTTTTAGGAAGAGAGTGAGGGACCAGCCTCTCTGATTTGGTGCTGAATTTGGTTGCATGAGACTCATAGGCATCACTTTGTATCCCCTCTCCCTCCTGGGCCTTCCCTCTGTCATTTTCTGTGCTGCACCCTTCTTATCTTTTTTTTACCTCCAAACATTGGAGGCTCTGGGACCTTTATGCTTCTGTATTTATGTTCATGCTGGCTAATTTCATTCAGGCGCATGATTTAAAAAATTTTCCATATGCTTATGAGGCCCAGGTTTACAGCTGTAACTCAGATCTCATCTCTGCACTCCAGGTTTTTGTATCAGTTGCCTACATCTCTACCGGAGATGAATTGGCCCATCACACTTGACCTGTCGGAAGCAGAACGCCCAGCCCTCCCCTCTCCCCTCCCCACACATTTTGCTCCTGCCTTGGGCTCTCCCCACGTGATTGAATCCTACGACTATTCACCCAACTGCTCACACAGTTGCTCACCCAAATGATCATGGAGTCATCCTTGTCTCCTTTCCCCGTCACCAACATGCAACCCATAAGCAAAACCTTAACATACATTATTATTTTTTTAAATAAATTATTTATTTATTTAATTTATTTTTGGCCACGTTGGGTCTTCATTGCTGCACGTGGGCTTTCTCTAGTTGCGGCGAGCGGGGGCCACTCTTCGTTGGTGCATGGGCTTCTCATTGCAGTGGCTTCTTGTTGGGGAGCACGGTCTCTAGCCACCCGGGCTTCAGTAGTTGTGGCACGTGGGCTCTAGAGCGCTGGCTCAGTAGTTGTGGCTCACAGGCTTAGTTGCTCCATGGCAAGTGAGATCCTCCCGGACCAGGGCTCGAACCCACGTCCCCTGCATTGGCAGGTGGATTCTTAACCACTGAAGCACAATCCAAAGTGCTTGCTCTGGTTGCAAGTCTCTAGAACCTGTTTCCCTCCTCTCCACCTTACCTTTTCCTTCTTTCCCCTGAATTTGCCCACATCAGTCATCTTGGCTTCCTTGCCTGGACCACCAGGTTCAGTTTCTGCCCTGGAAACATGCTGTTTCCACTGCCTGGGCCCTTCTCCCAGTTATATGCATGGTTTGTTCCTTCGCTTCATTCAAATCTCTGCTCAGGTGCCACCTTCTTGGGGAGGCTCTGGTGACCACTCACCCTATTACTCTATCCTGTTGCTCTAATCCGTATTCCCTGCTTTATATATTTTTACTGCGGCCTGACATTATGTTCCATACTGATTTATTTTTTGCTTAATAGTTCATTGTCTGTGTCCCCCATTAAAATGCAAGTACCATGAGAACTCTATTTTGCTTATGATTGGAAGTTTAAAAGTACCTGGTATTTAACATGTATTTATTGAGTGAATGAATAATTAAATGAGTAATACTTCTGAGGGCTGTAGTATTGCAGAAGCCCTAGGACTGCCACCAGTCAGTAGACAGGAGCGTGACAAATTCTGCCCTTCTGCTGATTTTGTCTTCATTATCACCTGGAAGTGCTGAGATTCAAAGCACGAGATGAATGGAACATTTTCTGAAGAGCCTCAGCAATGCATACCTTATTATTTTATCACCTTATTATTATCACTGACCTGGCATGCCCACATTCTGAGACAGTTATTTCCATGTATACTTCATTTGTTCCTTTTAGGGTCCTTTTGTGTATAAAGAATATAACATGCCCAAATGTTTTAAAAACTCACATTCAATTAGGAGTTTTTAACCTAAGGACCAGGGAATGACTGTATATATTACAAATAGGAGAGTATGGAATGAGGAAGTGATGAGTGTCAGACTGTATTGTGAGCGGTCAAATCAATTTGTTACTTTGGATTCATATTTTCTTTTTTGTATCCTTATCACAAAGTAGAATACGTGTACTCATTATGTGATTCATATTTCTGTACTTTGTGATGAAATATGCCAGTCAGAATGGCTGAGTTTCATCTCATTTTCAAGAAGGGTCACCCCCGTTTCAAATATCTCATGAGTAATGTTTAACTTATTCAGCCTCTGATGCTTTTTTTGCACGATAGTTTGGTACCACTTTTTCACCGAAGACGAACAACATTCAGGCAGATTAGTTCATGTCAAATGCAGTTGAATTCAGGCAAATTAATTCATCTCAATGCAGTTGAATGCAATAAGAAAGCAGATATACTTGGGGTAATTAAAAGGGAATTAAATTTATTGGACTTTTAGCCCACCTCATTTCACAAAGGATATCAGCTGACTTAAAAAGTTGGCATACAATATGATTTAAAAGTAAGGTGAGCTAGTATGGGGAGGAGGATATATTTGAAGAATCCAGTTAAAATTCTTTAGCCTGAGGCAGTGCTTTGAATGCTTCTTGAGTATGTCAGCTGTTTGATGAGACGTGCTTTATTGCTTTTCTACTTACATTCACATAACCACTTTTAAGCAGAAAAACTGCATGATTTTAAACTTGATTATCAAAAACTCTTTTGAATTGAGTTATCCTTACCGAGCTGTGCCCTTGACTAATTTTTGGAACACGAACATTAACAGAAAAGAAGAGCATTGAGAAATTCTCAGCGCAATTTATGCAGCTTTTTGTTTCCTCTTTAGGAAATGATGCAACATCAATTGTCAACTGTCTTCATATTTTGGGTCAGACTTTGGATGCAAGGTAAATGGATACATTTTGATTTAAATCAGTGAGTGTAATAATGATATACAGGAATAAGAAGAAGAACCTAGTGTCTTTATTCTTTGGAATTGCAGTAAAGACTTTAATGTAGGTGAAAAGAGTATCTTTTGTAAACTAGTAATACAACGGCCTTTTATTATTTTTATGATCATATATATTGTTATTTAAATTTTTAAGTAATTTCTGTAGCAGCTAGGTATGTAATTGAGGGTTGAATTGGGACTGTATTATGTGAGGTAAAAATGATGAGCTACAACTCTAGAGGTTTTATTAGCCTCAAGGCAGGATAGTTGTTCTCCATATTTCTAATAACATTTAGCTTTATAGGAAATATGAAGGTTTTATTCTCATTTTATAGATGAGTAAAGTGAATATTAAAATGACCAGAAATCCAAATACAAAACCAGTTTGTTTAGCGTGATTGATTCAGCCTTTAAGCCGTACAATTAATTTACTTATTATCCAGGATACATCTAAATAAAAGTTCCTAAAAGTCTTCTACAGAGAATATGCGGTGATACTCTTGAATTATCCATTTTTGTGTTTAAAAGTTTATTTGAGGTGTTTTGTATAATAAATGAAGAAAGGAGATGCTACCATTCACCTTCATATTCTACAAGAAATGGCGGCTTTAGAATGTCACTTCTCTACAAAGTTCAGCCTTCAGAGCTTATTTAGAAAAGATTGATTGTTACCCTTAAGGTAAAAAAAAAAAAAAAAAATCCGTATCATTCGGTAACATGGTTTAGCTGGCATTAACTGTTTCTTTCACACCCATAGCCTCAGAAAACATTCTAGTTTGGTTGGATTTGGGATGAACTAAACTGACTCAGGAGCTGGGTTTCTTAGTTATCAAGTAAATATTCTCAATATTTGAGACCACAGGTGGAAAACGTAAAGCATTAGAACTGCCGTTTGCTCCGAGGTCCTAATTAAGTTGACTACAAAGGCATTTCGGAAACGTTATGCATTTATGGAGTGCTATTGCTGTAACTTCAAGTATATAGGAAAGAATTATTTCAAAGTGGATTTAAAAAATTGAGTTGACTGAGTGAATGTCGTCATGGACAAAAATAAACACGATGTAGAAGCATGTTTCATTTGTATTTCACGTGCTCCTCTCACAAGATATAAGCTGTCTCTTCTTTACTCCCTAGGACTGTGATGAAGACTGGCCTGGAAAGTGTTAAAAGTGCACTCAGAGCTTTCCTGGACAATGCCGCAGAGGATCTGGAGAAGACGATGGAAAATCTTAAGCAGGGCCAGTTCACCCACACCCGAAACCAACCCAAAGGTGTTACTCAGATTATCAATTATACCACGGTGGCACTGTTGCCAATGCTGTCATCATTATTTGAGCATATTGGCCAGCATCAGTTCGGAGAAGATCTAATATGTATGTAAATCTATTACTTAGAGTTTCATTATCTGCATAGTACAATCAGAAATTAACAGCCACATCATCGAGGTTATTCAAACACTGCTTATACATTAAAATGTTTTTGTTTTGTTTTGTTTTTTTAAGAACACTTTAGGTTGACATTTGAGTTACAAAACCAAAACCATTCTTAATAGAGATAGGTCTCTAAATCACATGGATTCGCAGAAGGGACCAGTAAGGTACTGGTTATGGACAGTCACGCCCACATTGTTGACATCCAAGTTCCAAGTTTTATACTTTCTGTGGTGTCTCTTTCCATGGAAATTTTCTAATGCAGTTTCACCAAAGGACATGCAGCATTAAATGTTTTCAGATTATTTCTGAGTCGATGCAGACTGCTTCTGCAAGCTATCCTACCAATAAATTTGAAGACTGCTGAGACAAATTCTGTGTCTAAATAACTGACCTACTAGGGTGGCTCAACTATCTTTTGTTTATAGGTTTCAGTCTCTTTTCATAGGGGATCTCATCAGCTGTTTCTGGCTGGAATTCTGTGGTTATTAAAAATATCCACAGAATGCCCAAGGTTGCATGAAAAAGGAACCACGTGACCTAAGTTCCTGCTCTCCTGCCTGTATGAACATGAAAGATGATATGAGCCCTTGTCTACCAGTCAAGTGGGTCTTGCTTGCAGACCCACCCACTCAGACTCTCAGTGTTGTAGGTCTCCCCGGTGAAGTACAGCTCTGTGTAAAAGCCACCTTTGTTCATCAGTGAATGACATAACCACTAGTGTCAAAACATTGACACTGACACTGCTTGAACCAATGGGAGCATTACTTATAGCCCCATGTGGACACAAACAAATATGGGGGATGAGTAGGATTTCTCCATTCACGTCATGGTGTGTCCTCTGGGAAATGGTAGCAGAGTTGGCATTAGAAATCCAAGGTTCTTAGTTTTCTTTGCCTGTTGAACATGTTTATTGGATAAGAGATCATCTAAGAGGTTTTACTTGATTTTCTAGCTTTAAAAGCTCCAAGAGTGACTTACTTATGCCTTGAATTTCAGGTCATTTCAGAAATAAATGATACACCCCGTTCTCTAGCATTCTTATTCTTGTTCATTTGAGAGTTAAAATAAAAGGTACAGTCTTTATATACCTTTGGAACAGGAGTCAAAATGGACCTGTCCTCCCAGATATCCTTGTGCTTAGTTTTATTCTTGAAGAAATCCTTTATTATACCTAAAGCAATTGTTCCTGATAATATTCTGTCTGTATAATCAGAGCATAATTCTTTAGAAAGCTTTCAGCTCCTTCAAGAAAAGAATTTTGTTTGAGAAAAAGGTCTTAAATTTGATTTTATGTGTGTGTGTTCTTGTATTGCTTTTTTTCAAATATTAAAGTGTTAGTATGCCTTTAATATGGAATTTTGTTGTTAGCCTAAACTTTCTCGGGACAATGTATTGATAACAAGTGTTTTTTTTTTTAAGTGAGATTCTCTTTTTCCTTAGTGGAAGATGTACAGGTATCATGTTATAGAATTCTGACTAGCTTGTATGCATTGGGAACCAGCAAGAGTATTTATGTGGAAAGGTAAGATTTTAAAAGTTTAACTTTGTATTAATAGCTTTTTCAAGTGTTATGATTATTTATTTCAAGGGTCTTCACTTTATAACTTTTTTCCTTAGTTATAAACTAAACAATCAGGTTGACATATTGAATTCCTTGGAAGTAATTAGACAATCTTTAAGCTAAATTTGAATTGATACAATAAAAGACAATTGCGAATTATGAACAAAAAATGTGAAGCCATAGTGTTTAAGCTTAGAGCATTAATGAGTCTTACGAAGGAATCTGCTAGTACAGTTTCTAATTCTATATTGGAAATACAAAATAAGAATGAATATAGGCAGTTAATTTTTTCATGTTCTCAAGTTCAAGAGGAGAAGATTAGCAGAGTCAGATGTTATGGACAGGTCAAGTAAGATAAGGTGTCCCCACTGAACTGAACAAGAGAGATCACATGGGCAACTTCTGTAAGATTTCTGTGGAAGAGAGAAGAGGAAGAGGGCTTTTTTAAACGTTAGAAGAAATAAAAAGACATTCTAATAGAAGACCAATAAATGAAATAAATAAGTCAAAGGATATTCTGAGAGAAGAATATTGAATAGATGTAAATTCTCCCCAAATTAATCTTAATTATAAAGAATTTCAAGTAGAAATTTGTGTTTTGTTGAACTTGAAAAAAATTTTAAAGTTTATTTGAAAGAATCAATGCATGAGACTAGCCAATAAAATTTTGAGAGAGAAAATTAGAGTAATAAGGGCATTCACATGGCCTACCAAACATTAAAACTTAAAAAGCAACAATAATTAAAATAAGGTGACAATTACAAAGAGAAAGGAAAGTAGATCAATGGAAAAAGATAGTTGAGTTTACTCTAAATATTTTTAAAGTTTTACCTGCATTTTAAGTTAAACTATCAATAGTTTCATATGATTTTTATGGCTATAAAATATTTTATCCTAAGGAAGTATTATAATTTATTGAAATGTTCCTTTATTTTTGACATGTAGGCTCTTTTCTCTTTTCACTTACATAACTAATGCTAGATCTATGTTCATACTTTTCTGTGTATATTTATTTTATTTCCTTTATCAGAATTTGGAGATCTAGGTTAAAGAGTATGCATGTATTAAGGGGTTGTGATACACATTTTACTATCTTTAAAAAAATTGATTCAATTCATACTTTAAAGTTTTACAAGAGAATTCTCATTTCCTCACATTTCTCATTTCCGATTATTTCCCTTTTTTACTATTTATAAATTTATTAGTTGAAAATGAGATCCTATTTTTATTTTCAAATGCATTTTCCTCATTACCAGTTACTAGCTATTTGTGTGTGTGTGTTTACCTTACCATTTGTACTTATTTTATAAATTGCCTTTTCTTATTTTTTGTCCATTTTTCTATTAATGTATTATCTTATTGATCAGTAGTAACCATTGTATTTGTTAACTATTAACTTCTTGCCTGTTATTTCTCCTGCTTTTATGACTTTTAGCATTTTTTTACCTTTATAGTGCTTATATACAAATCGTTATGTGCAGATAGTTTTTTATGACATGAGAATTTTGGATTTTTATATAATCAGATCTAGCAATTATCCCATACATGTTTCATCCCCTTAGTTTCATGATTTTAAGAAGTTTATACTATACACTTAATAGCTAGAAATTCAAATATTTATTCTCCTAGGTTTTTCATGCTTTCAGTTGTTTACTTTCAGTTGTTTACTTTTTAATCCTTTTGTTCATTCAGTAAATACTGATCAAATGTCAGGTTCTGGGATACAACAGTGAACAAATAGATCCCTGCTCTCAGAGAGCTTATATCAAGGGAGAGAAACAAAACAAGGAAACTGATGAACGTAACAGGGGCAAGTTATTGTGTGTGAGTTGGCACACAGTACAGAGAATGACATGGGGTGATCAGGAATGCATCTTGGAGAACATGGCTTTTTAGACTCAGAACTTTCTCTACGCAACAGGAAACAGTAGAAGATAAGTCACGTGTAAATAGGTCTGTGTGTAATAGCCTTCATTGTCTCAGTGAAGTCTGACTTGAGTCTTCAGCTAGATGACAGTTGAAGAGACAAGTGTGAGAAGCTTGAGGGAGGCATAGAATGTCTGAAATGATTGTCTCTGGAGTATGAAGGGATTTACTGGAAATGAGCCTGTTTCCTGTTTCTCTTTGGTGTTACGTAGAATTCAAAGTTTTAAATTGTCCACCACATCTCTACTATAATGATTTATTAAATATTTCTCTTATTTACTGATTTAAAACAAACTCTTCATCATATAGTAGGTATATTTGCTAGGTTATATTTCTAGAATTTCTATTCTGTTCTAAATTATTTGATTTTTAAATGATTAGAGCAATACCATCTAGCCTGAATTGTTAGTATTTTCTAATACATTTTAATATCTGGTAGTCCAAATTCTCTCATACCTCAGCAGTTACTGTTATTGTTGTTACTACTCTTGCCTGGGTATTTTTCTTGATAGAATTGGGGATCCTTCTGTTAGATTCTTTTAAAAGATATATATATTTTTCAGTTAACTTTGCAATTATAAAGTGAATTTGGGAGAATATAAAAATAAAAATTTGCAGGTGAGTAAAAGGTATTTTGAAAAAAATGACACTATACTAAAAAGAAAAGTAGTTATTTTAATACAACTCATCTAAAAGAAAAATTGCTATTTCTAGAATAGCAGCAGAAATTATCAGAGTTGATCTGAGAGTTACTAATTGAATTTATATCTTAAAGTGAACTATTAAATAATTCAGATGAATTATTAATGAAATAAAAGGACTAGCCCAGTCAGATGTCTGGAAATAGATGATCTACTTTGGGGTCATATATGAAACATTTTAGGCTATTAAATTCTTAAATAAAGTATTTCTCATTCTTTTAAAACATTTATTGAACCCATATTGTGTGCCAGAAATTTTGCAATTCTGTATCCCTGTTTTTAGGTAAGGAAAGAAAAACTTGAAAAGGGTAAGTAATTTTCCTATGGTGAATGACACAGTGTTAGGAGTAAGATCAGGACTTGGGTCTGTCTGAATCAAAGCCCATGCTCTTTGTAATTTCTTAATGTCCTAAATTATCTTTAGTAATGAAATGTTATGAAATGTTTGAATTGAGCTTTATCTAATTCAGTGTCATTCTATGAAGGGATATTTTCTCCTAGCTGAATATATATCTAGTCATTTTTAATTAAAATATTAGATAATCAGACTGCTAATTTTAAGTATTATTTTTTTTAGTGAGAAATTTAAAACTGTCTAAGAGAATTATGTAACCTTTTCTTAATTTGATCCATTTTATTGACTTTTAAATAAAATACATATTCAAAGTCATTTAAGGAGTTCATAATTTGCTGAAATAACTCTCACATTATTCTATATTTAATAAACACTTAACATGCCAGTAAAGCCTTGGATTCAGTAGGTAACTGAGGGAGAGAGAATTTATATCAGTGGCGAGGGAAGCCTTGAATAAGTTGATCACAGTCTGATTCCCTTCCTTCCTTTGAAAAGGATAAATTAATTTTAAGTGTTATCAATAGTTTTTAGCATCTAATATGTCCTTATATTTCATAGCTACCCCGAAATTACTTATACATGGTAAATTTTCAGAAAGTTTTATTTGTGTGTTGTATTAGTACTTGATTTTTAAAATTTTTATCCAAATCCATTTATTCACGTGGCAAGAACTGTTCCTTAGGTCATCATGTTAAAAGAAAGAAAGAAAAAAAGTAAAATGTCCAAACTTATGAGGGAATTTACAGGGCTTGGGTTTTTTTTTCTTGTTGTTGTTATTTTTGTCTGTACTGTTTTTAACTTCTTTTTAGTTGACAGATAATTTAGGTGTGTTTTTTTCAGTGGCAGGGAATTTGCTGTTGAAAGCACATGAGAAAGCACATGATGTTTTGCAATACAGAAATTGGATTTGAGGGTTAGTTTTTACCAGTAGCAGTAACACTATGATTGTCCTTCTTTTAGGTTTACCTTTCCAATTTTAATATAACTTCTTCAGTTTTTCACTTAGAAGACTTAAAAAATATAAGCGTTTTCCACTTACAGGCAACGTTCTGCATTAGGAGAGTGTCTGGCTGCCTTCGCTGGTGCCTTTCCTGTAGCATTTTTGGAAACTCATCTCGACAAACACAATATTTACTCCATCTACAATACTAAGTCTTCTCGAGAGAGAGCAGGTAACACAGAAGCATGTGCACTACTTGATATTTGAAGCTAAACCTTAACGACATTTGTTGTGTTTTCTGACCGTGATTTTTTAATGGGCTATTTTAATTTATTATCTCCATGTCATTTGTTCTTAGGTGTTATTATTAGGAATTTTGGGGAATGCTGTATACTATTTCCGTAGTGTTTCTGAAAGAAAATTAGTTTAATTTCTTCAAAGTCAATGAGCCACAGACAAATTAACCCTCTTAATAATAAAACAGAATAATGAGCAGATATGGAAAAATAGGTCAATCTGATTTCTGATTCAATTATCTCTTATAGGTAGTGAGTAAGTATGTGGTATTCTTATTTGTTACAGTTATAGATTTGTACCTTTCATTTCTCTTGGTTCACCGGGTGTGTCTATCTTATTGGAACAGTTTTATTCCATGTGATGTTTTTCTGATAGTTTGGTCCTCTAAGTCTGATAAAGTATATTTCATTTTAATCATTTTCCAAAAGCCCTCAAAGAGTTTCCCAAACTTGAACAAGAATTATTAGCTATTCACAAATGCATACCTCTCTGTTGATGAGATCATTTCTCTGTGTAATTCATGTCTATATGGGAGCTACTGGTTACACTGATTTTATAGTGAATTTTTCAAGTAAAGAACCTTTTAAAAACTTGAATAATCGTTATTTAATTTGCCTAATTTATGATTCGAATTTCATATCACAGAGGAAGTTAAAGAAAAATATGTTGAATATAACTTAGCAATATTTTTCTACATAAGTTGCACGATATATTTGTAAACAGTAAAACACAGTTGAGTTTGGATTGTTAATTATCTGTATAAGCATGTCTTATTAAGTTGTCTTATTAAGGATTTTTGATTCATTAATATTTTTGTAATGAATCAAGAATGAAGCAGATTGTTATTTTGTTACAGATAAGGAAATACACAGAGCAGATAATTTCCCCGCTTATTTTCTATAATACGCCATTTGCATAACAAAGGAAAGGAATTGCATTTAATGATTCTCCTTCATTCATTTTTTTAGTCAAGTCATTCAACAAATGATCATTGGTAGATGGAGAAGATGGTATATACAAAGATAAATAAGATTTGATTTTTTTCTTCAGGGAGTTTCTAGTTGCAGTAGAGGGAGAGAGACTGGTGAATATATGTGATAGAATTCGGAATAAAGAACACTGGGGACACAAAAAAGCAGTTTGAGCTGAGAGCACCTGGGAAGACTTAGCAGAGTTTGTACAGATGAGCCTTGAAATTAGAAACACTGAAAGTTTGGTACGTTAGGGGAAACTTCAAGTCCTTTGAGGTGGCAGTAGCTTTCAGGGACGAAAGAGAAAAGATGAGGCAAGAATGGAAAGCCAAAAAGAGGCGAGGTAGGCTTCCTGTGTCAGGTAAGGAGTGGGGACTGTACCAGGGCAAAAAGGATCCTTTTATTGGCTTTAAAAAGGGGAGTAACATGAGTAGCTTTGCATTTTAGAACTCCATCATGGCAGAATGAGTGTGCGTCACCAGTTAGAAAATGATTGTGGTAATGCAGAAGAAATCTAATTGGGCAAGACCCCTGGGATGGAGTCTATAGTGAAGAGGTTATGAGAAATCCTAGAGGTAGAATCATCTCCTGTAGGAGATGAAGGAGCATCACAGCCTAGAATTTCTCCCAGGTTTCTAGCCTGGGACACTCATTGGATAATGTTGTTCTCGCGAGATAGTAGTGCAGGCTCAAGAGGTAGATTGGAGAGGAAAGGTCAAGTTTAAATTTAGACCCGTTATATTTTAGTTGCTTTTGACACATTTCTTATGAGACACACAAAAAAACTTTAGGGAATATGGCTTTGAGAGTTATTCTCTTACAGCAGAAGTCCGTAGGAATGGCCAGAATTGCCTAGGCAAACATATAAGCTGAAAAAGAGAAGTGAGTTCAAGATAAATCCCTAAAGAAAACCCATATTTAAAAGTTCAGCAAGGAGAAAAGAGTTAGCAAAAGGAGACTGACAAAATTCAGAAGAGAGTCAAGAAACGCTGAATGAGGGCTTTCCTGGTGGCGCAGTGGTTGAGAGTCCGCCTGCCGATGCAGGGGACACGGGTTTGTGCCCTGGTCTGGGAAGATCCCACATGCCACGGAACGGCTGGGCCCGTGAGCCATGGCCACTGGGCCTGCGCGTCCGGAGCCTGTGCTCCGCAGCGGGAGAGGCCGCAGCAGTGAGAGGCCCGCGTACCGCAAAAAAAAAAAAAGAAAAAAGAAAAAGAAACACTGAATGCACTGAAGTTAAGGAAAGGGGGGATTTTAGGAAAAGGAACTTTGGTCAGTGATGTGAAACGCCCTTGAAACACTTAGTAAGATAAGGATTGTAAAAGAATAAATTCATTCAGTAGTAAAAAGCAGAAGCCTTCAATTCTGTGGCTAGCAGAGCACCTGGAAAGTTAAACAGTCTAGGAGAGAGCTGAGCACGTGTATAGGTGTGCTGCGGAAGAGGCAGTAGAGAAGGAGGAGCTGAAAATACAGTCCTGAGCAAGGTGGCTGCTGGAGGGTAGACAGCATCAGAACACAGGTGAACCATGAATGGGGACCTCAGAACTCCTGCTGAAAAGGGGAACAGACGTGAATGTGAGACCAGACACACAAATCCTGTCCAGATGAGAGCAGGCAGTTGGAAGAAGAGACATCTGATATTCCTGTTTGTTCTGAAGTAGAAGGATCGGCCATTTGCTGATCTTCAGGTGGTTGGGTAGGGACTCGGGGGAAAAAGAAAGTTTGAAATACCTGCCACGGGAAAAGGGAGAGGCACAGGGGACTTTATTCAATATCCTGTGATAAACCATAATGGAAAAGAATATAAAAGTCTATATGTGTATAACTGAGTCACTTTGCTGTACAGCAGAGAGTGGCACAACTTTGTAAATCAACTACATTTCAGTTTAAAAAAAAAAAAAAGGAGAGGAATCCAGCTGAAGGCATGCCAGGTCTGGCCGAGTTTTGAAGCCCAGTGTGAAATGGTTGCTTGTGTCTGTTTCGGGTCACTTCTTTTACTGAATACGTGTCATTTGTACGTGTGCTTCTCTAGCTCTTAATTTGCCAACTAATGTCGAAGATGTTTGTCCAAATATACCATCTTTGGAGAAACTCATGGAAGAAATTGTGGACTTAGCTGAGTCCGGTATTCGCTACACACAAATGCCACATGTGATGGAAGTTATCCTGCCCATGCTGTGTAGCTACATGTCTCATTGGTGGGAGCACGGACCCGAGAATAATCCAGGAAGGGCTGAGATGTGCTGCACGGCTCTGAACTCAGAGCACATGAACACGCTGCTGGGAAATATCCTGAAAATCATATATAATAACTTGGGAATTGATGAGGGAGCCTGGATGAAAAGATTAGCAGGTAAGACTAGGAAGGAATGTGCCACTTCCATTTGTTTATTTCCAGAAAGATTTGAAATACAGAAGACTAAAATTTTTCTATCTCAATTTTTGTGAATATTTGCTCTGTGCTCAAAAACTATTCTGGATTACTTCTGTCATGCTTTTCTAAAAAAAAAAAAAAAGTAGATTTAATCAGACATTGGGTAACTTTCCATATAGTTACTTACTTTTAAGTGAGTAAACATTTTCTAGATTTGACTAATCTCGCTAAGATTAATCAGTGAACACAGCAGTAAAAATTAATGATTCTGCAGACAGAGACAAAAATAAAACTGGATTTGAAGCCACCCAGGTTTAGTCATCTCTCTTAGCAGGAATGGGGGAGGAGAATCAAAAGATACAAATATTTACATTTAAGCTTCTCTGTCATTGCACTATTTATATTGAGTAATTGGAAGCAATTTTAATGCCCAGCCACAAGAGTATGGTTAAATAGGTTGTGTACATCCATATACCAGAATATTATGCTTTTTTTCAAACATTAAGATTTCAACAATATTTTATGATGTGGAAAATATTCAGAATATCATGGAGGGTTAAAAGAAGAACTTTAAAAATTTGAATTCAGAAGTTTACATAGGATATTACTTATTGGGAACATTTCCAAAAAAATACACCAATGTCTTACTAATTTGGGTAGGGTAATTATGGTTGATTTTTAACATTTCTCTTTTATACACTTCCCCAGTGTATGTATGTTACTCAGGGAGAAAAAAATTCCTTTTAAAATGGCCTAAAAAACAAACTTATGGTTACCAAAGGGGACAGGTAAGGGGGAGGGATTAATATATACACACTACTATATATAAAATCGGTAATGAACAAGGACGTACTCTATAGCACAGGGAACTCTGCTCAATATTTTGTAATAACCTGTATGGGAAAAGAACCTGAGAAAGAATGGATATATGTTTATGTATAACTGAATCACTTTGCCATCTACCTGAAACGAACACAGCATTGTAAATCCGATATAAAGTAAAAATTAAATTTAAAAAAATGGCCTAATCAAGTTTAGACCTGTTGCTAACAACTACAACTATTATTAAATAAAAGAGCAGTATTATATGTAATCTAACTCTTCCACTGGGACAAGGCTGGGGACAGTTATAATGAGATGGTGTAGTAGTTAAGTAGGTAGTGGTCTCATAGAAGTATTCAGTGGTGTGTATCTCTTCTAAAAAAGGGGCCGGGGGAACTTTTCCATTTGGGAACTTTTCTTCTTTGTGTGAAAATAATTGATTTCCAAAGTGAATGAATGTCTTTTTTTAAACTTCTAAATTAGCTGCCAATTTCTTTCTTTCCTTCTTTTCTGAAAACAAGGAAGCACATCAGTTTCAATTCAGTAATCATTTTTGAACAGCAGCTATGTAATTAGGTTTGGGACTAGAAAAAGGACTGAGGCATGGGCTGAATTCTAAAGGAAGTCATGTGCTACAGGAGAGGGAGGCTTAATCGTGCTGTACAATTGTGATGACCATCTAATCCTCATTTTAATGAATGTTTATGCAGAGCGGAATATTAATGTCTGTCTTCAAACAGTATTTTCCCAGCCTATTATAAATAAAGTGAAACCTCAGCTCTTGAAAACTCATTTCTTGCCATTAATGGAGAAACTCAAGAAAAAGGCAGCTATGGTGGTATCAGAGGAAGACCATCTGAAATCCGAGGTCAGGGGGGATATGTCCGAGGCTGAACTTCTCATTCTAGACGAGTTCACCACGCTGGCCAGAGATCTCTATGCCTTCTACCCGCTCTTGATTAGATTTGTGGACTATAACAGGTAGAATGTTCAAAAGTGATTTAATTTCTCTAATTCAGTCGTAACCTTACTGTGTTCATAGTCCCAGTGGAATTGCTTCATTCACTACTTAGCAATGAGTTTGTTCACAATGATGACAGTTATCAGATGTGAATTTCACCAAACATCTTAAAATTACAATTGGAAATCCCATTGTGGAGCAGTCTGCCTTGTGGGTGTAAAAACTAGCACTTTGACAGTTACATGTTTAAGTCATTTAAAATGTTACAGCTGTACACTGGAGTCATTTATGAGCTCTGTGGACAAGCAGGCTCACCCTCAGTTTACTTGGTTTCACATTTAACTTTAGGAGTGTGATTTTTTTTTTTTTTTAATTAACTTTAGGGAGTAACTGAGACACCACTTTATTTATTATGTGATCTAGGGCAAAGTGGCTAAAAGAGCCTAACCCAGAAGCAGAAGACCTTTTCCGCATGGTTGCAGAGGTGTTTATCTACTGGTCAAAATCCCACGTAAGTAGGAAAATACTGACAGTGCTTACTTACTCTCTGGAATATGTCCAGGACTTGCAAAATTTAATGAATTTTCCGATCCCCTTAGTAAATACCTATCAGAGTGTTTCTCAAGGTCATCTCCTTAGTATCACTTAATTGGTCAGGAGAGAGACTAGGTTTCCCTGGGGAGTTTGATGCACTATAAGCCTTCTTTTGAGTTTTGTAATTTATCTTCAGACAATCACAGAGATTTTTAATTGTGCTGAGTATTTATCATAATCAGTAGGTTTTTTGATGCATGCCTAGTGTTAGTTTCAAGAATAAGAAAAAGAATCTGAATACGTGCTTTTGAATCTCATGGATATATTTTAAAGACAAATCTGTTAATATATGTTATATACGTTCTAACCCAAATTTTTAAAGGTGAAACTATGTGAACAGCTATAATACTACTGATAGTAAAATTAGAATGTTAATATGAGCTGAATGAAAATCGAGGCTTAGTCTATTCACTGTCCTTCCTACAAAATCTTTTATTACTCATCAATTATTAACACAGTTAGATGCTTACTATGAAATTATTTTGCTTGGGTTATGCTCCTTGAAAAAAGAAACACGTATAATTGGATTGTTAACCTCTCTTTTAAAGCTCTGTGATTATTTCTGCTTTTATTCTGTATTTGCTTTCACTACTACCGCTGCTTAAACACTTGACTTTGCCAGTGTTTTTATGTTCCTAAATTAAAAATGAATAAAATAATTTTAGGGTATATGAAAAAGTAGATAAAATGTCTGACAGAATGGAAAGTTGCGTTATAGTTGTGCATGCCCTTAGGAAATCTGTGTTTATCCCAAAAGGCAGTATATGCTTTCCACCAGGTAGTTGGTGTTTGAGTATTCATTCTACCCCTTGGTAGGCGTGCGACTTGGTTACTTAAATTTTCTGAACCTTAGTATTCCCATCTTCGAAACATACATATTTCTATCTAGTTCCCAGAATTGTTGCCCCCAGCCAAGCACCCTCATTTGATATTCAACAACTATTTGTTTCCTTTCTTTATAAGTCTTATATACCAAATTACTCCTTATCTTTGTAGAAAGTTTGGGTTCCTTTGTAACCTCTATTACATGAACTACTTATCTGTGGTTTTAATTGAAACTTCCTTTGGGACTTCTCAGAATTTCAAGAGAGAAGAGCAGAACTTCGTGGTACAAAATGAAATCAACAATATGTCTTTCCTTATTACGGACACCAAGTCAAAGATGTCCAAGGTACTACTATAATCTGTTTCACTTTCTAGAAAATGTGTGAATATAACTTATGTTCATTAGTTGAATTGTTTGATATTTTTTAGATCTTTTGAAGGTTTGTAACTGGAATTTGATGGATTTGATAATATGTTTACTGATTAAACACACATACACACATAGTTTTAGGGGTACCTGGGACTTATTGTAATCAGGTGTGGCAAGACATGTAGACATGGAAATGACTATCATGGAGGAAGAAGATTTTACTCACAGTTCCCTGGAAACAGAAGGCACAGCGTAGAGTGAGGACACATGGGGAAGCACCAGGTCAGCCACGAGGTGGAGGGAGCAAGGGGAAGATGTGGGCAAGAGCCTTTATTATGGTTTCTTTGGAAAGGAGCAGATGAGGTAGGGTAAACAGGTTTAGCACTGGCTAACTTGAGTCATTTCAGTGGGCTCTGTTCAGTGGAGTGTAGGGACTGTCCCTAGTTGTCTGGTACCTGGCCCTGGGTGATGAGGGCAGGTGGATTGAGATTCAGGTAAAGGAGGTGATTGGAGGACAAGGACTCTGAATTGATTGGTTTGTATATGAAAGGCGTGCTTGCAGGCAAGCAATTTTCTATCTCTAGGAATTGACTAACTCTGGGAGGGGCACTCAAAGATCATCAGGGCCCACGATGTCAAGGCATCACAATAAAAAGACATGCTTAATATACACACACACTCACAAAATTGCCTATCAGTATAATATAGATATAATTAGTCAATAATAAGTATTCATCAGAGAAAATGTACGTACATTTATGTGTGTTGAATAAATACACCGCCAAATAATTAGCTGCATTGTTTAAGAACCACATGGATGAATTCTAAGTTCTTACATATGAAATGGAAATTTTTGTTTTCTCCATCACTCATGTTGGGGACTGGAGGACCTTTCAAGACACTGAAAAATATGTGCCTTTATCTTTTGAATTACCACTAAATAAGGAAATGAATATATTAGATGGGGTAACACACAAAATATGCTCCCAAATGGCCAAAGATGAAAAATAGTGTGGGACTGTGGCCACGGAAATCAGTCTCGACCGACTCAATAAATTATGGGAAGAGAAATGAACCCCAAGAGTCCATCTGACTTGTTTCATTGGTGACCACCAGGACAAAAAAAATAGCATCACTCAGTACTCTAGTCTTATTCAGAGTTGGAAATGCCATGTATTTGATACTATTACACATGAACTCAAAGCTAATGGTGGCTGAAGCTTTGCATGACTAGAACGGTTGTCCGACTACTACAGGCTATTCCTCTGTGGTGCTCTTGAAACACTCATAAAAGATGATAACTTTTCTTTCCTCTGGGTAGACAGTAAGCCTAAAGAGTGAGGAACTGCTCCTTCAGAAGATGCTATACTAAGAGTATATATTTCACAGGGATGTTCTGAACTGAAAACTGTTAGTGAATTACTCTGCTTTGTCAGTATGTTGTCACCGTAGGCCAGTGTTAACAAAGGCATAGAGGGAGGACATAAGAGGTCAGTGTTCTCTTTTGGAGGATGACAATGACTCCAGTGTATTATCAAACTCAAGATAAGTTAAAGGTCTTCAGAGCAGAGGTCTGCATACCTCTCTACAGACATCCTCTTCCCTCTTTTCCATCATTCTAGTCCAGCGATTCTCCAAGCATACACTCAAAGCATTGTACATCCTGTAACCTACTGAGGCATCTACAACCATTGACATTTACTTCTATTTTCAGGAAAAAAATCAAAAGTAATGGATAGGAACATCTCAAATTTAATGTCTTCCCCCCTCCAAATTTTGTTAACCCTTTTAGTCTTTTTACCTATGACTGCTAACACTCTGAGACGAGATAGATCGCAAATAACAGTAATACTGATGAAAAATTTAGAAATCAGCGACTATGCTTTGCTTTAAAAAAATTTTTTTGCCTGCATATGTGCTTGACATTTTATATTGTGTAAGTACAATAAACTTTTTTCCTAGAAAAAATGTTTCTAGTTCAAACAATGGAGTCAAATGTACTCACATGTTACCTATATTGTTTTACTAAAGTAATCATGATATGCACGTGTCAACATTTGGATAGATTGGAGAGTCACTGGTTGGTCATAGCCGTGTCGTAACTGCAGTTGTTATCAGTATCATTGAGGTTCTCAGCTGACCACGGATGGCAAGAAGGATTCAGAAGTGGAAGGTAGTCAGGGGCTGAGTAAGTTCTCTCCCAAAAAGCTGTATCATTTGGGTCTGGTGTCAAGAATGGATACCAGTAGTGTGGCCAGAGGTCTTACATCCGAAACTGAAATGAACAGAGAGGTGTTCCCTCCTGAAATGCTGAGAGCAGAGAGATGCAGAAAGCTTCAGGGATTTCTGCGACAAGACCTTAAACCGTCTGTCTAAGGCGTCACAGCAGCCGATAGAGCCACCCTCCCAGAGTCCTGCAGGAAAAACGAACTCCTTTTGGCCAGAGATTGAGACCAAATGCAAACACCAACCAAAGGACACATTGTCACACATCAGTCTTCAGCCAGTCGCTTGAGCAGGGATAATAATCACTATTTGTATGGAGTGCCATTTCCCAAATTAGAAGAGTATATAAGTTGGCCAGCAGACCAATTTGGAATAGGAAATCTGGGATAGGGAAGCTCATTTTGACTTAAAGCAAAATATATGTAGCCCAGAGAGAGGCCAGTGCATGTATAATTGGCCATAATACTCTGGGAGTTCTATTTTTCTTATTTTTTGAGGAACCTCCATGCAGTTCCACAGTGGCCGAACCAGTTTACATTCCCACCGGCAGTGCACAAGGGTTCCCTTTCCTCCACATTCTCACCAAAAACTTGTAATCTCTTGTCTTTTTGATGAATAGGCTCACTTTTATCCTTCATATGTCTAAATTTTCATAAATCATTTATGATTTTATGTCTATTTGGGGGGGTTGTAGGCCATTTTCTTGTAGGAATATTAGAAAATTCTTCCCTTTTTCTTGGTCTTCTATTAAATTTTAGGTTATTTTAGGTGAACTTGTCGGAGCTATATTTGTGGTGCGTGCGTGTGTCTGTGTGTATGTGAGAGAGAGAGGCAGACAGACACACACACACACATACAGATTGATTTAAGAGAGAGGTCGTTTATCCGACTCTCCTCCTTAAATATGCTGTTGACAGAAATAATAAACAATCTGTAATAGGAATAGAAAAGAGTTTTATTTGAGCCAAACTGAGGGCTATAACCCGGGAGACACAGATTCAAGAAGCAGTTGAATTATGTTCCACCGTACTAAAAAATGGGGGAGACTTACAAAGGCAAACACCGCAAAATTACATAAGTTATTTGTCAAAAATTATGACAGGACCTGGCAAGAAGTAAGTGTGCTTGTTAAGTAAGGATTGGTCGGGGTCCGAAAGAGTTGCATAGTTACCAAGGAGGTCTTGAGACTACAGCGCTGCAGTTGGCAGCTGCTAGCAGATGTTTTGAGGATGGCTGGTGGTGTCCTTGAGACTGGTACAGTTCAGAAAATTCAAGTTCTCTGTGATGCAGGATCGTGTCTCAGAGCACATTCACAGTGGCCGCTGAGCTCCATTTTGGATGTCTGAGCCACAGTTACTCTATTTTCATTTTTTAAATGCATTTGTTTCTTCAGTGGTTAAAGCAGATGCACGATGCATGTTTGATGGGTCACAAAACAGGCTGTTCTAATTAGCGTGAAATTTAAGTTAAATCATGCGTAAGCCAGAATGACTTTCCCAGATCTCAATATGTGAAAATTTCTTCCCTCAGTGCCTACATATTGACCATGTTATTGTGTATTCATATCTGATTCAAATGTTAGGATTGAAAATGGACTGTGCAAATTCAATAGTTTCAGCAGTTCTGTTCAAATTATTGAACAGCTCCTATGAGTAAGGCACAGTGCTTGGTTCTGTGTATACAAAAAGGAACAAAATAGGTTTGGCCACTTCCCTAATGGAGCTCCATAGTCTGGGGAGGAAGTCGACACTGAACAAGGAAAAAAACAGCCCTTATACATGTACATGAGGATATTTGATTGCTCGTATGTTTAATTTCTTCATACCAACAGTGAACCATATCACCCATAAAAGTTCAAAGATTTGTTGACTGTTCTTTTCAGTTTACAGATTTCCTATGGTATAGAAAGCAAGATGATATTTTGAGCATAAGTAGGAATTAATTTATCTAGTACTTCTCAAAACTGAGCAGTGTAGAGTTGCCTTTAGTGTTGATTTAAATTGTTTTTATTATAAGGTTGCTTAAATATTTATAAATATCAAGCCAGGTATAAGCTCCTTCTACTTTTACAACAGTAAAACCAAAAGACCTTTACAAGTTAAAATCAAAGAAAACTTCAGCACCAGTAAAATTTAGACTTTAATGTATTGAGTAATATTGTTTGGCAAAAACTAAATTACCAGTATTGGGTAGAAATACGTTTGCATAATTTATATCAATTTCCTTAATTTTTAGGATGGTGGTTCCTCATTTGGGTAATTATTTTTATCAGTGTGGTTAGGTTACCTTTTAGCAGAGAGCTCATGTAAAACCACTGATTCATTATTTTTATGGGTTAATCAATTTAATAGTACAAATAATTATTCACTGTGCTTTTTCTACTAAACTTACCGAGAGTACTCTCTTACAAATTGGTACAGATAAAAGCGGGATCCACACAATAAGTACATCTCTTTGGAAAGTGAATATGATTCTTATAACTGTGGTTCAGATATTGTAGGTTTGATATATCAATATATACTGTATATGTAGTAATATAATACATTATATAATATATAGTATTAACATATCAGCTACCATTACCATCTGATTTCAGAGGTTTCAGTACTTTCACTTTGCAAAAAACTTCTTTCATTATCACGTTGTGATATATTTTGCCTTCTTTTGGGGAAAGCAAATCATTTGTATATTAAATGATCTTCTGAATTTCTCAGCCCAAAACTACTACAATATATCATTATCATAAAACTATCTTCAATGTTTGATTTATTACTACAAAGAGATTTAACATGCACGAAGAAGTGGATATGGGACAGCTATTTTCACTTTAACATTAGAACATGTCCTCACTACCCAGTGAAAATTAGACTCCGTCATTGGAGGTGACCCTGGCACAAGCACAGTTTTCAACAAAATCACTAGGGAACCCTGAAGTATTATGGCTGTTCTAAGTTGTAAACAGGTTATCCAGAGATAATCCTGAATATTTATGTAACACTGATTAGTATATTATGTCTAGATTAAGGCCCTGGGGAGACAAGTGTTCAGCCTGTATAAAAGGCAAATATATGAGAGTTTTATATATGCTGTGTGTGTGTGTGTGTGTGTGTGTTGCAAAGCAAGCATTTGTCAAAGCAAAAACCATTTATTCTTAATCTTTTTTTCCTGTTAACCACCAAAAATCATAAAACATGCAGTATCTGAAATTACCATGGATTTTTCATGCATCCATATGCCTCTCTAAAATTACAATGTGCATTTTCCTTCTAAAATTATATAGAGGGAATTCCCTGGCAGTCCAGTGGTTAGGACTCAGCGCTTCCACTGCCGGGGGCCTGGGTTCAATCCATGGTTAGGAAACATGATGTGGCCAGATAAACAACAACAACAAAAAAGAAACAAAAAAATAAACCTTTTTTCTTTAAAAAATAAAAAAAAGATTATCTAGAAATGCCTACCAGTAAATTCTAGTGATTTGGGAATCTGGGAGTAGGACTTAAAATCAGCAAGAGATGCTGAGACGGAAAGAGAAAGGGTGTCCTCAATGGGATTCCTAAACAATAGGGACCAGCAGAAAACGAGAAGAGGAAACTACAGGCAAGTTAGAAAAGGCTCATAGTCCTATGAGGCAAGAAGTCATTGCAGATTCCAACACTTACCTTTGTTCTGTAGGCAGCTGTTTCTGATCAGGAAAGGAAGAAAATGAAGCGCAAAGGAGACCGGTATTCCATGCAGACCTCTCTTATCGTGGCAGCTCTGAAGCGATTACTGCCCATTGGCTTGAACATCTGTGCCCCTGGGGACCAGGAGCTCATTGCTCTGGCCAAAACTCGATTTAGTCTGGTAAGGCTCCTGTTCCTACCAGTGGGAATGATCATTCAACCTCCAGATGCTCATGTGTTTGGATTCCTTCGTCTCACTGCTCTATGTCAGTATTTCATTTGCATTGAATGCTTTATTAAGCAATTTTTCTGCACAGGCCCTAGGACTCAGACACAAACACTGCCTAATATTTTTTTTGGAGGCTGTTTTTATTTCTAAATTACGTTAATCACCCCCAGGGCATATTCAGAAACCAAAGAGAAAAGATGGCAACAAGTCACTGGTAGTGGAAAAAAATGGATTTCATATGAACTATATCAAATTTGTGATGAGAGGTATCTGCAGATTTATGAAGAGTGATTTTGAATGTTAGATGCATAATGTATTGTGCTGATTGTTGTTAGATACGAATTTGACTTTTGAATCAGCAGCTTTTCTCCTTTGTGAACATCAGGATTGAAGTTCTCAAGATTTCTTGATGGTCTCTGGTTTTCCTCTTCATGGTTACACAGAGAGGATGCAAGTTTTCAAAAATATACATTGGGGTTGCTGTCTTTTATTCATGTAAGTTGGAGGACATGTTCTCCCTCCCATGTTCCCACACTGAAGCACCTCTCTGCATATCCAGAGTTTGAGACCCTACCCTGAGCAAACTGAAGGGAGATTGTAGGAAAGGGAGCTGCAGAGATGCAGGCCCATTGGCTTTTGTCTAATATTTCCTTCTCAGGATATGCTCCTCAGTATTACTGGATCCTTGGGGATGTTATTGGGTGCTAACATGACTTCATGGAGATTTCAGAGAATGCTGGAGACATACTTCTGTTTGAACCCAAGGGAACATGCTTCTGCCCTACGTCTTGTGAACTGGAAATTCAGTTGTCTTGAGTCTAGGGCACTTTCACTGGAGTTAAATTAGGTGGTTGTCTTGTTTCAAGTCACGGCAATATCAAAGAATTATCTGAGCGATAAGCCCCAGATATTAATTATCTGAGCGATTTAATACATTTGTTGCATGTATTAAATCCTATAAAGACGTTTGTTCAAACATATACTATTTCAAGAGGTTTATTTCTAATGACTTTTGACACTCACTGCATTGTAAGACTTCATTTAGGTAACATTTATTTCTTGACAGAAAGACACTGAGGATGAAGTTCGAGATATAATCCGCAGTAATATTCACTTACAAGGCAAGGTAAGCCCAATATTATTAGAAAGCACACTTAGCACCTATAAAGTAGTTAATCTCTCTTTAGAAGAGTACTACAAATAATGTTACTTTAACAAGTAAGGTAGTGAAAATAGATCATCTTAATCAGTCATTATCCTGCTTGCAAATCCTTTTGTATTAATGACTCTCAAGATAACAAATGATGTATTTTTAAAGGAGATCATCGGAGATTGTCAAACTTTGAAAAAAGATGTCGCCAGTTGAAATAAAGGTTGGGAATTTCCTTCATATAGCTGAGTTTGAGGACCTTTGGGACGTGGAGACAGGTGTCTATGAAAATTTGATATTTTACACCTAGTGCTCAGAAATTAAATAAGTGTATTTGAGACATTAGTACATACGAGATAGCAAGAATTAATGTAATAGCAAAGCCAGTGTACATTTAGAACAGAAACATGAATGGAAACCAGGATAACACATATTTTCTAATGGTGGGTAAAAAATTTGCTCAAAGTAGTTTTTGTAGTCCAAGCATTTACCATTATTTGGAAATGCTTTCATAGTAGTGGATAAACTCTTCATTTGTTTACAGGACCTGTTATGTAATATGAGAAGTCTAGCAATTTATTATTTTGACTCAACTCTTTGCTTCTATTCAGATGTCCCTTCTGAGGATTTTTTTTTTTAGTTGTGAAAATGTCCAAATGTCAAAAACTAGTGGCTATAGTATAATGTATCCCTTACTGGGTATTAAAATGTTTCTTTCCAAAGATCCAAACCATATTTATTTTATTTTAACACTTCGGAATATAATATGATAAAGGTGCGACATGCTTTTACAGTACTCACAATGCACAAGTATTATTTAGAGCAAATTTCATGTGTACTTTGTTGTGTACTCGATTATCCATTTAATTTTAACTTGAACAGAGTAGGAGATTAATTCCTGTAAGAGCACGATCTCTTTGCAGATAGCAAAGAGATTTTTAACATTATTCAAAATGTGCATAAAGGCTTCAGCTGAACCTCAATTTTATACTACATGCATGGGCACTTGAGGCAATCATGTGCCCCTGAAAAGATCTCGGGAGCCCCAGGGAATTCGAGACCACACTTTGAGAACCATGGTCCCACATAGAGAGAGTATTCACTACCTCGTAAGAAGGGGTTTATACCACTCCCAGGAAACAGTCAAATAAAAGTTATGTCTTGGGGCTTCCCTGGTGGCGCAGTGGTTGAGAGTCCGCCTGCCGATGCAGGGGACGCAGGTTCGTGCCCCGGTCCGCGAGGATCCCACATGCCGCGGAGCGGCTGAGCCCGTGAGCCACGGACGCTGAGCCTGCGCATCCGGAGCCTGAAAGGGAGAGGCTGCAACGGTGACAGGCCAGCGTATTGCAAAAAAAAAAAAAAAAAAAAAACAAAGTTATGTCTTGGATAAGCAGGAGGAAATTCTTCCATTATATTCTAGAGGTTACTTGTAGGGATACTTTGGACAATGTATGCTGTGTATTGAGGAGTCAGGAGGAACAAAAAAGCTGAAAAGGATGCATATTTATAACCAATATTTCACCTCCAAACGAATGAAACCTGAAAATAAAGACATAATGAATACTTATTCTTTGTGACATTTCATTCTATATTTTTTAAGCTAGGCGTAAAACTAGGCCCCAAGACCCTCATGTATATAAAAATAGGCCCCAAGGCCCTCATGTATATACAGACTTGCAAGCAATGAGTTCTTTTGTTCCCAGCTCTTTCTTGAATACATTGTCTTGAAATTGTAAGACTGGTAATCCTGAGGACAAGAGGGAGTGATTGTATGTTAGAAAGAATAATATCTAGAGGTACCAGAGTCCTCAGATGAAAAAAGCATATGGAGGAAAACATTTTGTTTTATCAAAAGACAAATGGTGTTGACAAGTCGTTCAGTGCACAGAGCTCTATCTCTGTTTGCCTGTAAGATGAAAGTTATTTTTAACATTTCAAACTACACTTTCTCAGGCTAGGAGTTGTGAAGTTTTAGATGTTGTTTGTGTACTTCTGCTTCATTGCCCTCCGTCTCCCAATTTTAAAGGAAATATTTAATGGGAGGAGAAACATACGAGTATTGCTGTGCCCGTTTTTAATGACATAGTTAATCTAAATTATTTCTTTGAAGTGCGGTATCCCTGGAAAGATGCTTGTCTTTGTCAGTTTCTATGGTTTAAAATAATATTTCTTAAAAACATTCAGAATTCCGTTGTATCTTTCACTCGGGAAGTTTAACAGTATTAAAAAATAGAGTCTGTAGATTGGTTTATTGCAAGAATGTGATTTTGTAGGCCTTCGTTGCTTTATATTAATTGATATCTTTGTTTCAGTGAGACTGAGCTCTGTTGTAGCATCCTTGTATTTATAGATAAATGTGATCCTATATCATGGCCTCTAAAGTAAATATGTGAATCTCTCAGTGTTTGACTGTGAAAGGAAAAGAGAAAGATAAAAGATTGCTTTCCCTGACCATCTCCAGCTCATCCTTAAATCCTAGTTGAAACTTCACTTGTTCAGGGAAATCTTCCCAACCACCAACAGATTAGGTTAAATCTCCAGGTACCTTATATTTCTTTCTAGTAGCCCTTGTCACAACTGTAAATGTTTGTTTGATGTCTTCCTTCCTCACCAGACGATAAATTTCATGAGTACAAGGTACTTACTTCTCTGTCTTGATCTCTGCGTCATGTTTTCACCCTGTGCTATGCTCAATAAATAGCTATAGATTGACTCTTCAGAAGTGTGTCTTCCCCTCTTTACACTGTATTTTTTGAACGTTTTTCTTTTTTTCTGCAGGTGGAGGATCCTGCTATTAGATGGCAGATGGCTCTTTACAAAGATTTACCCAACAGGACAGAAGACACTTCAGATCCTGAGAAGACAGTGGAAAGGGTCTTGGATATAGCAAATGTGCTTTTTCATCTTGAACAGGTTAGATTTTGTGTTGATTCAATCACATTTGCCTTAACCATAAGAAATATTTTTTTAAAGGATGTGTGTTAACTTGTTAACTGTGGGCCAGAAAACGTATATATCCAGCATGTTCATTACAAAGAATCTATGACTTGGGAGTCCTTAGTTTCTAATCAGCAGCATTTCCAAGCTTGTAATTTTTGTAACCATGGATAAATAATGTATTTGGGGAGATCAAGGCCTCTGTTTTATAGTATTTTTCAAAATATTTCTAAAATTAAACAGATAATTAAAATTATATAATTAATTTTAAGCCATTCTAACAAAAATTTGAGGAGTTACACCTGATTTCAAATGTTTTATAACTGTATTATTTTTTTATTGTTGCTCATCAAAACATGTTTGAGATACTATCTTTCCCTGGTCTAATATTTGAATTTTGAATTTAAGGTCACTTATTTAACCTTTCCTTTGAATATTTTTGAGCTAATTTTTCTCAAGTTCAGCAATATGTTACATTTAGAGAAGAGCAGTGCATTGGTATTAGAGCCATGTGAAAATAATGTTTTTATATCATTTTTCAGTTGTATTCTATTTTAAGCTACAAAGCTTACTGTGTATTTGATTTTCTTATTTATTACCTTTGCTCAAGAATTCCCAAACCAGTAATATCCAAAACGTCATCCATCAGTGGATCGTATTTTTGTATAAGGGATCTTCTGGCTTAGGTAAAATATCTGCAACACAGAGACAGTCTCTGTTTCTCACGAGGTCCACTCAGCAAAATAACACCAGACTGAGGGTGCTCAGTGTAAACCCAAGAGTGTGCTCTGTCACCGGGTCTCCATGACAATACCTACCTGACACGGAGGGGCGGTTATTTTACACTGAACATAAAATAATGAAATGCCCCATGTCACCTCAGGATGTTGTCATCTGAATGTTTTGCAGAACTTACTAGCATAGCAATAATAAATGTGTTTCTTCGATTCCTATTTTATATTATCTGATGACCTCCTATCACTGCCCTGGCCAATTAAATAACCGAAGGGTATATCTAATGTAGCATCCTCTTACTCAGATGCCCCCCAAATGCTAATAACTTCCCCAGTGCCATGCAATTTATCACTACACCTGATGAGATTAAGCTAGGATACTCTTATACCATATGGCTATCGATATGTGTTTACATTATGTAACACCATAATATTAATAATACAATATGATAATAAAATATTATTTAGGCAACTTAATGGTTCTCTAAATATTTTCATGAAATATTAAATAAATGATCATCCATCAGCAGATGACAAGATTTGAGGTAATGAAATGTTAAGTGATATATAAAGTCATGGAGTTGTGTTTCCAGAAGTATATACATATTTAGGAAGATTACTCAGTGATAATTAAATGGCTCCTAGAGGACCGTTTCTGACAGCATTACTCTACCATGAGTTTTTAATTCTTCCTGGTTTTCATGCACATATCTGGATTTGCTTGAATGACTTTTAGATACATTAAATGAAGTTTATTGAACCCTGTTTTATTATAGTCATATGTTATGTACTCATAAATACATGTGATCATAATGAATGATGTTATTTGTAAAGTGGTGAGATTCATTTTGCTGAGCAGCTGTTTATCCCGTGAACATTTCTTGCATGCACTACCGTATGGCAGTATTGTACTCTGCTGGGGACTGAATTCTGTCCCTCTACTCAAGTGGCTTGTGCTCTAGTGGAGTATATGGCCACGTAGATAAATATGTAGTGATTTAGATGTACCAGGATACAAAATGTACTGAAGAGAGAATAAGAGGAACCCAAACTTACTCTAGCCATGATGAGGGTGATCCCTGTGTAAACCTTAAAGAAGCAGGAATTATCTAGGAAAAGGTAAGAGGGTCAGATTTTCATGGCCAACTATTCTTCAAAATGTTAAGAATATGAGTAAAAAGAACTCATCAGTTATCAAAGAATAGAAAAGGGTGGAAGATATCTGTGCGCAGAATTCATGCCTTTAACACCTCTATTCTAATGTTAATTTGTGAGTCATAGAATAGTTTGCAAAGAATATTTTCGTTTGCCACACTAGGTGCAAAAACAGTGGGTGCAGAGGAAAGACTTCATTTGGCTCAAGGGTCAGCGACCTTTGCAATTGAACATTTTGTACTGTACATCTGGTCATTTTTCTTAGGACAGTAAGCCGTCTCCTTGGAATTTTCTAATACTCAAACTCCAGACAGGCTAACACAGCAGCAAACCCAGGTGTTCAAACAGTTACAAGCCACATCTTGATGTTCACCCTTGGATCACAGATCTTAACAACATCTGTTTACTTGATTTATAGGAAAATTCACTAAGGTATTTCCTTGTTAATTATGTTTGTTGACTATCACCCATGTTGATCAGAATGCCATATTCTAGGTGAATAATACGACCCTTGCAGCGTCTCAACAATGTTTTGTTTTGCTTAATATAACCAAGAAGAAAATTGAACTGGATAACTATCAAAAAGTGTTTATTGATCCTATAGAAGGAAGAAGATCACAGAAATAAGTGCTGTCAAATTATACAAATTGTTTTGTTAAAATTTCCAAACCACTGTAATCCAAACATTCTCAATGTTTTCTTCAGGCATTATTACATTCATATGTTGACCCTTTACTGCAAAGGGTAATAAATTTAGTTTTGCTTTTTTAGCTAATGTAACGTTTTTATTTCTTCCAGAAATCTACATGTATGCGCCGGAGATATTACAGTCCGGGAAGTACAGTGTTCAGTTGCCTAGAAATTACTAATTAATGTAGAATTCTATGCTGGGATTTTTTTCTCTCTAATACTTACAATTAATCTCTTCTTCTTCTTGAAATTCCAAACACCATTAGCTAAACACATAGCTTGCTCGCATAATTTACTGCAACTTTTGAATTCTCATTTGTCCCTATCTAACAAAGTAATTATATATTTTAACATTTTTGCAAAATTAAATTCTTTTACTCACTCCTACTAATGTGTTCAAAAAGACTTGTCATCTCTCCATCCTGTTATATTAAGGAACAGTGGACTTTTCGTTAGAATTTTCTTTAAGGAACAGTGGACTTTTCATTAGAATTTTCTTTAACTGCCTCTGTTTATGTTTACTGTTGTAGCTCTTATGATAAAATTAGTGGAAATGGATAAATAAATAATAATAGGTTAATTGTTTTGCATAGGCAAAAACTATGTTTTGGCACCATAACTGAATTCTGAAAAGGATACAAAATTATTTTATATAGAATAGTTTTATATTTCTTTGATTTTTAAAGATGACATAGCTTCTAAAGTATACAGTGTTGGGAAAATATTACATTTTTACTAAGGAAAATATGTAACATTTGAAACTATTTCAAATTTAGCATTGGGTAACTTTGAGGACATGGGTTTTCCCATAATAATTGTGAGGTACTTTTGGGATTGAAATTCTAAAAGTTTTTAGCTGAAAGATGCAGCGGTATTTTTGAGGGCCTTTGGGGGGTTAAATACATATGTCTTTGTGTCATTCTACCTCAGGTCGAGCATCCTCAGAGATCAAAAAAGGCTGTGTGGCACAAACTGCTCTCTAAGCAGAGGAAACGGGCAGTGGTTGCCTGCTTTCGGATGGCTCCTTTGTATAATCTGCCAAGGTCAGAATTTCTTTAACATTTATAATGGATTAAAGTTATTCTTCCCCTAACAAGTGATAGGAGGCATCTACCTTAGCACGAGAACAATAGTCCAAAGAGAAGGATGGACAAGATTTATTGGCTCTTCTGTGTAATTCTTGACTTTGTTTTCCTTGGTCGGGTATTCTCATTGGTCTGTAATGTCATTATTAAATGACTTTAATAATGTTTTTTAATGAAGTATAGTTGTGTTAGTTTCAGGTGTTTCAAGTGATTCAGTTATGCATTTATAAAAATCTATTCTTTTTCGGATTCTTTTATAGGTTATTACAAAATTTTGAATATAGTTAGTTCCCTGTGCTATACAGTGTCTTTGTTGTTTATTTTATATATAGTAGTGTGTGTATGTTAATCCCACACTCCTGATTTATCCCTCCCCACCCTTTACCCTTTGGTAACCATAAGTTTGTTTTCTATTACTTTTAAATACTCAGGAGGATCTGCTCACATATGTGAGGCAGGATAGAGTAATTAGGAACTCAGTCTTGGGGGGTCAGACTGCCTTGATTTGAATCCTGACCTCTCAGCTTATGGATGCATGACCTTGGTCAAGGTTCTTACCTGACTTTGTACTGTAAAATTTGCCTCATAGACTTGTTCAGGTTATTTAATGGGTCGAAGTATACACAGTGCTTAGAACTGAACATAACACAAGCAGTGTTGATTGTTGTTTATTATTTTTCTGATGATTTAGCCTTTGGGGAAAAGAACTGATATGGAACTAACTTATGGGAATAACGTGAACACGTTTGACAGACCCATCAACCTTCTCCTAGAGATACAGGAGATATACTTGTTAAAAGAAAAGTAACCCGTGGCATTGAAGTCTAGCCCAGGGTACCATTTCAGCCTTCTTGTGATTCTCCTAAGAAACTGTGCTGTTTCCCACTCTGAGCTTTATACAAGTGGCATCTTCCCCATGTCTGTTAGACAAGTCTCAGCTCAGCTGCATCTCTTTTTTGGACCATCTCTGACCAAGCCACGCCCCTCTACTTCTTCCAAGTTGAAAATGCTTCCTCCTATTTGTTTCTAGGAAACTTTTAAATACCTCTAGTTGTGGGCACTTTCCTATAGTATTGGGGCTGTTTGTCTCTCTGATTCAGACTTTGAGATCCTTTAGAGCTATGTTCAATTTCATATCTTCAGCACCTAGAGCACTGACTTTCAGTAAGTGTTTGAATGAATGAATAACGTAAGTTGGGGAGTAAAAAAAAAAAAAAACATAACTCCTCCCTGCCCCCCGCCACTAACAAAGCAAAACAAACAAAACTTTTCCATTTCACTAAGGCCGGTACATTCCTTGCCATCTCGTCACTCACTAAGTATAAAACGTATTTGAGTTCCTTCTCAAACCACGTGCTGCTTCTAAATTCTCTGGCTCAATTATGGTGTCACAGTTTAGTCAAATAGAACATTGACCTTGAATTCATATTCTTATTTCTTTTCTGGTTCCTCCTATACAGACATTTTCCAAGTTTCATCAAGTTTTTCTTTTCTTTTTTTTTTTACAACTCTATTGGATTATAATTGCTTTACAGTGTTGTATTAGTTTCTGCTGTGCAACCAAGTGAATCAACTATGTGTACACATATACCCCCATATCCCCTCCCTCTTGTGTCTCCCTCCCACCCTCCCTATCCCATCCCCCTAGGTGGACACAAAGCACCGAGCTGATCTCCCTGTGCTACGCGCGGCTGCTTCCCACTAGCTATCTGTTTCACATTTGGTAGTGTGTATATGTCAGTGCCACTCTCTCACTTCTTCCCAGCTTACCCTTCCCCATCCCCATGTCCTCAAGTCCATTCTCTACATCTGCGTCTTTATTCCTGCCCTGACACTAGGTTGATCAGTACCGTTTTTTTAGATTCTATGTATATGTGTTAGCATACGGTGTTCAGCTTTTCCTTTGAACCGTTTCACGTCACCATCCTTCCCTTCAAGGCCACCTCTTCAACTCCCTTTATTGACTCACATCATGTTGGTGACAGCAGATTCCGAGCTAGTTTCTACGATGTCACGGAGTCTGCCGTTCCACTGTCTCGGATATAACGTATTCAAAATTGTACCCCTTATTCCAGTGGGAATATTCTCAGACCTGGTGCTTTTAGAAAATACACTCAAATTCGCTTGAGAAATAGCCAAGCCTCAACCTGTTGAATCAGAATATCTGAAGGCTTAGCGCGTGTACTGTTTAAAAGCTCCACAGGGGATTCTGATGTACCAGTAAGGTTGAGCCGCTCTCGTGCAAGAATTTATGGCGAGTTCTGGCCGTTCCATCTGTGTTGATGGTTCTTCTCCCTGGATTTCAAGACCCTTCATAAACCTGTCTACCTTTATGTCTCATGATTCCTTAGCCTGCCTTTGATACTGTTAAGCTCTGCGTTCCATCCTACAATGGCACCGGCTCATTTTAACACGTCTGGTATTCTCTTATGATGTTCCCTCATTGACATGATTTTCTTAGAGTGGAACCTTAGCCATAGATCTCATCAATTTCATGATGAGTTTACTTATGGTTTTAGTCTTCATTGGTCTTCTTTAATTCGTAGGCAACCACTTATCATCAGTATTCTAGGATTTAATCTTTGGATATATACTCCCATAAGGTTCCCTTAATACATTTAGTTTTGTAATCCTCAGGGTCTGTATCTAATGCTAACAGGAACATTGGCTAATTCCATAACATCGTTTATCCAGAGCCACTTTATGTCATAAGAGCTACCATGTAATGAGCATCTATCCAATGTGCTTTACATTCTTTATCTCAGTTTGAGTCTCACAAAACTGACACGTAGATGGGGTTATCCTAGTTTTATAAATGAGAGAAGTGAAAGTCGACAAAGTTGGATCACTTGACCAATGTTACAAAACCTAGAAATAACTAAATCCATGTCAGTGTGTGATCTGAGAAACCTTTCTCTGTCCTCTGTGATATCTTGCTCTCCATTTGAGAGTGGGAATTCTATTTTTATTTTATTCTTTGAGTGCACAGATAATCCAGCGATAAAGTGCTACTGAATACCTTTTCACTTTAATTAAAAATAACTGTTTGAAATTGTGCTTACCTTTTAGGCATCGGGCTGTCAATCTCTTTCTTCAGGGATATGAAAAATCTTGGATTGAGACAGAAGAACATTACTTTGAAGATAAACTGATAGAAGATTTAGCGGTACATTTTTAATGGGGTTAGAAGATAAAAGAAAGTCTGGGCTTGGTGGAATAACATTGGTGTGAGCCATTTATCTTATAACATTGAAGAGAAAACATCATTGCAGTGTATGGACCTTAGGAAACTTTATTCTCGATTGTTGTTGCATGCAGTGTTTAGGGAAAAATTCACTCTTCTTATTTCAAAGAGATCTCATCAGCATCCAGCAATTCAGAATTTAACTAAACTTTGACTATTATTCCTTTAAATTCTTCCTCAAAGCAACTTCAGACACCTCAAAACCAGGATATTACTATAAAAGCTGAACCATAAAGAATTATTCAACAAAATTAGGTTAAGGGTTGACAAAAGCCAATGAAAAGTAGCTCGTTGTTAAACATATACAGGGCAGAGAATGATAGATTGGGGACAGGATGAGCCGGAAGTCATGGTAAATATAGTGTAAATGGCAAGTAGAATTTTTCAGTCCAACCATGCTGATAAGGAGGCTTGTGTTACTGAGACTGCTTCACTCAGGGGAGCCATTGTCTTAGTTTTTTATGAGCTGTGGACCTATTTAAAAGTCTGACCAAGAGCCATCTTAGGAAAATTTATAAGCATATAGTCCTGCAGAATTTTGCAGACTAGTTAGAGGCTTTATGATTCCCAAGTTAAGGACCTCTTGTCTAAAAGTTTTGTTTTGTTTTGTTTAACTCACAAATTATCGAGGAACATAAAGGATAAACTAATCCAGTTCATAAAACCTTAACCCTGATTACCCCCTTGTATTTTAAATGAATTTCATTTCTCTTCAAAATCAAAACCTGTAGAATATTAGAATATTCAGCCTTATAGAAATTTACACAGTACCTGCGACATTAAGCCTTAAATCCAAGAAAGAACATCATTTAGGTAGAGGGAATCTCAGTCTGAATGGGTCATTCTTATAGAGATATAAAACTCATTAAATCATTCAACAAATGGGATTAATTAATTCTACAGTCAGTAAAAATGCTTCATAATTTTCCTCATGGTACATGTTCTATCCAATAGAATGAAATTACATTTTTAAGTTTTAAAAGTAACTGAAAATGAGAAAAAATAATGTGTAAGTGATTCAGACATTAACTCATTCAGCATTCTTTGCCTTTCTCTATGTAGGCAACAAAAATGTTTCATTTGATAATCAGTTTGCCTTGCTACATGAACTATATTTTTATACTTGGAGTGACGTAGCATTTTATTGCAATTCTTTTTAAATTGAGCCCTCCCTAAAGCTGAAATCCATGTAACAGATACACTTTTCAGTTAGTTATGAATCTGCTTATAAGAATAGCATTCAGAATTTTTAAATGATGTAAGTCATCCTTGCCCATAGTGTTTTTTGGTCCCATTATTAAATAGCGTTTTCTTTTCTAAAGCTGCATACTTTTGTGTCGGTAATATAACACACACACACACGTGCATACACATGCAGGTACAATGCATATAACACAGACGCACTCACGCACCACAATAGGAAGAGAAAGGCTTTCTTTTTATTTGTTGTTCCTGGGTCTGGGTGAACATTTCACCTAAATGTGAAATTTTATAAATTTGACTTTTGTATAGAAACCTGGAGCAGAACCTCCGGAAGAAGATGAAGGGACTAAGCGGGTTGATCCTCTCCATCAGCTGATACTTCTGTTCAGTCGAACGGCTTTAACGGAGAAATGGTATGGTTGGGAGGATTCACACGAGACGTAGGAAGAACAGATAGAAACCCGTGTCTGAGTGTTCTGTCCGTCACATGTTCCTGTTTCAGTTTCATCTTGTTCTTGGGAGGAGAGAGAAGTGTTCAGAGATAGGACCAGTCTGGCATACACTACGAACCAACGCTCACACAACTTCAGGCTTTAATAGTTACCTACCAAATATTTACCTAGCTCTCGTCCTTCTTAACAACATTGTAATTAGCTGGTTGACTTGATTCTGAATCTTCCTGTTGATCACAAACAAGCTTTAGAAAATAAAAGAGCCCAAAGCAAATTTCAGTACCAAAAATGTTTGGAGACCACTGGTGACGCCAAATTTCCTGGGTAGATTCTGTCTCCATTCAGCAGTAAGTCTTAGGAAACTTGAGGAGGTGGGTGCGCCATCCTTTCAGTGGAAGGTTTCTTTGAGATCTATTTTATGGGCATTCTCCATTTTTCTTGGTTCCTACAGTCTTGGTCATATGAATTCACTGAAACCACAAAGGGCAAACCTCTATGGAGTTAAATAAGAAATGCACTCATAAGCCCAGTAATCAAAATGTGCTCAGTATCTGCTCATTACAGGGGCACCGCACAGGCTGATTCTGTAGATGAGCCATGGCGGAGGTTTTAAAACCTTTACCTGCTTCCCTGCCATGGGGGGAGAAAGCCTACTTTGCCCCAGGCCTCCCTCATCCTCTGCAGAGAATTTAATTATCAATCCATATCCACATGAGTCTTAAAGAGTTCATCTGACCTCTATGCATGTCGTAATAATGTACATTTCTCCCTCTTAGCTAATGTGATCCATCCTTCTCTCACGATTTCTCTCTCTTTCTCTTATTATTTCCTAACTAACAAAATCATCTCATCCCTAAGCATAGAGCAGCTCCCTGTCTGGCACTGTCAGGTAATGAGGTATTTCTCATAAGTGGATTTTTCTGATGGCTATAAGTTTAGAACTGCTAAAATAACTTTGCAAAATGTCAGGTATTTTTTGATGGAAGCCTTTCTTCAATGAATTAGTGGTTTCCATCATTTTTCAAAAGAGGATAGTGAACAGATTTTAACCTATCTTAATTTTTGAGAATCATTATGACCATCCTATTCTGAAAGTGCATAGTAGCATAATAATTGGGGGAGTCTTTCCAACAAATGTCAGGCATCGCTTCTGCTGTCAAAAGCCCTGACATCACGTAAATTTGCTTGGTTCAACTTTTGTAGTTTTAAGAGAATACTAATGTTATTACATTTGTGTGTAAATCAATAGATCATTTATTTTGTGAGACTTGAAGGTCTCTTCCGTAAGGTAGGATGGGGCCACTGTTTAGGAAGTCTAAGATCTTTGCTCTCTGATTCTACAATATTTCTGAATAATCGCTTTGCCTGAGTTTTGTGTTTGTTTCTTTTTAAAAAGACATACTTGTTGAAAGATAAAGGTTATTTTATACCGTGATGGTGATTTTGCATGTAACTAACCTTCTACTTAAAAATTGATTTTTTTCCTGTTTTTCATAGCAAACTGGAGGAAGATTTTTTATATATGGCTTATGCAGATATTATGGCAAAGGTAAATAAATGTTTTGATTTTAATGGCAAAATATAAGAATCTGTGTGTTTCTAGATTAAAATATCGTTAAATTTTAGAAACCTACAGGGCATTAATCTCAACTTTCCACTTGTTGCCTGAATATCTCCTCTAACGTTTTTGACAGGTAATCATTGTTTCTTCCTTTAACATTTTATTTATGGAGAGCTCACTAATTTTCCAAACATTCATTCATTCAACAAATATTCACTGGACATCAAGGTATTAGAGATAATGTGGTGAACCAGAAAGTAACACACACACCCTGCCTTCCTGGAGTTTATCATCTGATGGAGGAGACAAAATTTGAACAGATGATTACAAAAAACTCTGACAAGTTTAATGGTAGAGAAACAATTAAGAGTAGTGGGAGGGCTTCCCTGGTGGCACAGTGGTTGAGAGTCTGCCTGCCGATGCAGGGGACAGGGGTTCGTGCCCCGGTCTGGGTTGATCCCACATGCCGCAGAGCGGCTGGGCCCGTGAGCCATGGCCGCTGCGCCTGCGCGTCCGGAGCCTGTGCTCCGCAACGGGAGAGGCCACAACAGTGAGAGGCCCGCGGACCGCAAAAAATAAAAAATAAAAAAATAAGAGTAGTGGGAGGGCTTCCCTGGTGGCACAGTGGTTGAGAGTCTGCCTGCCGATGCAGGGGACAGGGGTTCGTGCCCCGGTCTGGGTTGATCCCACATGCCGCAGAGCGGCTGGGCCCGTGAGCCATGGCCGCTGCGCCTGCGCGTCCGGAGCCTGTGCTCCGCAACGGGAGAGGCCACAACAGTGAGAGGCCCGCGGACCGCAAAAAATAAAAAATAAAAAAATAAGAGTAGTGGGAGGGCTTCCCTGGTGGCACAGTGGTTGAGAGTCTGCCTGCCGATGCAGGGGACAGGGGTTCGTGCCCCGGTCTGGGTTGATCCCACATGCCGCAGAGCGGCTGGGCCCGTGAGCCATGGCCGCTGCGCCTGCGCGTCCGGAGCCTGTGCTCCGCAACGGGAGAGGCCACAACAGTGAGAGGCCCGCGGACCGCAAAAAATAAAAAATAAAAAAATAAGAGTAGTGGGAGGGCTTCCCTGGTGGCACAGTGGTTGAGAGTCTGCCTGCCGATGCAGGGGACAGGGGTTCGTGCCCCGGTCTGGGTTGATCCCACATGCCGCAGAGCGGCTGGGCCCGTGAGCCATGGCCGCTGCGCCTGCGCGTCCGGAGCCTGTGCTCCGCAACGGGAGAGGCCACAACAGTGAGAGGCCCGCGTACCGCAAAAAATAAAAAATAAAAAAATAAGAGTAGTGGGAGTAGTTTATGTAGCATTAGTCTGAGCTTCAAGGAAGTCCCTAACTGTTGAATGATGAATTGACCATGAAGAAATAGTAATAGCTAGTATTTACTGGGTGCTTATTTTGTTTAATCTCATAACCTGAGAATGAATGAGGGGAAGAGGAGTCGGGTTTCGCTGAGGCTTCTGACTTGGGCAGCTGAGTAGATGGCAGAACCATATTCTAAGGTGGGGATCACCAGAGTCATTGCAGGCCTAGAGTGAAGAGGAAAGATGGCAAATTAAATTTTGGACATGTTAGTTAAAAATACCTGTGAGACAGTTAAGTGGAGATGTCTAACATGCAATAAGATAGTCATGTCTGACATTCCACATCTCACAGAAGGCTTAAAATTACAGATTTGGGGGGATTTCCCTGGTGGCACAGTGGCTAAGAATCCGCCTGCCAGTGCAGGGGACATGGGTTTGATCCCTGGTCCAGGAAGATCCCACATGCCACAGAGCATCTAAGCCCATGTGCCACAACTACTGAACCTGCGCTCTAGCCCTGTGAGTCACAACTGCTGAGCCCACGTGCCACAACTACTGAAGCCCGCCTGCCTAGAGCCCGAGCTCCACAGAAAGAGAAGCCACCACAATGAGAAGCCCGCGCACTGCAGCGAAGAGTAGCCCCTGCTCGCCGCAACTAGAGAAAGCCTGCGCGCAGCAGCGAAGACCCAGCGCGGCCAAAAATAAAATAAATAAATTTATTTTTAAATTTTAAAAAATAAAATAAAATTACAGTTTTGGGAATTGTCAGCATTAGAAGGTAATTGAAGCCATAGTAGTAGATGATCTTTCCCAGGCAGAGAAGGAAGCATGAGAAGAACAGGTGGCTAGGACCAAGCCTCTAAAGACATGGATGCTTAAGAGATGGTTAGAAAAAAAGGAGCTTCCCTGCCCCCGCCCCCAAAAAACAGGAGAGAATCTTAAATGTGAGATATATAGTAACTGTTGGAGTGTGTGGTCAACAAAATCTTACTCTGCTGAGGGATTGAACCTTATTCAAGGTAAGGATTGGAAATTCTCCAGGATTTATGACATGGACACCACGTGACCATGGTGAGAACAGTTGCAGAGGGTTGTGAGATGGCGTCCTGGTGGTCCAAGTGTGTATTGTGGGGAAGTAAGTGGAGTTTTATGTGTGAGTAGATGTGGCATAGACATCTCTTTACTGAGAAGGCTGAGAAGGAGGAGAAAGGTAGAGGGTGATAAATATCTATATAGAATTGTGAGGTTGAAGGGGGATTATTTTTGCCTGTTTGCCTTTTTTTTTTTACTTTTTAAAAATAGATTTGAACATGCTTCTGTTCTGGTGGGAAGGACCCAAAAGAGTAGACAAGGGAATAATTTGTGGAGTGAGGCTTTGAGTAGGTGGGAGCAGGGCAGCGGGACAGCTTTTACAGAGCATAAGAGAAAAGTCGTGGCTTTCCAGCTTTCTTTTAAACCGTAACCCACGGTCAGAAATGCATTTACCAAGTCTTTTTATAGAAACATAAAAACAGATACCTTGAAAGAAAATCATCATGAAATTATACTTGTACTATGAGCAGTGCAGTCTGATATTTTCTATTCTATTTAAATAAAAAAGTTGTTTGAGATCATGATTCACTAAATAGATTTCACGTCCAGTTAATGGGTTGAAATCCACAGTTTAAAAAACATGAAAACAACCTAAATATCTATCGACAGATAAATGGTTAAAGAATATGAATTCTATATATATGCAATGGAAAACTACTCGGCCATGAAAAAGAATGAAATAAGGCCATTTGTAGCAACATGGATGGACCTAGAAATTATCGTACTAAGTGAAGTAAGTCAGAAAGAGAGAAATACCATATGGTATTGCTTATACGTGGAATCTAAAATATGACACAAAGAACTTATCTACAAAACAAACGTAGACAACAGACTTGTGGTTGTCAAGGGGGTGGGAGGGGATGGATTTGGAGGTTGGGATTAGAAGATGCAAACTATTATATGTATGTATACCTGAATCGCTTTGCCGTACACCAGAAACTAACACAACATTGTAAATCAGCTATACTTCAATAAAATAGATATTAAAAAAACACTAGGTTAAAAGATTAAAGAGGAAGGATAGTTCCTTCTGTGGAAATTAGGACTGAGTATTGACTGGAAACTAAAATAGAACTCCCAGGCAGTGTGGAAAGCCTGATCGACGTCGTTTTTTATGAATTTGGACAGTACCAGTCTTCTGGTTGTGTGGCTTTTCTCTAGCAGTTCCCAGAACCAAATGCAGATTCAGAGAAGGCAGGAAGTTAGATTGGTCAAGGATAATGATTTTTGCCAGACTGTTGTCGAAGGACAGGGGATCACAGGGGTTTTGTATATCGCTATGAGAGTGGCTGAGGCATTGGATCTTGGATTTTAACTAGGATAAATAAGGAAATGAGGAAAGAAGGAGCTGATAAGTCAGGAGATTGTAAAGGAGTCCATGGACTGTTATCCTCGCAGTTGAACAAGCAGTGAGCAAGTGGGCTAAAAAGGGAGAAGCTCCTGTTTTGAGAGTAGGAGATTCCTGATGGTTCAGGTCCTTCCTTGTGACTGGAACAGAAGCAGCCTCTGCATTTGTCCTGGTTGAATCCTGAAGTTTAATCTCTTTTGATAAGTGATCAAATATTTCATGATGCTTTTTCTCAAGATTCTCCCTTCATAATTAAATAATCTTGTTCCTTTTATTGTTTAATGTATCCCAGGAATGCTAAGCTTCCATTACTCAGTTCATTCTTCTCTCAATCATCTAGAAGAATGTGTGCCCCCCAGAAGAATATGTGCCCCCCAGAAATCACTTGAACACAGTGTGCTGGCTGTGAGTTCACCTGTGTAGTGCACACTGGGACTTTATCCTCGCTTATTCTGCCTTGGAATTCTATATATTTACAATAAATTGTAAGAATTCACTGGTTTTTTGGCAGCCAGATTACATTTTTTGTCAGGGGCTTGCATGTTCACCTAAATTCCATGTCATTTATGAATTTCTTCTGAGGTTTACCTCACATACCTGTATTTTGGCAGTTGATATACTCTTCAGTTAAGTATAAGTCATCGTTTCTCTAATTAGAGTTATACCATTATCCAAGGCCAAAAAAATTTTTTAAATAAATAAATTTATTTATTAATTTTGGCTTTGTTGGGTCTTCGTTGCCACGCACAGGCTTCCTCTCTAGTTTTGGTGAGCGGGGGCTACTCTTCGTTGTGGTGCATGGGCTTCTCACTGCGGTGGCTTCTCTTGTGGAGCTCGTGTTCTAGGCATGTGGGCTTCGGTAGTTGTGGCACACGGGCTTGGTTGTGGCTCGCGGGCTCTAGAGCGCAGGCTCAGTAGTTGTTGCGCACGGGCTTAGCTGCTCCACGGAATGTGAGATCTTCCCGGACCAGGGATCAAACCCATGTCCCCTGAACTAGCAGGCAGATTCTTAACCACTGCGCCACCAGGGAAGTCCCAAGGCCAAAATACTTTTAAAGTTCATTTCTCTCATCCAGTGTTAAATATTTCTTTCCATTTATGTTAACCACAAACCCGTAAGTGTGCTTTCCCTGTGTTTATCTAAGTTGCTAGTTTTGATGATTGATACCAAACTTTTTAGTAAGTAGTTTTTGGAGGCTGCCCTTCTTCACTTTGACAGTCTGCATCCCAGGAGTCTGAAACTTTCTCTTGGTCTTCATGGTTTCTCAGAGTTTACCAGTGGTCATTTTACATTCACATATGATTATTTTTGCCTTGAATCTTGACACTTGAACTCTGTTCAAGAGACTTATGTCTTCCTTTTCTATTTGCAGGACTTTATGAAGGCAACATTTACATATTAGTTGGTTTTTGTTTTCAGTTTTCGTTTTCCATAGGAGCCCAGAATTGGGTTAATCAGAGCTCTGGATTCATGATACACTCTCATCATTGGTCCATTACATTATTGGCTACTTTTATTCAAAGTAGTTACTTAGTAGTTTCTAATAATATAGTAACTGCTCACAAACTCACCACTCACAAGAAAAGCTAAGACCTTGATAATAACCCTACCTGTAATCATACGGTCCTCTCCATTAACCCATACGCTGCCTCCCCACACAAGGAAATCATCGTCCTGTAGCCCGTGTTCAGGATAACCTTGCTTTCCTTTTATATAGTATACATTAGTTATATGAATTTATTAATACATATATTACATATATACATGTGTGTTACATATGTAATTACATATTTTTGAGATTTTAGTTGTTTTAACTTTTAAAAGGGCAGTATGCTATATGTAATCTTTTGGTACTTACTTGTTTTACTTACTATTGTTTTCTAAGATTCAATTCTACTCTTGTGTGTGCTGGAGATCATTTGATTTGACTATCACATTCCGTTGTGCAACTACACCATAGCTTATCCATTTACTTTTTTGTTGGTAGCCTTTTGTGTTGAATCTATGTGTTTGCTGACGTGAAAAAAGGGTTTGAAATGCCTATTCTTATTCATGTCCAAAAGTCAAGGGTCATAGGGTATATGAATATTCAACTTAAGGAGAAGATGCCCAACAGTTTTCCAAAGTCATTGCATTAAATCACATTCCTCCCTGCAATGTTTAAGAGAGGTTCTGATGATCTACATCTTCTCCAATATTTGATATATTATGTTTTATTAATTTTTGTCAACCAGGTGGGTGTAATATAGCATTTCATTGGGGCCTTAATATTCGTTTCTCTTGGCCAGGTAACTTCCATATCTAAAAATCACTTCTCTTTGGTGGTTAAGTCTGAAGCAAACGGCTGATGAGTAGTTCTGCCTTATCTCTCTATTATTATTATTCCAGTTTCTGCTGTAAATCGTGTACTTTCTGTTCCGTGTTCTCCTTGCTTTGTGTTTGGCCGTATGTTAAAAAATCATTTTACATCTTTGTATTTTTTGAGCCCCACTTTATTTTAACCCTTAGGTTAATTGTTTTCCTGCTTATCTTTCCAACCCCTTCCTTACATCATATATATCTCCTCTTTTGAGCATCTTAGAGAATTTGCAGTGCATCCACATTGGTTTGCTGTTGCCCCTTCCTTTTGTCCTCATCGTGGTCACTCATGCTTGATCTCTGTACTCATCATCCCTTCTGGGCTGTCTGAAGCTGTTCTGTTCTAAGGGAATGGTTTTACCAATTTAAATAAGATAACCATGTGGAAGCATCTAGAATGATACTGTCATAAATTAAACACTCAATAATGTTTTCACTCTTTTGAGTTTCTGGCTAAGGAAGGAAAATGTTTCCTCTTCTTTCTCTTATAACTTACTGAAAGGTACACATTAAGTTATATATACCTAGTGTTTCGTTCTTTGCTGGTTAAAATTATAAAATGCCAGGATCACTTTCTTATGAGATTTCTCTTTTCTATCTCACCCAAAACTTAGTTTTAAATCCATCCTGAAAGTTTCTTTTTGCTTCCTCTGTCTTCTGAGGAGTGACTGCAATCAGAAAGGCAACTGAAGAATGTATGACATACGCTTGTTTTGCAGAATGAAATTTCCAGCGGATAGTGGCGAGGTGAAGTGCCCCATTTACTGCTTTATGAGTTCTCATTGCCAGTTTTGAGTTTTGATCCAGATATCTGAAGGTCTGAAGTATCGTCTGTTTCAGTCTTCTCTAATTTTTTCCTTCTAAATTCTCTATTTCATGCTTCTGCCCCTGTATGTATGGGTTTTATTCACTTTTTTCCTTCCTGGAGTACGATATCACTCTTCCTTGCCTAGAATTGATCATTTTGATCCAGAAAGTTAAGTCCTGTGTTGCAGGACCATCTAAGAGAACCTACTGTTTACTTAGCATTATCATACAAATTGTGTGGATGCAGTTTGCTATTGAAGAACGTTGTGTTGTCCTATGCCTGTAAATCACTCTGTTTCTGTTCAGCACATTAAAAAGTGCTAGACATCCTCTATAGTTTTCTTGTGGTCCCAGCATGCCCCATGGCAATCAGGACAAGTTTAAAGTGGTTTATGAGTTTATTGAATTTTGTCAGATAGGTCTCCAAGTAGATTCAGGTTTAATAGGTTTTTTAAAAATCAAAATTTTAACTTTATTAGAAGAGAATCTCACTAAATTTTCTTAGGAAATTTTTAGAAAACAGTTTAAGGTATTTTGTTTCAAAATAATTCTTTGTAAAAAATAATATCTGTCAGAGACTTCCCAGGCGCTCCAGTGGTTAAGACTCTGTACTTCCATTGCAGGAGGCACGGGTTTGATCTGTGGTCATGGAACTAAGATTCCATGTGCCACGCAGCCAAAAAAAGTGTGTATATATATATATATATATATATATATATTATATATATATCTGTCAGCTAGAGCTCTAAATTCCTTTACATAAAAGCAAACATATCATATGAATTTTACAGCTTGAAAGCATATCATTATAACTCAAAATGCCAACTTTTCTAAATGTATTCTTCAACTCATACCTTGTTCCCAGTATTTCTGAAGGTAATGAAATTTGTATAGGAAATGATGTGTTTCAGAAAATGTGTAACTTTATATTCTTAAGAGACATTTTGTTTTGGTATTCTAATTTGATTAGATAGTTATCATGCTTGTTACTTGATAAAATCCCTGTTTCACTCCTAATTTATAATGCATGTGAAGGAAGCATTATGTAGGTAATCTAAAAGGAGCAGCTCAGCCAAAATTCCTCTGCATTCAACATTATACGTACAATATTTATGGAGGGTTACAGATTTGCCTTCCAGATGTGTTTTGCTAAACTTCTCATGTGTATTTATTTTCAAAATCCTGGTTAACTGTTGACACGGGAGTCAAGGTGACATTAGCATATAGTCAAAAAGTTCCTGCACTCTAAATGAATAATTAACATCTTGGATTTTGTGGTGAAACATACCATTTAGCAACTTTTCCATGTAGTGAAATTGTCACAGGTCTGTGTCCCCTTATTTTCTCCTTTGCAAACCATGTCCACATTCTCATGAAATGGAGAGGGCGATGCTCAGTTCATGTTTGTTGAATGAATGAAAGAATGTAACAAACCTTTTAGCATTTATCGCTGAATCTGGTAGAAGGATCACGTTTTGTACCCTGCCTCCCATTTCTACTTCACATATGTACTCAAAGTACTGTGAATCATTGAGTTAAAAGTATTTTTAACTTTTAACCACTTCTTCCATGAGCTTCATGGATACACTGTTTACCAACCATAAAAAAAATCCTTAGAAGGGTTGCAGTAATCTAACTTAGAAGAGCGTTAGGTTCTTCCTAGCACAGGTATTGGCTGATGACCTGCTTCCTTTGGTCAACACGATACTCCTAGTACCAAACCATGATAATAATAGCAATTGAGATTTATTAAAAGCTTATTGCGTTTCAGGTACTTGTTCCTAAGTGGCAGACAATTTCCATATATTAATTCATGTGATTCTCTCAGGAACATGGTTACTTTTTTTATTATTTCCACTTTAAATATGAGGAAGCGGAGGCCCAGAGAGGTAAAGGAACTTGCCCTAGACTAAACAGCTCATAAATGGCAGCACCAGGATTTGAACCAGGCACTCTGTATCCTCAGGCCATGTTCCTAACCACCAAACAGCTCTGCTTCCTTAGCAAGCAGAATTTTCAGCTGTGGGAATCAGATAAGAATGCATGCACAGCTCCTTTACCATTTCTGGGAAAATAACTCAAAATAATGAAATTGTCTGTTTCATCATTTTTCTGTGAAAGAATAATCTTGGTAGCAGTTGGAATTTTACTTTCCTCCTTTGGACCAAATACAATAAAAAATGAACTTAACAACAACAAAGAAAAGATGGCAAGATTCACTTTAAGTAATGGACACTGCTTTCTTTTAGTTTTAATTCATAGTTATTACATGTATCTGTATTAACACATTGTAATGGAAGCATAAAAAAGGAGAAAACAGTGATCCTTGTTTTTACGGCTTGTAACTTGATTTGCACAAGGAAAATGCATGAATACGTAGTATGTGTAGTGTGATACAGACCTCATAAATCTCTCCATGGTATATATAAAATTGGTAATTTAGTATTTTAATTTTCTATATGCACAGTATAGTTTTCTTTTAGGCCACAGATTCATTGATCATGTCATCTAAGCTTATTATATATAATGTATATATTTAAACAATATTGATGATAAACTAACACAAATGATTCAGTATTCTGTGCTAAATTCTTTTATATTTTCTGCCTCAACATATTCTTAGCCTGTTGACCTTTTCAAACCATTTTTTTACATGTATCAGAGTTGTCATGACGAGGAAGACGATGATGGGGAAGAGGAAGTGAAGAGTTTTGAAGTAAGATGAATCTTTCTATATTTGTTTTTTGTCTACGATGAAACATTGTTTCATAGCTTACAACTGACATTTACGTTTCTTGCTTCATGGCTTATTGCAGCTTATTGTGTCAAGGAACTGCATGTCAGAAGCTGGATGGACAAATTTGAGTCCTAACATTTGCTGAAGTTAAGACCAAGGAACATAGACTAGTTAAAGAATCAAATAAAACCCATATGTTCAGAATGAGTGTTCCTGAGAGCCCTCAGAGATGAGGTTGCTTTAAATTGTTCTCATCTCAGTGAATGATGTGATCTGAAATTTCCAACAGACGTGGCAGAAAAATGTTTATGGAAGAGCAACATGACATCAAGTTTCTAATTGAACCCTTGGTTTGATTTTTTCTTTTTCTAAATCGAAGAAGTCTTAAAGATTTAGCCTCTTTTGACTTCTGCCCAATTAGGTCACTCATTCCCTGTACATATGTAGATGGTGGCACATAGCACAGTTTGCTTGCATGAGGCAGGATTGCATATATTCCTAGGGCTATGTTCTATTTTATGATTATTTCCTCAAACCTTCTCAGATCTTACATTTCCGTATAATTCAAAATACTGCTCAATATTCATTAGCCAAAGGGAAAGTAAATATTATTTTCCCCCTTTGCTTAGGCTGCACTTTTGCTTTTTATAAGAAAGACCAGCTGTTGCTAACTACCCTCTCCTTATTTATTGGTTCTTTTTTTTTTTTGAATTTTCAAAAAGAAATTAAATGGAAGGAAATGGATTAGACTTTTTTTTTTTTTTTTGCTGCTATTAATTTACATGTCTGCTTTGAGCTAGAAGTCTGGAAATATATTAGTAGCCAGCTGTTAAGTCTTTAATTAAAGTGGACCCACAAAAAAGTGGTAGGTGAGGAGTAGATATTGAGTAGTGCCCCTTTCAGGAATAATTGGATGTGAGCATCTCTGCAGCATTGCATTGAAGTCATTGTGTAAAAAAATACCAAATCAGACTAATTTGGGAATGACCCATGACTATTGCTGGCTGAGAAAAATGCCTTAAGGTTAATTTCCTGGATGACGCTATAATCTTTTCTAATGTATGTGTATTTCTAGTCTCAAATCCATCTTCATTGATAAGAAACTGAGCTAAATTAGAATGAGCTGTGAGCAGCAGATAATACTATTTTTCTGACGTGCACACCATTTATGGTCTGTCGGTTGTCTTCCGAGCAATTGTTTATTGCTATTTTGCTTCTTGTCTTCATCCTTCCTTAAGGTCACAGGATCCCAACGCAGCAAGGTAAAACTATATATATATGTGTATTTGTCTGGGTCTGAGTTTCAGTTTCTTGTGACATTTACCTTTGTTAGACCCAACATCTTGGATTCTTTTTTGTAAAAAAGAAAAAAAAAAAAGTCTTGCAATCTTTCTACCAAGTTTGTAGCTCCAATGCAGTTTGTCTCTTCAGTATCCCTTCCTTGACCTAGGTTTATTCTTCTTGCAATTTAAATGACTCATAATTTGAAATTTTATCCTCTGTGTTGACTTTGAGCTGTGTACTATGCTGAGATGAAAGAGTCCACCCTTTCGGTGATTAAATTTTAGCTGGTGACTTTTCAGTGCAACATTTCATGCCTCATCTCTCTTGAGGGTTTTTATACCAGTCTTATTACTAGAAAAGAGATACGATATATGGCACTGCTGGTGGGATTGGAAATAATCTTCTTTTCCATTGTGCTAGTAATACCTTCAACTGGTAATTGGAGAGGATATTCCACGATTTGAGTGTTAATTTAGCATTTCCTTATAGCGAAGAACTAGATGACTCTTTCTGTCTCTGAGTATTCTGAAGAGCTAAGTACCTGGAAAATTTGCTAAGAGAAAACATTTTGGTCTAGAATCACAAAAATTTTCCTTCCATATGAACCCTGTTAAGCTTACATTTTATTTTCATGAGACTATTTAGTTGGAAAATCGATCATAAACATCCCAGGAAAAGAATACCTATAATGACTTTAGTTAAAGAAAAGAGAGAAAGCTTTTCTGTTTGTAAGTGTAAAGTGTTCTTTTTTGCCTTCTACTTTAAAAAGTGAAATACCTTCTGTTAAGATGAATTTCGAATGTCATAAAGAATCTACTTAGAAGGAACAAATTATAATGTTTTTAACTCACTATTATATTTGGAGGACTATATTGTTCTCATAGCATTTTAAAACTTGAGTTCATGCAGATGTGATCAGGTTTAGCTCTAACCAGATGGATATAATTTAATGGCATATAATAGGCATAAACACTTAATTATAGATTATGGGTTTAAATCAGTAGGTATAATGGGCGTGATCCCAATTTGCTGGATTTTTATAGCTTTATCACTAATGATCTCAGATAGAATTCCTGTGACTTGTTGAGGGTTGAAAGCATAAAGGGACTTCCTAACATCCACCAAGATTTGATTTCACGGATAGCACTGAAATTCATTCCCAAGAGTATTGATTTAGACGGAGACATTAGAAAGGTTCCCTATTCAGAAAAGAAGTCTGGGAGTAACTAGTAGTGGAATCTTAGCCTGTACAGTGTAGGATTCAGGTCATACTGAGAACAAGAAATCGGGAGACGTATGGCGCCCTGCCTGGGAGAATGGGCTACATGCCTTGGATTTAGGATGGTGGGAGAGAAGTTCACCTAATGGTGACACCTGGTAATTAATCCCCCCAAAAAGGAGGTAGAGACCAGCCGGTGTGACTGTCCCAGAATGAGACAGGATTTTAGAGGTGCCAGTGGTGCCACGTACTTATACGCATAACACAATAGAAGAGATTTGGGACTTTTCACTTCTTAACCAATGTTTGACTGACTCTCCCTGTGATTTCTATACTATAACTCATCATTTATGCCTAATCTGTGGAATAGTCTATTTGCAAAATACACACTCTGTGAGTAAACAATATGAACTCTTCCCAAGCCGAAGAATGAGACCATGTTTTTAGAGCTGACAGAGAACCAATCACCTGCAAAGAGGGTTTTGTCTGAGGTTGGCCCTGTGATGACAGCAACCCCACTGAAAAATTTGACTAGACAACTGGATTATTGCTTTCTCTTTATAAATTTAGTAACGGACCAGACTTTTTACATTGAGATGTCTGGTTGGTTAACATTATTTAGTATAGTCTAAATAGTGGAAGTTTTCATCTAAGTTACAATGAATTTGAAAGGTCGCTTGGCAGTTTCAATAATTCTTAAAACAAATTACGTTAAATAAATTTTGGAATAACATAGTGCGCTAATTGAATTTTATCCCTATAACTGGCTGATTATTAATATTTGCTGTACTTTCCACTTAAATTATCTATAAGAATATTGAGAAGAAGAAAGAAGTAGATATAAAAAGGTAGCATTATAAAGAAAATTTCCATGAGGAGTAACATAAATAAAGCTCAAAAAACATGGAAAACAGGGAGTGGAGGCTAAAATGCCTAGTATTTACCAGCTCTTCTTCCATCACATGTATGGTTTACTGACATGATCCTGTTAAAACTTGCCTGATTTAAGTTGATAATTTAATTCCCAGCTTCATCTATTTATATGTATATTTACCTACAACTACTTATTTGAAAATTTAATTGCATATTTAGTTAGTAATTATATATAACTCTTTTTAGACTTGAGACTACTTTAATATTAAAACTAAGAAAACGGACAGTTAAATATTATAAAGAGGCCAATATTAATTGAAAGGGAAGAAACATTTTAGCAATTACCCAAAATGTTAATTACTACAGTGGATTGCTTTATTCGGCTTTGAACTTTTCATAAACCAAAATAAATAATAACAGAGTAATATTTCAAGTTGAATGACTTTTCTGAGCACGATCTCATGTAGAACAAGAAAGAACTTTGGTACCACAGTAGACCACATTTTAAAATGATGATTTCGCAAAACATACAGCAACATTCTTCTGATGGTTGCTTCTCCTACTGCCATTCTTCCAAATCTGAGGCTGCAACGTTCAATGATAATATTCCACACAAAAGCTTTCATTGAATTAAGTACTTTAATATAGATTTACTACTTATGGAAAAACCTAAATTAATGACGGTGAAGCTTAAGTAAATCTAGAGGAATGGACCATTAACTCACCTTCTAGACCATCTTTCTCAACTATTAAGCAAGTTGCATCATCCTTTGGCAAATGCCCAGTTTCTAATTCACAGATGAATTCTCCGGTGAGTCCCTGAGGTGCTATCATTCTGTCCTATTGATTAAAGAGAACTTCTTGTGTCTTAAATGCCAAATATGCCTGTGAAAGAGTTGGTACTTTGTCATGAAAACTTAGGAGACTAACCTATGACATCATACCCACTAAGTACTCAGGCCAGTACCCAGCTCATATTCCAAAGTATGTACCATGAGGTGTGAAAGAATCCGTTTAGGTCTAAAATGTCTTAAGGACTGATGTTACATAGCTCTACACAGTGATAAAAGCACTTTTGTCTGGCCCCACCAATGATCTAAATTTTTTTTTTTTTTTTTGCTGTACGCGGCCTCTCACTGTTGTGGCCTCTCCTGTTGCGGAGCACAGGCTCCGGACGCCCAGGCTCACGGGCCCAGCTGCTCCGCGGCATGTGGGATCTTCCCGGACCGGGGCACGAACCCGTGTCCCCTGCATCGGCAGGTGGACTCTCAACCACTGCGCCACCAGGGAAGCCCCCGATGATCTAAATTTGAATAGAATTCAATTTTTTGTAATTCTACAAGAATGAATTGGCTATAAGATGTTCCCTCTCCAATAGCTACATAATTTGATCTTTGAATGGGCTTATTTACTTGTGTTCATAGGAACACAGCAATTTAGATTAGCAGGGCTTCCTGAGTCTTACCAAAGAGAACCATTAAATATTAAAAAATTGAAGATAAAGCTATGGATATAAAACATTGAAACAATTATCTCTTTTATCAAGAAAATTTACACTTCTTTAGTTTCTACTGTGGAAGCTGTATGGTGTCAAAATATGGACCCTAGAGTGTTGAGTTGCTTGTCATACTGTTGAATCATAGAGGGGAGAGGGGGAAGGAATTTTCATGGCCAGTGTTCTCCAGTACTCATGCTTATTGTTGGAATCTGCCAACTGCATTTTTATATACTGAAATTGTTGATCTGCAGTAATACCCTCCTGTCTTAGCCCATGTTCCCTAGGAAACAGAGCAAAGAGGTTATTTGCTAACAGTTTACTGGGGTTGGAGGTGTTACAATCTCAGGGGAGTAAGAGTGAGGGAGAACGAGAACTGATACAGGGAAGCAGAGAGAATGCAGTAATGCATTCTTGAGCTGACCAGCTAACCACAACTAACCAGCCATACAGCTAGTTGCTAGACTGTGTCGGATGCCCCTGGAGAGGCTATATGCATCCTGGAACAGTACCTCCTGGGGAGCAACAAGGAACACTTTATCTGCTGGTTTCCTCCCACCTCCTATCTCTTATTGGTCACAGGGTGTTAATTTCTTCATACTTCCTGCTGATATTAGCCAGCTCTTCCAGGTGACCCCTGGGGAAGCCAGAGCCAGCTTGGGTCCAGCCTGCCCAGTGTCCAGGCACTGCAGTCTCTCCATCAGCATGTGGTCTCCTTAGACAGTGGTAGTGGTGATAAGAGCCAACTTTCGTAAGCACAGTAATGGTGCAAAAGCCATTTCTAGGGCCACTGTACTTCAGAAGCAAGGCAGGTCGCTAAGACTTGGAGAGAAGGGGGTTCAGTGTGGGTTGGAGTACTGGTCCTGATACAAGGAAAATTCCCCAAAAGCACAGTCCTCTATATTGTGTATGGTAATTTATGCATATGAATGTGTAGACCTAAATAGCATGTGAGTATGTAGACAACACATATTTAAACATATAACGGTGCATTTTTGACATGCACAATAATTTGACTGCATGTGCTATTGTTTTTAAAAATAATCCCGGTTGAGACTGACATACACACACACTGCTATATTTAAAATAGGTAACCAACAAGGACGTACTGTATAGCACAGGGAGCTCTGCTCAATAATCTGTAATAACCTAAATGGGAAAAGAATTTGTAAAAGAATAGATACATGTATGTGTATAACTGAATCGCTTTGCTGTACACCTAAAACTAACACAACATTGTTAATCAGCTATACTCCAACGTAAAATAAAAATTAAAAAAAAAATCCCAGTTGAAGCTTATGCTTGGCCACATTATTTATGGGAAATGGGATACAGCAGAATCAGTAAGAGCACAGACACTCAAATAGACCAGCTGTGTTTGCATCCCAGCTCCACCATATGGCTGTATGATCTTAAGCCTCAATGATCCTATCTATAAAATGGGACTAATTAAGGTCTATAATCCACTCAGAACATTGCCTATCACATAACAAACTCTATAAGTATTTGCTATTATCATTACATTTAATCAGTTTCACTTTCTTACTAAAATCAAGTCAGAGAAGCCCAATGAGAGGAAATCTTTTATCATAATGAGCACAGAACCTCCCAAGGCGCAGGAGACCTGAGTTCTCATCTGAGTGCTAACCAGGTGACCTTCAGCAGGTCACATTTAATTACCCTGTACCTCAGCCTTTTCATCTTTGAACTGAAAGCTTTGAACTGGATGTTCTCAGGGGTAATATCCACCTTTAAAACCTGTCTGATTTGCTGTTTTTGAGTAAGTTCATTTTTCAGGGCAATTTCATAACTCTTCTAAGTGCATAAGTACTGATCAGAAGCTTGCAAATTTTCGTTACTTCTGATCTTTTGTGAAGGGGTGAAAAAGAAAAGAAACTCCGTGCTTTTTTAGTATAGGAATGTCACAATGAAAATGATCTGTAGAAAATAATGTCTAGCTTCTGTACATGTATATGTATCTCTACCTTTTCCTCATTGGGTATTTAAAATATCACACAATCATACATAATACAGTTAGATGAAGAAAAAAAAGTGTTGAGGGATGAAAAGCATTTAGGGACACAAAGTAGAGCCTTCCAGGAATGTGATTAATCCAGAAACCCATGCCACAGAGTCTTGCTAATTTGCTGCAGGTTGTCAGTACTAGTGATGCCGAGGTTTCTAGGAGTCTACATAAAATCGTATCAATGTAAAAGTTTCCTATATCAATAGAATACTGAGACAATCTTCTTGTTTGGGAGAAACAACAATTCCCGAAGCATTTTTCCCTTTGTAACCTTGGAATAATTTAAAGACTAAACTACAGGTTGAAGGTATAGTGTTATATTTAAGACCCTCCAGCAATTCAGGCGGAATTTGGAGTGCGGCAGGGCGAGGAACCCTACTTTTAAAAAGGTCCTTTAAAAAGTACTTTCAAGGTGCTATTTCCCTGAATAAGATACTTTTAAAAGTTCTATCTCCCATTTGCTTAGAAAAGCTAGTCTGCAGTAAATTTGAAATGAAAGAATTTTTTTCTTTCCACATAATCCATCATTTTATTGCCTGAAAACTTTCTAGTTTCACTTTTAAAGTTTTACTCTTCTATGTCGTGATAAAATTTCCAATGAAAGATTAAATTATATGCCCAGAAGCAGTTTTCAAGGGGGACAACAGAGTACAAAAAGAAATAACATTAAAGATGTTCTGAAGAGAGGGCTTCCAACAAAGAAATTCAAAAGAGTGGTCGACCTGATCCCTCTTTATGAAATATGATTTTCCTGCCTCTAGATCAGAGTGTGTTTTTTTGCTCACTATTTTTTCTTCAAATGTTTCGTATCATCTCCCCCGAAATATTATTATTGAAATTTAGATGTTATATAAGGAAAAGTAGCGTGATCTTTGCTCAGGGAGTTTACTTTGTAAAGAAGGTAATTTGATATCCTGTGTTTCTTGGTCCTCCTGAGGTCTATCCATCATGAGTGATTTCAGTTACTGAAGAGGATACTGGGACCTTGGAATCTATTGTGCAGGTTGTTCTGCCAGATCTTTGAGCTGGTCTCCCTACTTTTGGAGCACAAATGGCGAAGGGTTTCTGTATTTGTGTTTCCTCAAGAATATATGGCATGCTGCCATCTCCCATCTTCTTTGGATTTCCTGATGACTATCTTTATATGTTGTATTGCATCGATAGAAGAATCATTCTTTCTAACTCCTTTGCCTCTTTAGTTGATGAAAATAATAGCGCAGTTCCTTAAGACAGTAATTTCTTATCAGTTTTACTGGACAGCTCTTTCACGAAGGGAGTTGGTTAAGCTAGGAAGTAAAAGTTCCAGAAATAGCTCTGGCAACGGGAGGAAAGTCAAAGATTGTTGGGTCTAAAAGGAAGAATCAAATGTTGCTCACTAATTTTAAACAGCACCTGAAGAGCAGACGAAAGGGTCTTCTTTCAGTTTTCCTGAAACTCTGTTGTAATGACAATATAGTTTTGTGTGTCTGTGTGGTTTTGTTTTCGTTTTGTTTTTGACTTCACAGGAAGAGGTTTAAACATGAAGGCAAACCTTTTAGATGTTAGCATGGCTACATATAAAGCAAAGCTGCCTTTTTTTTTTTTTTTTTCTTTTTTCTGCTTCCATTTAGGCCTATCACATAATTTAAGAAAAAATAAAAATTTAACCACAGGAGCTCTAACTATAGTGTGAAAAAAAACCCTGATCAATTTTGTTTTCGCAGCACGATATTATCAAAGATTTAAGAGACAAATTTGCCAGCCTCGGCGAGAACTCTCTGGTAACAGCATAAATGTCTGTGTTGGTTGCTTTTGATTTAAAGGTTTCTTTTTTCATTTGTTTGAGCCCATTTCTTTTACCCTCCTTTTAGTTTATGTTCTTTTTCATATTCTGTAACTAGCAAGCCTTCATTTTTTAAACCTCTTCCATCTTCCAGTGTCTATTTTCCGTACTTTGGATGGAAAGTTTATGGCAGCAAAGCTGTCACTCTGGCTACCTCTGCTGCAGCTCTTCCTGCTCTTAGGTCATATATGTTTTGGCCGTTGTGTTTATGGACATGATACTAATTGACTGTTTCATGTCCCATTGACTAAGCTTCTCTACCACGCCATTTGATGGACGCGCTGTCATAGTGCTCTATGCAACTTTCATTCTGCAACTTATACTGCTTGGTTCCGTCTCAATTCTCCAGCGAACTGGATAGCTCAAGTGAATGATCCTACCAGTCTTGAACTTGCTGTGCCTTTATATTTTATTTTGATTTCCTTCCGTATGTGTTCAGTGGTAGTTTAAGTGGAAAAGAACAAACTCTAGCCATTGCTCTAGCAGTACCATGCAGTATCGTTTGTTACCACCAGAGAATACAAAATATAAAGGCACATTGCTTCTTTTATTCTTTGGGAGGGGACTGGGGAGATCTGTTATCATATGTCCACTACTTAGTTGAAGCCTACCTTTTTATCCATATCAGCTTTCAATTTTGCTTAAACTCCAACACGTCCTCAGTTAATGTTTTTCTGTCATTCAGTGATGACTTACAACTCGAGCCATTTGCTGAGCAGTATCAAGTTACGACCATGACTTGGGAGATGATTAAACACGTGACAAACTGATGCACAAATGTATCATTCAGAAAGTGCAAGTGTCAGTGATGAAGTGCAGTACTTCAAAAGCATGATACAGGCTTTGGACTAATCCAGTCATGACAATTGAGAAAATTCAACCTGATAAATCAGTACCAAAAGTCTATCACAAGAAATATAAAGGGAAAAACCAAGAGTTGACTATGTTAACATCTGTTGGATAACATTGTTGGTGTTGAAATGGTCCATAATGTTGTCATAGAGCCCATACGTGAAGAGATGACTGAAAATGTGGTTTATAGAAAGCTGCTCTGCTTAGTGATAGCTGCAACATAAATGGTTGGGATTTGTGTTCAGGAAAAAGAAATGGAAAAGCAAAAGCTTCTGTACCAACAAGCCAGGCTCCACGACCGCGGCGCAGCTGAGATGGTGCTGCAGACCATCAGTGCCAGCAAAGGTGAGGCTCTTGGCTCTACCTCGGAAGGGCCGATTCTGTAGATTTCCCCTTTACTCCTAGGAGCGCTCTTACGTAAAGTCTAACGATTTATTTAGTCCCTGAATTTCTTGTTCATGACTAGGTCAGGTGACTTGACAAATGCCACCTCTCTCACAAAGTTCAATGTTGATTTTTCTTTTTTAATCAGAATCTTACTAAAAGATTTTTTATTTCTGTTCGTTAAGTTTTGGAAATTATATTGGGACACAACTCTAACACACTGATTATGTGAGTCAGAGGTGGGCAAATGTTTTCTGATAGAGGCCAGATAGTAAATATGTTCGGCTTTGTGAGCCATTGGGGCCTCTGTGGCATCTCTTCAACTCCGCCAGAGTGGCATGAAAGTAGCTAGAGACAATACGTGAATAAACGGTGTGGCCATGTTCCAATAAAACTTTATTTACAAAAACAGGTGCCAAGCTGGACTCGGCCCTCGGGGCCCTTGATATAAATGTTTAGATTTTTTTAAGTGAGTCATTTTTAGTAATTCAAGTACCGTTGCATTTTTCAGTAGCCAGCCAGTGCAAGCTGATTTTTCTTACATTGGTAATACCTTCTTTGTGAAAACTAGTTACTGTAATTTTAGTGGAATGAAAAAGTAATGGTGGTTATTGAGCACCCCTCTCCAAATATAGGGATTATTTCATTTCTAAGATAAGTGGAGGCGACTAATGTAAAAATAAAACATAATATGCTAAATTATAGACAACTGGTTGGATTTGAAATTTTGTTATTATTATTCAAATAACTTAAAATTGTGACTAGTCACCTAATAAAGCAAGGCTATAAACATATTAAGATAAAAGTGATGAAATGGAGATTTTAAAAGCTGTTCAAACATACTGTTCTTGAGGGAGGAGGGAGAATATTTTAAGTAGCTCATATTCATTTCAGTGTTATTTTAATACACATGATTTGTTTTGAATTTTAATAATGTTAGGTGTCAGTATTTCAAAATCAATTGTTTCTTCCTGTTCGTTTTCTCCGTGTTCTCATATAGTTTCAATCATAGACGTATTACACAGAACTTAGTAAAAACATTGATGGCAAAATATGCATTATGACTCTTTTAATTTTTTTTTTGTTGTTGTTATATGAGTCAGTCTGTCCCTCTCCACCATGACATAGGTTTGTAGGAGGTAAATAATGACTTTAAAAGTGCACATTTTGAGATAGAATTGGTTAATGTAGCAGGTGAAGGGATAGAAGGATCACAATATTTTGTATTTTTAAGGTGAAACTGGACCCATGGTGGCTGCTACTTTGAAACTCGGAATTGCTATCTTAAATGGCGGGAACTCTACAGTACAGCAGGTATGTCATTGAGCCTTTCACATAATGTGCTTTTCGAAGAGATAGACCGTATAGTCATCCTGTTGAACTGTTTTAGTCATCCTAAAAGAACTATTAGTTGTACATTAGTTGTACTTTTTGTTTTCATTTTCTATGTAAAGTATGCCTTTATTTTATGGTCATCTTGTCCCAGTATCCAAATATCTCCCAGGTAGCACAATAAACACCCCTTCTAGGTAGCACAACAAATAATAGCGCTGTTTAGAAGTCTGAAGTCATGTCATACGGTGTCATCATTTGCAATGCTGCATTTCACGTGAATAAGTTGGCGTAAAGCAGCTGGTTTGTTTTAATAGTGAAAAATAAATACCCTTACCTAGGGAGCCTAGTTTGGTAACATGTTTTATAGTGTTATATCTCCTAAAAATTGACTCTTAAGATTTTGTTGTATATTTGGTACAAAGCTGGCTCCTAGGTTAATATGTAAACAGAATGCACCGTTAAGAATTTTTCTGGTTGTAATTCTTTCTGTTCTCCTAAGATATGAGAAAATCACTTCCCAACCAAGTTTTGTAGTGATGTTCTGTTTAAAAGTTAGACATTATCTGGACGGGGATTTTGCTAACTTCAACCAGTTCTGACAAAGGATGCAATCTCCATATCCAACTGAAGGTCAAGGTCTGTTGAGTTTGTTAGAATAAGAGTATTTGAGTGACTTACTACAAATCACAAATGCTGGAGAGGGTGTGGAGAAAAGGGAACCCTCCTGTACTGTTGGTGGGAATGTAAGTTGGCATAACCACTATGGGGAACAGAATGGAGGTTCCTCGCAAAACTAAAAATAGGACTACCATATGACCCAGCAATCCCACTCCAGGGGCGTATACCCAGACAAAACTATAATTCAAAAAGATACATGCATCCCTGTGTTCATAGCACCACTATTCACAATAGCCAAGACGTGGAAGCAACCTAAATGTCCGTCAACAGATGAATGGGTAACGAAGATGTGGCACATATATAAAATGGAATATTACTCAGCCATAAAAAGGAATGAAATAATGCCATTTGCAGCAACATGGATGGGCTTAGAGATTATCATACTAAGTGAAGTAAGTCAGAAAGAGAAAGACAAATACCATATGGTATCACTTATATTTGGAATCTAAAATAGGACACAAATGAACCTATCTATGAAACAGAAACAGACTCACAGACATGGAGAACAGACTTGTGGTTGCCAAGGGGGAAGGGGTGGGTGGGGAAGGGAAGAACTGGGAGTTTGGGGTTAGCAGTTGCAAACTGTTATCTATAGATGGATAAGCAACAAGGTCCTACTGTACAGCACGGGGAACTATATTCAGTATCCTGTGATAATGGAAAAGAATATGAAAAAAGTATATATATACTGAGTCTCTTTGCTGTATAGCAGAAATTAACACAACATTGTAAAGCAACTATACTTCACTAAAGAAAAAAAGAGTATTTGAGTGGCTTAAAAAAAGACTCACAGGTGTGTACTGCATACCTCTGGGGATAACATTCACATGGCCAACAGTGTGGCTCTGAGCTCAGAAAAAATTCTTATGCTCATTGAAGAACAACAGAGCACAACATAATATAAGCATCAGATTGTGTTATTCTAAAACTATAATGTCTCTTATTTTTGTATCTTGGCTTCTGTATGAGAAAGCACGGTTGAACAGGGAACTAATAACTGTTTCTTTCTTGGGTAAGTTTTAGTCAGGCAGGTAAAGGGCTACCCTCATTGAAGGAAAGGAAGGCAAATGAGAACTTTAGAATGTTTGACTTCAAGTTGCTGTGAACCTCAGAACCACTACAGTGGCACAAAGCTAGGAATAGGCTCCTAGAAACCTTTGAGTCTAAGAAAAGAAAAGCAGAGAAAATTTGAAGGTTTCTTTTGGGTTAGTAAAATTGTTGCGGAGCACAGGCTCTGGACGCGCAGCCTCAGTGGCCACGTCTCACGGGCCCAGCCGCTCCGCGGCACGTGGGATCTTCCCGGACCGGGGCACGAACCTGTGTTCCCTGCATCGGCAGGCAGACTCTCAACCACTGCGCCACCAGGGAAGCCCCATAAAATTGTATATTTTTTTCTGTAAATATAATCATTACATGTTAGTACTGGAAGAGAACGTAGACATAACCTAAGCAAGGGTTGTTAGCTTTTTATTGCCTCTGACAGTTCGTTGAAATCTCTGGCCTCCTCTCGGTGTAATGTTTATAAGTGCACAAATTAAAATTACATAGACTGAAAAGGAAACCAAGTATATTGAAATGTGTTTATCAAAATATTATAAAATAGGTTTTCGATAAAGTAATATGTTTCTTTATGAACTCATTAAATAAAAGATCTAGTACTTGGTCTAATAATTATTGAGAAGAAAAGGCGTGTCTAAATATTTTTAAATATCTACAACAGCTGTAATGTGATATGAAAATACCTGAAATCTTTATTGGTGACAAAATCGTAGCCACTACTAATCCTCTTAGTGTCTGTTGCTTAGATTACTGGTTGAAAGGAATGCTAAATTTCAGTTAGAAGTTAGTAAAAATAAAGGTGAATTTTCTCCCATCCAATTTACAGATTTTCTTTTTTGATTTCCATAGTAAATGACTACATGACTTTTTTAAAAAAAGGAAAAATAAAAAAACCCAACCTAATCTCGCCACAATACTTATAAATAAATAATTTCCCTTGACTTATGTATTGCTTCAAAAGACCTTAATTGTATAGTATATATATTCAGAAATCCATGGAGACAAAAGGAACGTTGAGAGACCATGTAATAAATGTGCTCCTCGTCTGTACAGATCTTTTCTTTTTTCTTTAAACCTTCAGATATATATTCCACCACTCCCCTTTGACCCTGTAACCCACATTCATTTTGTTTTAAAAGGCCCATGATTAATAAGCGCTTCATGTTTTATTAGACCAATAAGTCGTCACACACCCACCCCAAAATGGCTGTGCGTTTTTGTGTGTCTGTGTGTATCTGTGCATGTGTAGGTGTATGCATATATGTGTGTATATATATACACACACACACAAATATATATACACTGTGTATGTGTGTACAGCCTTCACATATTTAGTTTTATATTACCTTTAACTCTCTGATTTCTGGAAAAAGAGTACTACCAATATTTTGACTGCTTGGCTGAGCCCTATCTAGATAGCTCTGATAGTAGGAATTAATCCCTTCTATTTAAGACTCAGAGAAGAGCAGTATCTTTATTTTCTTAAAACCTTTGGTGTGCCTCTGTCATCTTATCATCTTGTGTGTACTTTTTTTTAAATTGGGGTATAGTTGCTTTACAATGTTGTGTTAGTTTCTGCTGTACAATGAAATGAATCAACTATATGTATACATATATCCCCTCCCTCTTGGACCTCCCCACCCCCCGTCCCACCCCCTAGGTCACACCGAGCTGAGCTCCCGGTGCTATACAGCAGGTTTCCACCAGCTATCCAGTTTACACATGGCAGTGCTCGTACGTCAATCCCAATCTCCCGGTTCTCCCTCCCGCCCCGCCCCGCCTCGTGTCCACATGTCCATTCTCTACGTCTTCCTCTCTATTCCTGCCCTGCAAATAGTACTTCTTATTTGAAACCTCCAGCACACTGTATCTACATTCAAAGTAGCTGTTTCATCATGGCATGTAACAACGTACTAACAAGTGGGAGCCATGCATTGCTTTAGCACTTTTTACATTTATGTTTAACCAAAATGTTGACCACAGAATCTGGACATCATTCTGAGAGAAGGGGAGAAAAATTAATAGTCACATGATTCCCACCAGTCCTTGGGTTTAGAGAGCATGGTAATGGAAACTGAATTTCTGTCTGTAACATTAGCATATGGTAATCAGAGCTCTCGGATTGGAATGCTGTTTAAGGAAGTCCCTTTTGTAATGAAATCTGTGAATAACATACAGGTGGGCCTTCTTCCCGGTAAACTTGAACTAAGTATCTGAATCTCCAGATACTTATAGAGTGACGTGAAGAGAATTAAGAGTATTATTTCCCCCTGATATTTATGCTGCCTATGGTGTTTTGTAAAGCAGCTCCCTTGTTCCAAGCCATGTGTGTGTATCCTGCTGCACTTAGAAAGGTGCAAGTCTCTTGCTGTGACATGCACTATTTCGTGGTCAAGGTGACGTTCGTCATGTTTGTACGCACTGGATATTTTTTATCTTTATTCAGAATCAAAGGATGTTTTTGTTGTTTCTTATTTAACAAAAAACGAGATTTGTGTTCAGTGACCATGTGGTTTATCTATCTACTGTAGAAAATGCTTGACTATCTCAAGGAGAAAAAGGATGTGGGCTTCTTTCAGAGCCTTGCTGGCCTGATGCAGTCATGCAGGTAAGCACATGCTTTTCTTGCTTTGGTTCCACTCAATGGTTGTACCTTTTAAAGTACTTGTTTTACATTACTGACAGCACTTATACAGAGGAGTATTTTTAATGATTAAACACACTTTTAAGTGGGACAAAAGTGTGGAAGTGTCTTATGTTCTATCTTGCTGTTAGGTGTTAGTAATGTTTTAATTACTAATTGTTCCACGTTACTAATGTCTTGAAATAGTCTACCCCGTGCTTAAATAGGAACCTTGGAGAATTAATGTGTATTCTGCTTACTTGGAAATGAGTAGTGTATGATTTTTAAAAGACAGAAAACAAAATCCTTTTTCATTTTATCTGGGAGCCGTTAGACCACTTCTCATCTGCCCTAAATGAAGGAGCCTTAACCATGATCATGTTCATCATTTTCTGTTTTTTACAGTCTTTGAAATCATTCAGACAGCGTTTGACTAAGGAGCCTGCCACATACTTAATGTTATTATTCCAACTGGAAAAACATGATCATTCTAATTATATTGCAGTATGTCTGCTAACTTTGTAACGTTCTCCCAAAGTTGAAACCCATCAATGCCATATGCTTGACTTTCACATGGATCATTTCAGTGTGGACCCTGGAGAGAAACTAGTCTGGTACTAGGAAAATATGGTTGGTAGGCATTGAGTCAGTGTATGTTTTCAGTATCTGATAACATTTGGTTCACGTTTCACGATACCCAGTTTTTAGACATTTGCTCGCCTGAAGAAAGAAAATGTTCTGTTAGGCCTCTAAATGTTTTCCTCCCTGTTATTGCAGTGTCCTTGACCTAAACGCATTTGAGCGCCAAAACAAAGCTGAAGGACTTGGGATGGTGACCGAGGAAGGATCAGGTATTGATCACTTAAATTAAAAGCATCACGTGTCCCCACTTCTTCCCGGAAATTACAGAGAGATACAAGGTTATCTTTAAATAGACACAATGCTTATGTGACTCATTTAAACGTTCATAGTTAGACACCCATGCAGGTCACACCCAAAACCCAATCTTCCATGTTGGTCATTGATTCCTTTTTATTCCAGATCTACTGTCAGTGGTCTTTCCCCTAGTTGGGTAGTAAATAAATATCCCTTATTAGAGGAGTATCTATAAAATTCTAAACCACATGGATGAGCCACATTAGAAGATGTTTGACTTTCTTTGGCCACTTTAGCAAACTGTCAGGCTTTCAAATTCTTCTATCTCCTTACCATAGTGACGCTTTCAGATCCTTCAATCCACCACTAGTCTCACTGTCTCCTCCCTTTTAGCCCAGTTATCCTTCTATCTCATATATGTCTTTGCAAGTCCAAATTGTTTAATGAAATAAAGAGTAATTTTTGTGTTTAAATAATTCTGATCACTTAATTTACATGTGCATGAAAATAATGACTTGCCGATTCTTAGAGCTTTTCTCTCTATAAATAGATGTATGAACTAGAAAATTTAGCACACGGTGCATTTAAAGCAGAAATAACTATTGTTGCACATTTCGTTTTGGTATTTATTAAGAAGAAAGTATCTTCACTATTTTTGGTTTTGATTTGTTTTTATTCTTTTGTGTTTGATTTTTAAATTAATTTAGTTTGAGTAAGGCCCTGTGTGTTTATCTGTTTTTGTTTGTTTGGTCTGGTTTGGAGTTGTCATCTTATCAATGTATTAGTTTTGGAACATTGGGTCTTCTATAAAACCAATCTTATTGCAAAAAATAAATTTTCTCCCCTCTGCCATTTGTTGTCTGCTTGCCTTTCTGAAATATTTTAGAATTAACTAATCTCTCTAATTATCTCTGTATATTTTTGTTCTCACAATAGGAAAAAGATTAGCTGCATTTTTCTTCTGGTATCTTAAAGATTATCATTTATACATATGCTAACACTGCTGCTTCGGTATATATCACCTGTGTAATTTTATTTTCTGCTTGGCATTTGAACGTCTAGGTTCAGTAATCAAGTATTTGTCACGCGGTTATTTAATTGGGTTAGCTACCTTCAAGAAAAATCACCAGCAGAATTCTGAACTTACTTAGGTTTTTTGAAAATGGACATCAAGCCAAATGTCTTCATTACTAACCTTTGTGTCGACAGTTAACAACAGCTGGCCTTGAGGGGCCCATCTGGAGAACTCAGAGCCATGACAAATCCCAGCTCCCATTAACTGCATGCCTCTTAATGTCTCACAGAAGTCCTGGGCATTTTCCAGCTGGAAAGTGCCTAAAAATGAGTCAGTTCTCTATCCAAAGTCTGACTTCCCTGTCATGGAATTAGAAATCAATTTCATTTTCCCCTGCAGTTTTTAGCTAATGTACCAGAGGCTCTGAACACAATTCCATTCATCATTCTGAATCACTCTTTACATCAGCTCCCCACAAAGAAATAGTGACCACCCAGGTTTATTTTACTGGGCCTCCTAGCCACTGTCAACCAGATATAGATGAGAGTAACATTTGTGAGTCCCAAATCAGAAATAAGTGATGAGAGGGACCATCCTAATGTGAGAATTAGCTCTGTCTCTCAATATGAGGTTGGTTTGATTAGTTTACTCTTTTTAAAGACACACACAAAAATAATTGCCCAAATTGATTAACACGTTTTCTATTTTATTTCCTTACAAACAGCAAAGCAAAAACAAACTCTCAACTTCTTTCTTTTTCCCCACTTCCTTTTCTTTCGACTACCGTCAATGTACTATTCTCCCTTCCTCAGTCATCACTCATGAGCGTGGTAATTATTAAAAATGAACTGCCTTTTCCTCATTTGCTCCTTTATTTGTTGTTAGCTTTGTGTACAGTCTTGATAGTGAGTTTTTGTGCATTTTTTCCTTTTATAGACCCTTTTAACAAGTAGATTGTTTACTTCCCATCATTATGCATCCTTTTCCTTTTAAAACTTATATATCGAGCTTTCCTTTTTTTTTTTTTCTCATCCTATGAGGATGTGCAGTTATTAACATATTAGACCTGAAGGGGCAACAAGCATTTAAATGATGGTTTTAGATTCGTTTGGTTCTGTTCTTTCATTTAACAGAAGTTCTGGTGGACCCAGTGTTTGCTGCTGTTGTGTAAATGAATGAATGTGTGCAGTAGTCTCCCTGTGGCATTTCTGTCTTGGACATACTGTGGCTTTATGGCTGCACCAAGTGGTGCACGGGAAAATCAGTGCCGATCCAGTGTGTGCTATGAATGGCTGAGTCTCATCTTAGCCATTGGGCTCTGCTACTTCCCCTCCAAGTATTGAGAGATCTGTAGAGTTTTTCTCTATTCTTTGAAAATATCACACATTAAAAACCTTCTACCATAAAAACAGATTTTCATTCTTGAGACCGAATCTAAAGAACTCTAGAAACAGTAGCAAATGTTCACTCTTCAAGTTAGGATAATAACAAAGATGGCATTGGTGTTGCAAAGTAGTCCCTAAAAGACATGACATACGATGGTCATAAAGAAGGGATGAGATTTTTTGAACGGTACCTAGTATGTCAACAGGGCTTCAGAGATTAAGTTGTGCTTTCTGAATACGCACTGTTGCCTTCACCAAAATATCTTTTAGGAGAATATGCAGCGACCACTCATTTGCTGTAATGAATGGCACACTATTTCCCAGATTGAGAACACCTATACTGACTCTATCTTTTGGCATACTTTTGAAATTTCTGTTACACGACCATTCTTTTAAGCTTCTGCAACTATTAAGAAAAGTTTGTACTCTCAAAGGAGAAAGGACATTGGGCATCCCTGTTGAAAAACAGAAAAGGCTGAAAAGTCTAAATCTGTTAGTGATATCCCAGTTTCAAAGCTTAAGGCTTGTGCAGTATAGGCTCAGGACTGAGGAAATAATCCGATAGATCTAAATCTTCATCCTAACCAATTATCTTTATTAAGCTCAATCTCTTCCCGATGATGATAAAATGACCATAAATTATATTGCCATGGAAAATGTATAACTTGAATACATGAACTTTTTCATACCCACAACTTTCCCATGAGGTATTTTTCCTATTTTATAAATAAGGAGAGTGAGGGAGAGAAAGATAACACGGCTTGTCCAGGGTCACACAGCAAAGTGGCAGGGTCAAGGCTGAAATGCAGGCATTCTTCCTGTCTTTAATTTGCCCATTCCACATGCCTACTCCCTTCCCCCCACATCCTTCAGTAGTCTTTGGGGGGCTTATTTTGTGTCCAGCATGTTGGCTGAGGTAGAATTGTTGGTCCCTTAATGTAATGTCTCCTTTCAAAGACACCCATCTATTGCCGATTTTTGCATCCACCGTTGAAGTTTTAATATCACTTTTAAGCTTTTTTTTTTTTTTTTTTTGCTGTACGCGGGCCTCTCACTGTTGTGGCCTCTCCTGCTGCAGAGCACAGGCTCCGGACACACAGGCCCAGCGGCCATGGCTCACGGGCCCAGCCGCTCCGCGGCATGCGGGATCTTCCCAGACCGGGGCACGAACCCGTGTCCCCTGCATCGGCAGGCGGACTCTCAACCACTGCGCCACCAGGGAAGCCCACTTTTAAGCTTTTTATGGTTACACATGACATTCTTCATCTGGTGTTGAGATACCATTAGGGGAATATGTGCTTCTTTAAGCTTTGTATACAGCTGTCCCTCTGTATCCATGAGGGGTTGGTTCCAGGACCCTCCCCTTCCTCCCCCCTCCCCCAGCAGATATCATAATCCACAGATGCTCAAGTCCCTGATATAAAGTGGCATAGCAAGGTCATACCTCTGTATCTGCAGATACAGAAGGACCACTGTATCTGGATCTCAGACTAATTGTTTATATTCTTTTCTCTACACTGTTACTGTCCTGTAGCCCTATCCCACCTTACTAAATTTCCCCCATTTCTACAAAAGCCTGGACCTCCCCCTTGTTTTTGTTTTTTTTTTTTTAAAAAGGTTCTTAAGCAAATGTGTTTAGGGTTGTCACGTGCTCAGTGTTGTCCTCTCTGTATATTTTTTAGTCCTATGTGTTTTCTTTTAACATAGAGTGAAGTTCAAAACCAAAAACCTATATAAATCTTTGAAATTTCATTCCATCCTTGGATTTCTAATTTGTTTTTCCTCAGTACCGTTTAACCTCATTAGTAATTCATGATGAGCTTGAAAGTGCAATTTTCCTTCTTTCAAACGTCTTCTTGGAATATAGTCGAAGCTACTGCATTTGATTTTTGATCATTTTGCAGGGATCCTTGACTTCGTAAGCAAGATGAAATTGCGAAGCTGATCTGATTCCTCAGAAATTGTTTGATTTTCTAAACTGTTATATAAAACATTAATACAAATTAAGCTTCTCAAATTTCCACCTGTAACTGATAACGTGTTGCATTGAGGTTCTTGCCGATATATTTATAGTGACCTCATGAAGTTTATGTGAAGTTGAAGATAAAAGGATTCCTTTTAATTAATTAATGAAAGGGATAATTAAAGCAATCTTTAAATATTGGCTACCCTGATTTTTCGTTAGTGTTTTTAGTGCTTAATTATTTTTTGGCTTTCTCCTGCCCCAGATTTTCAAAGTACTTTCCCAGGTATAATCCAGTGCTAACATCTGGGTTCTGACTATATTTCTTGCAGTTCCTGTGGGTAAACTTTCTCTTCAAGAAAAAGCCTGTAGTTCATGGCACTAAATAGATTGTTTTTTAACATCCTTGCAGTTTTTAAACTTTGAAGCAGTCATTTAAATTTGAGTGGCTATTACGTGCTAGACACTGTCCTAGGCACTGGCGTTCTATAGGAGTCCAGTATTGTGTAGACAGACTTGTAAACGAGCAACTTCAGAACAGTGCCCTCTGTGTAAGAGAGAACTGAGTTGATACTTTGCCAGGGATGGGGAAGTGTCACCATAGACATAACACGTAGCCTGAAGTAGAAGTTTATCTGGTAGATAAGGAAGGCAAAGAAAGGCATTCCAGTGGAAGGAATTAGCATCAGCGTATGCAAAGTTTAAGGTACAAAACATATCAGAGGACAGTAACCAACCTGGTGCGGTTGAAGGGAAATGAACCCCCAGAAGATGGAAAGATCGTTTGTGAGAGGCGCTGAAGGACCTTCTTTGCTCTTCCCAGGCATTTGTACTTTCTTTCTGAGACCCTGGAGAGCCATTAAAGAAATAACACTTAAGTGCTACATGATGTTTTGTGTGATGATCCGCCTGGAATTAAATTCCTACATTCACTGTTCAAAGTGCTTCCAGTAGAACCTAATCACCCTAAAAGGCACAGATCTCTCCTTTCTCAGTAATGCTAGTGTATTAAATAGGCATGGAGCTCTCCAAAGGTAGTGGTCACCACCATTTCCTTCACGGCAGCTGGGGAACTCTGCTTAACGGTAGATTGCAGGGAATTCTTCAGAGTATGCTTTCCATAATTACTGTTACAGGAGTCAGTCTGTTTGTCAGGAAGAGTGTTATAATTGGATTGCCTATAGCTGCTGTTGTCAGCACCAGGGTGTAAGATGGGTGTCCCATGTGAAGACACGGAGATCAGTTAGGATGCTGGTGGATGGAATGGGTGAAGGACATTAAGGATTTCAGTTAGAGTAATGACAACTGAAAGGCACTAAGAGAAGGCTACAAGAAGATGCTGAATATTAGATATAGGATGGATAAACAACAAGGTCCTACTGTACAGCACAGGGAACTACATGCAATACCCTGTGATAAACCATAACAGAAAAGAATGTATATATATATATATCTGAGTCTCTTTGCTGTACAACAGAAATTAATACAACATTGTAAATCAACTATACTTCAGTAAAAAAAAGAAAGAAAAAAAAGAGACGGCTATAAGAGAAACAATATGCAAATCATGTTTGAAAGCAAAAGATTTCTTCCCCCACAGCTAACCTATAACTTTAATTCTGTTTTCCATCGGTCACACCTAACTTTTTTCACACACAGTGTTCATTGGTATTATCTAGGAATGCATTTTATACACTGGTGTCAGGTTGTTACCTTAGATTAAATACATGTACTTAATGGAATTATGAATGATTTATCATATTCACAACCCACCAGTATTCTATATTTTGGAAATCTAAAGGTTGTTTTTTAATGACTGCGTGCCATTAAAACTTCACATTTATTCCTACTGTGTTCTGCATATTTCAAAGCAACTGTACTTGTTTGGACCAATTTGATTCTCCCAGCAGCCCTATGAATTCAGGAAGTCAGGAGACTGTTAATTTCCATATCAAAATGATGAAACAAAGACTCAGAAAGGTGAATTGACTTTTCTAAAGCCACATGTCTAGAATATGGTTTTCCTTGGGTTCTAAAATTCATAAAAACAAGTTAGGAGTTCACAATTTAAATAATGTACAATAAGTGTAATGATCGTTAGAGATTGATTGCTGGTGTGAGCTCTATGAAGTGTAGAAACTATGGCACACTGGATCCAGAAGGACCATACAATATCGAAATTACCTGTTTATTGCCTGACTGTGACCTTCTTGAGGTTAGGGATTGTGTCCATTGGTCTTTTTTGTCCCTAGCACCTCACAAGGTGCCTAGCATATAGGAGACTGTGAATGTTTGCTGAAGTTTACTGAATTCAAGTCCTTTACTTGTTAATAGCTGTAGGACAGTAGTCAAGTTACTTAATTTCTCGGTTGTTTACCAAACCACAAAATGGGATCGTATCACCTCATTTGTAGGATTTTTGTAAACCTGAAATGAAATGATGAGAAAATATATCTAGCACAATGCCTAGCACACCGTAGTCACTAACTAAATGTTAATCGTAAATCCATTTCAGAGTTCGTTAGTGGAGCTGTAATATTATTCAAGCAGCCATATTTAGACTATTTAAGCAATGATATTAAAACTACCCACATGGAATCAAATACCTGACTTTTCACTATTTAAAACTATTTTTAACCTTTATCCTTCAGTGTTTTCATATACAAAATAAATATTTAAGTCCTCTAAAGATTAGTAAGTAATCAGAATTATTTCCTCCATGGCAATGGGGGGCTCTTGAGAGCTGTTTAACAATAGATTACAGGGAATTATTTGATGCAGCCAGTGTCATGTTTCATGCTACTCACCCTTTTATCTCTGCATCATTAGAGATGCTGACCCTACAGCGATGGGGATCTTAGTCTTCTGGAATCAATTGTTTATATATATATTAGTCTTTTTATTTATTTCATTAATTTTAGAACACTTATTGATAATTAATTATTAACAGTTAAATCAAGCTTTGCCTGGAGATAAGTCTGCAGACTTTGAGCTATATCCATGGATATTCTAAGTAAAAATTCTAAGTAAGAACAACTGTTTTTATTGAACTTAAACACTTGTGTACTTTTCTATTAGTTGGATAAACCGATTGTGAGTAGAAAAGCCTTTAAAGGTGTGTTAACTTTATTAGATCTCTAAATGAGGAATTACTTTTTATTGGTAGCTTGAACAGATAAGGTGTACCTAATATTATTTCCAGGTGAAAACTTACATTTTTGAAAATATTTGGTCCATTAAAATTAAGGTGGCTTTTTGAAAATATAAACACATGTAATACCTATGTTCACATGACTGTATTTCTCATGTAGGCACGTTGTTCCCATCTTTATTTAGTGTCATTACCGCTGCTACTAATAATATTAACCTCTCCACAATTGATAAAAAATGGTCATATAGATTGTGCAGAGCCAGTGAGGTAGACAGCGTACGCTTTACATTCATTTTATAGGTGAGAAAACTGAGGCACAAAGAACGAACTCATCATCACAACAGTATTGAAATAGCTCTCCCTTTATTACAGCGTTAGAAATTATAAGCCCCTTATAATTAAAAGTAAAACCAAAGGAATGCCCTTCACACCATCTACATTTGGCCATCATGCAGCTATTGCAAATAATATTTTTAAAATGTAAGAGCACTTTCAACTACATTTTACTCCATTTTGTTATTTATTATCAACCTTAGTTTCCATCTTACAATGGAATTTCTTTTGCCTACATCACAAAATAGACTGTTGCTCGTGTACCTTCTGCAGACATAAAGCCATCATCCATCTCTGTTCCTGCACTGCCTACATGCAGCATGGGCAATGGCAGCATTTTAATCAGGTAGTAATGTGTTCATTAAGCAAGAGCACCTTAGTGGATACGATAACCTGGTGTCAACTGATGGTAAATGAAGTCCTGACCTGCCCCTCCCCCCCCACCCCGACCTTCCCTCTTGTTCTGCTGTGTGCAGCGTGTCCTATGTAAGAAGTTACTCGTATGTGTTTCGGTATACAGTCCGGAAAATACTGTGCATGCCAACAGAAAAAAAACCTTATGTTATAAATCAATGTGCATCGTACAGAGCATTTTCAAGCACACTGGTAGACTACGTGTTAATTTATTTGTGTTAACTTTTCTGAACACTTTCTACCAAGGGTTACTTACTCCACATTGAATATGTGAACATTGGAAGTATGTCCGTGGTTTTATTGATTCAATTTTCTGAAAAGCGAAAAAACCAAAACAAAACATTTTAGATGGGTTCACAAGGAGTCAATAAGTCTGTTTAACTAACTCATAACAGTTTGATTTAAATAGCATTTTAAAGTATCTTCATGAAATGATACTAGGTGTAATCAATGAAGAGTTTAGCTTATTAGCCTAGGCTGTTTCCTTTTTTCCTATCCTGTCATGAACGTGAACATGGAGGAATGGGCTTATCAGCCATGTATTGAGATTCAAAACAATGTGCATTAAACACATGAAACTTGCCACATCGCATTTGTAGACGTGGTGATCTTAATTTGGTCACCAAATATAATATCTTGCAGGCCAACAGGGAAACCAGTACAGTGATTTTATGTACTTCTTTTAATGTTTATATTAGTTTTCAAAATGGTTTTGCTTCCTAACCCTCCCATTATATGAAGCCTCTCACTTTGAAAGTCACAGACTGCAGACTGGTAAGTCCATCAACTCTGTCATTATGATCATTCATAATTTTAGTTCCAGTAAACACATGATCATTGCATAGTTTTCTTTCTCAGCCCAAAGTATTTCCAGTCTGAAAAGTTACTATTATTTTTTTAAATACATGAGTATATTCATTCACTTGCCAAACAACATTTCTTTTTTTTTTTTTTTGGTCATTTTGCTTTCTAAACAAATTGAGATTCCAGAGCATACACTCATAATGTTGACAGTGTTTTTTTCACGGACACTCTATGCTTTTAAAATCAGCTTTCATTGGTGTGGTGCCTGTTCTTTGTTTGTTTCCTTCTTTGTGTTTTTGCTTTCAAAGTAACTTGTGATCAAGATACATTTAAATTGAAATGTAGATGAAAGATCGGAACCCTTTTCTGAGGCTTCATCCTTGCCCCACATGTATAGTTAGTGTTGAAATGATGCAGAGCACCTCCTGTGGCACTGAGATGTCCTCCTTTTCACATTTCTTTGTTAGATTTAGCTCTCCTAGCAGGAGCCAGCGAAGTTTATCCTTTGGTTTCGTATTTAGAATTAGGTCTGCTTGTCAGTTCCTCCTCTGGAAGGAATGCTCCAACCAATAAGCTCTCTACTTAGACAAGCTCATGAGAGAGTTAAGTGAAATGAGTTAAAAAACATTTTCCAGTCATCCAGAGTTTTCACAAAAGTCCCTTAAGATCAGATAGATTAATATTTGAATAAAAGAAACTCTTGGTCCTGTTTTACGTATGTACTGAATACTTCTGCATTGAATCATTTGGTCGGACTCTGGGAACAAAGCAGACTTAACTTCCACATTTGTTAAGAGACGCAGAGATCATTCCTACACAAATCTTACCAAAAAGGAAAAAAAGAAAGATAGAAAGAAAGAAAAAAAAAGTTTAAGTCTCTAATCTCTTCAGGTTGTTTCTAAAATGTTGCCAAACCCATGCTGCTACTTTTAACAGAGAGATATCTGAGTTTTTAAGATCCAAGTGTTCTTTTCTTACCAAGAAAAAGTGCATCTATCTGTCAAGCGCATGATCTTATGAGCTTCAGATAGAAAAGTGGCTATGATTTGTGACTGTTTCGGGTTCAGAACGATGCTACATCGACATGCAAGTTTGATGGAGGTGGGGATAGAAAGGGAGGGCGAGGCTAAGGTGGTTGATAACATTGGGTTCCTCTGGACTTCCTGCAGGAGAAAAGGTTCTGCAGGATGGCGAATTCACCTGTGACCTCTTCCGCTTCTTGCAGCTGCTTTGTGAGGGACACAACTCAGGTTTGTGAGACCCCAGACCATCAGTGGTACCCAGGAATAAGCATTTTGAAGCAGTAATAGGAGTCTGTTGGTTCCAGTTATGCTTCTTCCCTTGGGTCAAGAAACAGTTCTTGAACATTGCCTGCTGCGTAGGCGCTAGGAAATTTTCTGTATTGCATTGCCTCTTTCAAAGTCCTTTGCTAGCCCTTTCATTTAATTCTTTTTTTTCCTTTAATTAATTAATTTATTTATTTATTTTTGGCTGCACTGGGTCTTCGTTGCCGCGCACGGGCTTTCTCTGGTTGCGGCGAGTGGGGGCTACTCTTTGTTGCGGTGCAAAGGCGTCTCATTGTGGTGGCTTCTCTTGTTGCAGGACACAGGCTCTAGGGTGCGTGGGCTTCAGTAGTTGTGGCTCGTGGGCTCTAGCGCACAGGCTCAGTAGTTGTGGCACGCGGGATCAGTAGTTGTGGCGCACAGGCTTAGTTGCTCCGCGGCATGTGGGATCTTCCCGGACCGGGGCTTGAACCTGTGTCCCCTGAATTGGCAGGCGGATTCCTAGCCGCTGCGCCACCAGCGAAGTCCCTCACTTAATTCTTATTAGTTGTTCTCATGCTAGAGAAGACAGCTGATAGGTGAAGAAAGTTGTAGATCAGATAGATAGCTATAGAGACATATGTAACTCTGTTTCTTTTTTTACCACTTATCTTATTGGGGGAATCTGCTTCATTGTGTAACTTTGCATGATGTATTTACAGTCACTGTTTATATATCTGGTTCTCCACCAAGCTTGTGTATCCGTGAAGGCAGGAACTTGATCTTGATTTTTGCTTCCCCAGCACTTAACACAGTACTAAGGAATAAAGGATTATGGAATAAATCATTTAATTACTCCGTCCTACAGGATGGAAGTTGTTTTCAGTCATTCACATGCCCAGAGCCCTAGAGCTAGGAATCAAGAAACAGGTGTTAGCAACCTCTTAGATGAAATTTGAATATTGATATTCTGTGAAGCACCTAGATTTGTTTTTGAGGTACTCACTTTGTATGGAAAATATAAATTATTCAATATTAAAACTATCAGATACAACAGTGTACGTAGCCATGGTGATTTTGCTGGAGACATCATTTGCTTTTGGAGTGATTCAAAGAACTCATTTTACATTTTTGAATGCGCTTTAATAACATCTTTTGATCTTATGTAGATTTTCAAAATTATCTGAGAACTCAGACTGGCAATAATACGACTGTCAACATAATCATCTCTACCGTAGACTACCTACTGAGAGTTCAGGTACGTTGCTTTACGTTAGTAACAAATTAAGGGGTTGGTTGGTTGGCAAGATATGGTGGAGTTGTGAAACTGACATGTTGAAATGTGTTTTGATTTATGAGGTCAGAATTTGTAGAGACATTTTGTCTTTGATCACAGTCTTTCCCCAAGTCTTAGGTTGAAACTGCCACTATTGTCTTTGCCTCTGATCCTGGCTCTTACTTGGCTTATTTTCTTTCTATAAGTGGGAATATTTTTTTCCTACAGTTTTTAGCTTGATGGCATTTTAAATTCCTTTTCAATTTGTAAAGCATGAACATGCTCTGTTCCTTCCTCTACAGTTGATAGATAAATAGGAGAAGGTTATTTTGAACGTTACTAAAAATGGGAAAGAAAGGCTTTCAAACTACTTACCATACACTTAAATTTAACAGCATAAGGTTAGTTCTTTTCAGCTCTTGAAATATTTGCATTAATTTAAAAATTCAGCTTAACACGTCATCACTTAAAAGTATCCTTGATAGTGTAGTAATGTTTTACACATTACTAGAACCGAATCTGAAGGTGTAGGCCTCTTAAGTAATAAGATTTTATATAACTTTTTTTCCCTCACTTTATTTGTAAGGAAGTCAGGTATAGTACTTTTAAAAACTGCAAATTCAAACTCTGTTTCTCCCTTAATCTTTGCATATGTAAAAGCACAGCACTCTTACTTAAAGCTTAATGAGAAAAAAGTCCATTTTTGAAGCAAATATATCAAGAAGCATTGCTGAAAATATATTTGTGATTTTCAAAATCATGTCTCAAAACCTAAATGGTAGCCCAAATGGTATTATTCATTTAGGCAACTAAAGTTCCTTCACAATATAAGTTATTGTTGAATATATCCTGTTTGGAAAGATTGATCTTATTTAGATGTTTGTTTACAGTTGTTGTCAGTATTTATAAGGAGTCCAACGAGTTTCTTCACGGGCAGTTACACAAGCCAGGAACATCCTGGAATTCTCATCAAAGAAATGTTATTGGCTTTGTTGGAGAAAAAGGAGACCAAATGTCTGGAACCCAGAAATATTGTTCTGTGATTTGTCTGATTTCTGTGCTCACATAGTAAACACCTAACTGCTCTATGGATAAATATGCATTAATGTTATGAATCCTTATGTTTGTGAAGTTCGAGGTCATCAGAGACAGAAAGTCATTTTAAAAGCTAAGGTTTCTACTTCTAATCTTCCCTCCAGTTGTTATATATATCTAGGGAGGATGTCACCACATTTTATGTTTAGGAAAATCATTGATAACAGTACTTACCTTGCAGATATTTTTGTTTGCTTCCAATCTGTTATGTAAATTGATTTCCTATTACTGAGTCCAGAACTGGACAGGTCTTTGGTAGCTTCAGATGGTGCCTTAATCCTCTCATGTCTCTTTTCCAGGAATCAATCAGTGACTTCTATTGGTATTACTCTGGGAAAGATGTCATTGATGAACAGGGACAAAGGAATTTCTCCAAAGCGATTCAAGTAGCAAAACAAGTCTTTAACACGCTTACAGAGTATATTCAGGTAAACCTTTAAACATTTCTGTTATTTGAAGAAGGAAAGAAAGAGAGAAAAGAGAGTCAACTGGTTAGCATTGAATTCCTTGGAAAAATGCAATATGCCTAAAGTATTTTCCTGCTCTCATCCACATGCTTACTGACCCCTTCCATAGATTCTTAGCCAATTGGCCATTTAAAATACTCACTTGAGATGTGAATTTATATGGAATGAACCTGCTTTACCACTTGGCAGGTTGGGATATCATGAACTCCTTCAAGACATGAACCATGATGTTGACTGTGTCATACTTCCAGGGTCTGGTATATATATTAAGCACTCAATAAATCTTAAGGAAGGAGGGGAGAGAAGAAGTGAAGGAGAGAGGGCAGAGTTGTAAACCACTTTTTATAGTATTCCAGTGAAAATAAGGAAGAAGTTGCATAGAAACTTTATGAAAAAGAAAAGAGCATTTAAAAACTTCATTTTAATATATGTATGTGTGTATTGTTGACTGAAAAAAAATGTGCAGCCTAGGAGTTGAGAATTATGTTTTATCTAGAGGACTTACTGAGGACTTAAGCCTGAGATGCAGCCTCTCAGATAGCTTTGAGGGACTGCTCCGAAAAGGTGAGGGAGGCTATATAGGATATATTGGGTTTTTTGGCGAAAACAAACAAACAACAACAAAAAAAAAACAGGGAATCCGAACGTCAAAAGATTACTGTTAATTAAAGAGAATCAAACATCTTAAGTTAATGAATTTAGTGCTTTTCTGTGTATGGGAATGTATGGGATGATGCAAGAATCTGGGCTCATTGAAATCATTCCTTTGATGGGAACCTTAAATACCTAGGGCCAGTATCCTGCATTTCTCCATCCTGAATCCCCTCAGGGTGCACAGTCAGGGGGCAGCTGCAGTAGCTGATGTCTTGATGGCGGCAACATCCTTTGTTTACTGAAACGGCAGGCAACATTCTTTGTCCAGAGTATATTTACACACATATCTGTGTGTGTGTATATATAAAATTATATAACATGATAATGTATATAATATAGGTAAAATTCCAAATTCCATGAATAATATACCTTTTTTTTTTCACCTTGATTTGCGTTCTATTCTTCTTGGGGTAGACTTCTAGTCTTTTTTTTTTTTTTTTTTACATCTTTATTACAATATAATGGCTTTACAATGATGTGCTAGTTTCTGCTTTATAACAAAGTGAATCAGTTATACATATGTTCCCATATATCTTCCCTCTTGCGTCTCCCTCCCTCCCACCCTCCCTATCCCATTTTGAATTATGGTTTTCTCAGGGTATATGCCCAGTAGTGGGATTGCTGGGTCATATGGTACTTCTATTTGTAGTTTTTGAAGGAACCACCATACTATTCTCCACAGTAGCTGTACCAATTTACATTCCCACCAGCAGTGCAAGAGTGTTCACTTTCTCCACACCCTCTCCAGCATTTATTGTTTCTTGATTTTTTGATGATGGCCATTCTGACTGGTGTGACATGATATCTCATTGTAGTTTTGATTTGCATTTCTCTAATGATTAATGATGTTGAGCATTCTTTCATGTGTTTGTTGGCAGTCTGTATATCTTCTTTGGAGAAATGTCTATTTAGGTCTTCTGCCCACTTTTGGATTGGGTTGTTTGTTTTTTAGGTCTTTAATCCATTTTGAGCTTATTTTTTTGTATGGTGTTAGGGAGTGATCTAATCCCATATTTTACATGTACCTTTCCAGTTTTCCCAGCACATATTACTCAGCCATAAAAAGAAACGAAATTGAGCTATTTGTAATGAGGTGAATGGACCGAGAGTCTGTCATACAGAGTGAAGTAAGTCAGATAGAGAAAGACAAATACTGTATGCTAACACATATATATGGAATCTAAAAAATATGGTCAGAAGAACCTAGGGGCAAGATGGGAATAAAGACGCAGACCTACTAGAGAATGGACTTGAGGATATGAGGAGCGGGACGGGTAAGCTGTGACAAAGTGAGCGAATGGCATGGACATATATACACTACCAAACATAAAATAGATAGCTAGTGGGAAGCAGCCACATAGCACAGGGAGATCAGCTCGGTGCTGTGTGACCACCTAGAGGGGTGGGATAGGGAGGGTGGGAGGGAGTAAGATGCAAGAAGGAAGAGATATGGGAACATATGTATAACTGATTCACTTTGTTAAAAAGCAGAAAATAATACACCATTATAAAGCAATTATACTCCAGTAAAGATGTAAAAAATAGATAAGTAAAATTTCTGCCTTTTTCAGAGAGCAAAACATTGCCGTTTTCTAGAAGACTAGTCAGTCATCTTTCCTTTCTGTCTTCTGTCTCCATGGTCAATATTACTCTGACTCAGTCACTGTGATTGAAGTTCCATGTGCAAGGATAAAATAGGACGACGAAACGTACAGTTTGCTTTGTTAGACTAAACATAATCTGTGGGGGAAAGAGTTAAGTAAAACTAACAGATTGTATCCCCAGAGCCTTGCATTCTTACAGGTATTTGTAGAATGACTGTGTGAGTGAACTATTCATGGCCAAGTGAAGCCGCCAAGGCTGAGTGGCGCAGGGGAAAGATGGCAGAATGGCCATTCCTCACCTCCTCCAGGCTCACTCTCTCCTCTGTTTTCGTAGCTTGGAAGGATCTCACTTTTTCTCTTGTCACCATGGGCAGGGCACAGGATCCTTATTTCAGTATTTAAAAATGGAAAAGCCACACTTGATAATGCTAAAAACTTTTCTTTAATTCAGATACAAGCAAAGTTTTAAATCCAGTCCAATCCACTCATGTTCCTTTTTCCTTATCTTCCTTGGCTTCCATTATTACCTTAATATACTCATCGGTGTCTAGAAAGAGAGCAATACAAAGTTTGGTGTGAACTGTCCTGATTAAGTAATAAGATTGATTGATGACATTAGCAAGCCAGTGAATTTTATAGAAACAGGAAAATGGCTTCTATATAACAAGTAAAATCCTTTCAGCCAAGAGTAGACATTTCTTGGTTCCTAAAGTAAGTGAGAGTCCTAAATTTATATAAAACTAGAAGCATCCATTGACCTTTCACTATGTGCAAAATCATTTATTCTAACTTGTTTATATAACACAGAACATTCAAGGAATAATAGGTAAAGAAGGAAGGCTTATTATGGCCTGTTCATGTTTTAACTTCTCAATACTCCTTGTTTATTTGACATTTTTATATAATTTAATCAACTCTCCAATTATATATACATATATATATACTTTTTTTTTTTTTTTTGGCCACACTGCACAGCTTGTGGGATCTTGGTTGAACCCCGGCCCTCAGCAGTGAAGGTGCCGAGTCCTAACCACCGGACCACCAGGGAATTCCCTAAAAATATATTTTAATAAAAATTTATTTTGGAATAGTTTTAGATATACAGAAAAATTGCAAAGACAGTACAGAGAGTTTCCATATATGATTCACCCAGCTTTCCCAGCTTTGGGCATTTTAAGTAACCATGATACATTTGTCAAAACTAAGAAATTAACATCAGCCCCATTCTATAACCTAAATTACAGACTTTATTCCGACTTTACCAGTTTTTTCTTTAATGTCCTTGTTCTGTTCCAGGAGCCAACCCAGGGCACCCCATTGCCTTTAGTGAAACATACTTTGAAGATATTTGCCTTAGCATTGTGTTTATGGATTATTGTTGGTACTGTGAATAAAAGCTCATCGTTCGCTTCATACTTACTTTGGGCTGGCTTTCAGTCGACAGCACTGCATGTTGCTTTTGGACTCCAATTTTCACTAACTGTAGAAAATTATGCAAAGAGGGGGAAATCCAAAACCATCAAAATAAACATAATCTTCTGTAAGATTTCAACTCCAGTTTTCATAAGGGGGGAAGGAGAACTGCCTGAGAAGAAGGACATTATATTGTCCAAGTGCCTGGAGTTAAGACCACAGGATGAGTCGTGAGAAGAGAGAAAGCTGTATTTGTCGTTCCACGAGAAGGTCAACATGAAAGTAACTGCCTTCTGGCAGTTAGCCAGGGTGTCTGTTTGTTTTTTAATTTATTTTATGGAAGCATAATTGACGTACAATGTTGTGTTAATTTCTGCTGTACAACACAGTGATTCAGTTATACGTATATACACATTCTTTTTCAGATTCTTTTCCATTATGGTTTATCACAGGTTATTGAATATAGGTCCCTGTGATAGACAGTAGGACCTTGGTGTCCATCCATTCTCTGTGTAATAGTAGCAAGGGTTTTATATGTTACAGGCACTGAATAGATCAGGAGAAATAGGCCTGTGAGGTGGCAGGCAAGACAGATGTTCCATTCAGGTAGTGAACAGTTCTCAGAAGTCGATGGTCTGAGGCTGAGCGAGTCCTGGAAGATACCTTCTGTGTGTTTAAGGTTTACAAGGAAGAGTAGGAACTTGGGCCTCTGGTTTGCAGCTCTGTCGCGTAAGGTTTGCAAAACAACTCTTGGTCACCTAGGGTTTCAGAAGGTCTTAGTCGTTTCTAATATAATATTTTAGCATTTGGTTAAAACCTTAAACACCACGTGAAGAAAATGTTTCTTCAGGAAAAATCAAGTTTATTTTCTTCGAAATGGCCTTCTAGTGTCCACCTAATGCCCTCCAGCACTTTCCACCCTCCCCAGTGTTAGCACACGAGGCACATTGCCGAGGCTGGACCACAGTGGAATCCTGAAGATCCGTTGCTTTGACCCAGAGTTATTTTAACAGCCAGACAGGACTAACGTAGACTGTAAAATCAGTTTGGCCTGGTGCGTTGAATGGGCTCAATGTATTAACCTCTAAGTTAAAAGAACTGACTCCTCTCCACTGTCTCTTCAGACTTGCTCTGTGACCTGCTGCTTTTTTTTTTTTTTTTCTTTCGGTACGCGGGTCTCTCACTGTAGTGGCCTCTCCTGTGGCGGAGCACAGGCTCCGGACGCGCAGGCTCAGCGGCCATGGCTCACGGGCCCAGCCACTCCGCGGCATGTGGGATCTTCCCGGACCGGGGCACGAACCCGCGTCCCCTGCATCGGCAGGCGGACTCTCAACCACTGTGCCACCAGGGAAGCCCTGTGGCCTGCTTCTTTATCCCTCTTTGAATGGATCTTGTGTGCTGGTCACTCACAGATAAATAAAACTCCTTCAGTCACTTTGTCACCAGGATTGTCTCACTGCAGTCATTGTGTGGTGGCACCATCACTTAACTCTTATCCAATTTAAAAATCCCCCTCACCCTTGGGCCTGATTTTGTGCCGGAAAGGCCTTGGGGCAGAGGGCAAGAAGTAGGACCTGGGTTTCTCCACCGTCTCTCCACGGGGTCGTCTGCTTTCCCTCCTTGCCCTCCTGCCAGTCTCAGGCTTCCTCGGCGTTCGAATTTTGCACATGAGGAAGGATTAGGGAGGGGAGGTCTCCCTCCGGCACGTGGAAGTCAGGGCTGCACTGTGGAGCCTGCCCGCTGGGGTGGCATGTTGTATCCTTTCTCTAATGAGGGGGCTTGGCCCTCTTACTGCCTCCAATGCCTGGAAATACCTCTTTTGCCACCCAGCTTCAAATTATTCCACAGACCCTGTGCATCTGGGGGTCCCCGTCCACCTTGGAATCACATTACCCTTTCAGACAGTTTTGTCGGCAAGATTTCAAAGTCCTGCTGGACAAGATAGCTCCCTCCCCAGTACCCAGCTTAAGAAATCTGTTGTCACTTTCCATCTTCACAGCCCCTACGATGGGACTGTATGCTAGGCAAGCTCGGGATGCAGGAGCCGAGCGCTCCTGATGGCTCTCTTGACCCCTCCTCTCTCCATGGTGTAAAGGGAAGTGAGCAGCCGTCTCCTCTCCTGCGGCAGCAGGGGTGGAGGCTGGGAGGCCTGGCACCTGCAGAGCTCTTTCCAAAGTCTTTCCCTTTTCGGCTTCAGCGCCTTTATATCTTTGAGGTAGAAAGATCTACTTAGTTTCCTTTCGCAGGTACTGAATCTAGCACCTTTCTTTTGGAATACTGAGATACTTGGCACTTACTGTCTTTTTGTTACTGAGCTAAACTTAGGTCTGCCCACCCTCCCGCAGTAAAGTCAATCTACTGACACCCGGTGGTGGTGAAGAGAAGTGCAGTGTTTATTGCAGGCGCCAAGCAAGGAGTCCAGGGAGCCTAGTGCTTAAAAGGCCCGAACTCCCTGAAGGCTTTCAGGGGAAGGTTTATAAAGACAGGGGGAGGGACAGGGCTTGTGGGGTGTGTGATCAACTCGTGGACATTCTTCTGACTGGTTGGTGGTGAGGTAATTGGAAGTCAGCATCATCGACCTTCTGATTCCAACCAGTCTGGGGTCTCCATGCTTGTGGGCAGCCTGCAGTTCACTTCTTCCAACTGGTGGGCGTTTCCGTATCTGCCATACAGCTCAAAGGACATGGCTCAGAATATTATCTATAGACCTTGAGAAGAAACTAAAGGTCCTTGACTTGGTTTAATGGCTGAAGTATTATTTTGTCTTGCTTGACTGTTTTCCTTTCTTTCTGCATTTGTTCACTTCTTTGATTAAATGTATTCTTTGACTAAAGGTTTTCTACAGTCAAAAGGAAGGCAGAGGACATGGGTGGGCGTCTATTCTGGGAAGGCCTCATAGGGTCCCACTTGGTTACATCTTTTATCCTCAGCTGTAGGACCTCAAGTGTAGCTTGATAAAGGACAGAGTTTCATGTCAACACCTTTTCAGTATCTTCAATGCAGTCCTCTCTTCCAGTCACTTGTCTCCAGACTAAAACCTGAAACATTTTAATGTGCTCTCCAACTTCAACTTATACTGAGCCATTTGTCTAATGAGTGAATGAGTTTTTTTCTTTTGAAATATAATCCCTATTTTTTCTTTTCCTGGTTGATGTGGGTGTGTCTTCAAAACTTAGCAATTGTAGAATTTCTCCTTGGGAAGTAAGGATAGAAGTTGACTCCATCCAAACAGTCTCTGCTACAACTCTCACTCTAGTGTCATATAAAGATCACTTCTGAAGTGAAAGCTAAGAGAGCAAAGTTAGGTTCTAATTGTCTTGGATTCTGGGTTCATAAAGTTAATGACTAAGTATTAATCTTTAAAAATCTCAATGGTTGTATGATTGGTAACCAGGATACAGTTGTACGATGAAGCACTGAAGAGAATATTTTGTCCTCTCTATGAATGCTTTATCCAGGTTACTATTTAACAATAAGAAGTAAGTACCTCTCATATAAAGCATAATCTCAAATTCTTTTCACACAGGTAGTCCCTTCTGATGATCTGACTTAGCTAAAATAACTTAGCTAAGATTTCCTCTAAATAGAAGAAACCAAAGTCAGACAAAAATGAAATAATTCACCATTTTTTCCCCAGTGTCTTAGTATTCATACAGAAACAGAACATGAAAATCCTTGAGAAACTGTTTTGGGGATTTAAACATTTCAAGGCAGAATATGTTTGTCTCCTAAGAGTGCTATACCATTACAATCACTGTATATCTTTTGTTTTGGGTTCCTGTCTTTTCAGATAACATGCTGGTGATAAGATATCAGCACTAAGTCAACTTTGTCCCTATTATTGTAAAGTTCATTTTGGCAATTAAATTATCAAGAATGATTGTTGTTTGTCTGTTTCTGCCCCAGGGTCCTTGCACTGGCAACCAGCAGAGTTTGGCTCATAGCAGGCTCTGGGATGCGGTGGTGGGTTTTCTTCATGTGTTTGCCCACATGCAGATGAAGCTGTCTCAGGTAAAGTCACTGTCGTCCAACCATCCTACATGACACACTGGACACTGTGATCACTGGCAAATTAAGCATGCTTTCCTTTGTCTGACTATTATCTTTCTTAGATGACCTCTTTATACAACTTTTACTTTACATTAAAAAAAAAAAAACTTTTTTTTAAATAAAAGAATTTTATGCAAAGCTGAGAATAGGTGGAAGCCATTATTCAATTTTGAAAACAAAAGGTATTGAGGAATTGACTGTAATGGAGAAATAAAACATAGTCTCCAAACACTGTACATTTTACAGTCCTTTGTAGACCTGCTTCTCGATGATTATCACTGGAATTTTCCTCCTCCCTACAGATAATTGGAAGAGGATTTGTCATCTGTTCCAAATCCCTCGTTAAGGGGAGACAGTTTTCTTATAGGGTCATAAACAAGCAGCTGTTCTCAAAAGATGACTCTCACCCATTAACAGGACATTTTACTTTGTGAAAGTAAAAGAGAAAAAAAAATAGCCACGCAGATAGGCAAATAAAGAAGAAACAGATTTTCCACCATGCTTTAATGTTAATTCGGGAGCATATCTTGAAAACATCAGAATGCTGTTTTCTCACTCGTGTATTGCATTTGGAGCTCAGAGTTACACAAACAAAAACTCAATATAAATCTTGAGTAAATATGTCCCTGTGATGCAGTGAATTTTGATGGGCTCTCCTGAGGCTGACATGTCTGTCGGGGTGTGGGTATGTATCTTCCAGGTGTCAGGTAGAGGAGAGAATGCTAGATTCAAAGTCAAACGACTCCAGTCCAACTCCCATGATCTCATTCACGTGCTCCATCTCTCTTCCTTGAGTCTCCTTTCCTCCAGCAAAGTGAGGATACTCACATCTGCCCTCTGGCCTACAAGCAGGAAGATATCTTGGTCAGAGATAAGGCCAGGCACTGGTTAAAGTGGCAAGGACCGATTTAGTCAGTGATAACTGTTACTGTAGGGAAAAGAACCTAGTGTGAGCTGAACTCAACTTGGACTTGTACAGAGGTGATAAGTGTTTTAAAGAGAGAAGGAGGGGGATTAGCAGGGTTCAGTAGAGTCAGGGAAGAGGAAAATTACAAAGCGTTGTTCAGTGTAAATGTGATTGGGCCAGCTGAATATTAAAGTCAGGATTCTACCCTCCCACAGAGCCTGGGAGACAGGTTCTACTATCGTCAGGTGTTGGCTGAAACAAACAAAATGTTTCTGGCAGTCTTGAATTTTCTCAGGCAGGCACTCTAAGGGGGACTGGGGTCATCCTAGGGATGCAGCCTTGAGCTGTTAAGAAACTATGGTGCTGTTTTGTTCAAGTCTTTATAGACCAAGATTAAAGCCTAGTTGGGAAGAGGGCCCAGAGGAGCTGGCTAGTTTGGTCAAGGCGAGAATCTTTGTCAGTATCTAGTTATTGGTAATCAACCAAGTAAGGAAATATCACGATGCTTTCAACTAATTGCTAATGACATTTTAGTAAGTAAAGAAAATCAACATGAACCAAATTTATACAGTCACAGGAGAGTTGCGATTCAGATATACTGCCATCATTTTATGAACATCTGATGGTGCTACCTAGCAGTTGTTCAGTTTGTAGACCTAGTCAAGGTAACAACTATTTAGGAAGAAAAAGCCTCATCCTTCCAGCAGTGTTGAAATTTGGCTTCCTGTGTAGCAAAATTCATATGAGTAATATGATACCTTGTATTTTTTTTAAAAAAAGAAAGAGGGGTATAGTTTAAGAAAACCTGATGATTCGTGAGGTCATAATGTAAATGTAAGTACATTCCATATTTCCAGGCACTGAATCTAAGCATAGTGATGTTTGGACACAACATATCTTTGTAAAATAATTTTTTTTCATGGTGAAAAATGAAAAACAAAACAAAATTTTAACGAGAGAAATAGCTGAGAGCTTGATAAAATTGGTAAATAAGATATTTTGTGCATTATGAATACAGGTAATACTTGTGTCCATTTTTGCCTCGATTTATGTGGGATAAGTTTATCTCTTATCACTGTTATGCCTGTGTTTTCCAGAATATGTTAATTTCTACAAAATATATAGCATCTTGGTGTAGTAAGTTAGAAAGAAGAAAAGACAAGTCCAGTCTTAAGTAAAAGAAAGATACCCAACGTGCAGAAGCACCTGAGTCTTGCCTCCCTGGCCCCAGGGGATCCACCACTGCTTTAGTTCTTCTGTACTCTTGTTAGATTTATTCCCTGTCCTTACAAATACTTTAATAAACATGAGTTGGACTCAACAGTAAATACTCTTTAATTCTTAAGTGTGTATTTTTTAATAAGCTGCAGACTTATATTTGGCCTCCCTTTAGCTCTGTATTGCTGTGAAGTGTCTGCTATCGGTAGATCCATACTCTTTTTGCGAGAATAAGTATGACGTTCTTGCTGCACAGGTTCCCCATATTATCTCAAACGCAGTATGTTCATTCTTTCAGGATTCCAGTCAAATTGAGCTGCTGAAAGAATTGATGGATCTTCAGAAGGACATGGTGGTCATGTTGCTGTCCATGTTGGAAGGTAGTTTTGAGTTATATCTTCAAGTCCCCTTCAATCTTTTATTTTAAGGATTCCATACACGCTTGCTTTGGGTGTCAGCATGCTGCAAAGGATAAAATATCAACGCTGAGATGGGACAGATGCCTCAGATTTATTGCTGGCTTGATTACTCTTTTTCCAAGTTTGCTTTTTAGAAAAGAGAAATCTTGCCTATCTCAGTTTACAAAACTATGGAATGAAATCACTAGTACTTCATTCGTAGTGATATTTTTCATTTCATAGTGATACCCCAGAGAGTATGCTCTTCAGACAGAATACCTAAAGAAGGTTTTATTCGTTTATCATTTTGTTTGTTTGTAACCAGTGGGGATTACAGACGTTTGGATACACTCCAGCTGTGTAAATTGCTGCTTTCAGCTGACTGCCTTGTGACTCCTATGGGTTCTTAAAATTCTGCAGGAGGGGGCTTCCCTAGTGGCGCAGTGGTTGAGAGTCCGCCTGCCGATGCAGGGGACGCGGGTTCGTGACCCGGTCCGGGAAGATCCCACATGCCGCGGAGCGGCTGGGCCCGTGAGCCATGGCCGCTGAGCCTGCGGGTCTGGAGCCTGTGCTCCGCAGCGGGAGAGACCACAACAGTGAGAGGCCCGCGTACCGCCAAAAAAAAAAAAAAAAAAAAATTCTGCCGGAGGAGAAGGCTCGGGAGAGCACCCCAGCCCACCAAGTCTAGTGGCGGCCTAGTCTTCCCACCACATGCCTCTCTCGGGTTTTCATTCTCTTGCTTTTCTCTTTTCAACCTACTTTCCTTTGCTACTGCATTTCTTTTCTGTCTCAGACAGTAAACGTAGTAGGTAAGAGCTTGGGTTCTGAGATCTGCCACCAATGCCCCATCCCACTTTGCCACGCAGGCAGCGTGACCCTGACACAAGTTACGTCTCCATTTTTCACTTTCCTCCTGTGTGAAATGGGGCTCATGGTAGGCTGATGCAAGCATTCAGTGAAATCATGTGAATACGACCAAAGCAAATAAAAAATGTTTGCTATTATGTTCCCTGTCCTTTTTTTTCTTAAATCCTTCCTAATTCCTCTCTCTGTTTCTTAGTCCGCCCTGCACTGCACAGCTATACTTTGACTAATTAAGGCAGTAGGCACACCTTGCGCGAGGACTTCAACGATGCGGCATCTGCTTGAAGCCCTTAGTTGGCAGCCACGTTATACCCTTTGAGCACAGGATCCTTTTCCCATGACCTCAATTCAAGTTTTAGTCTAAATAATAATAACACCACAACCGTAATAACTGCAACAGGAACTGCAGGAATGACAACTTAAAATTAACCTCGTTTAATATGCCAGCTGCTGGTTTAAGTAATTTTCATCCTAATATCAGGTTTAGAATTGCATAGTAATATTATCACTGTTTTGCAAATGAGGAAACTGAGTGCAGAGAGGCTAAGAAGTCTGCCCAGGGAGCTCAGCTAACAGATGGTGGGACCTGGATTCAAATCCCAATAGCATGGTTCCTGAGCCTATGCTCTTAACGCTGGTGTTTAATGCTTCACAAATGCACTCAACAGACCCCTCACCATGCATCTTTTTCCTGATGCATGTCTTCGTGTTACATGTCAAGCTCTGTTCATGGAATAAAAGCATTCGATGACTATACCTTAGGATAACATCTCATTTCCTCAAGCTTATCCATAGTCTGCCATTTTCTAATTATAAACATTCTAGACCATGAAGAAATGCAGGGAGATCTTTTACATTTTAAATCAGAAAGAGCATCTAATTTGCTCTCAGAAGATCTGTTTCAAATCCAGGCCTTAGCCCTCAATAATCATGTCACGGCCAGCACATTAATTTAACCTTGCCAAACCTCAGTTTTCTCAATAGTAAAATCAGAATTAATAAAAAGTACCTGCCTCGTAGATATATGAACGTGAAATCAGGTAACGTTTATGAGCAGTGACATTTCAACCCAAAAGGTCTGTGCAAACACTCATTTTTATTATTAATATGAGACTGTATTTCAGTTTCTGGCTTTAGGATAATATAAATGTTTGCCCCATTTTTTTTTAATCCTAAAACACGTTGCTTTTTTTTTTTAATCCTAAAACACAATTAGAGGGAAAAAATGTCAGCTTTTCTTCACATATTGTTTTATGTGCGTTAATTTCTTTGTAAATATGCTTTTGCTTGTGTTCATGTAATCACTGTTTGAAACTAGAGTTTACAAGTAATTACTCATCTTTTCCTTTGTATGTTGGAAGATAAACAAGGAGCTATCTTTGATTCAGATGTCATATAAGATTTATATTATATATATTATAATTATATATTATTATATATCTGTAGATACTGAGGTTTTTTTTAGACATTTTAAGATATTTAATATTTACCTGCACAAATTAGCGACAACTTATACAACTGGACCAGTTTCCAATTAATTCACAGTAACGTACGCTAGCTTCTACCCGGCTTAGACACTGGTTTTATCGGGAATGTTCATTTTGAGCCAATGCAGTTCTTTACCCCTAGGCAATGTCGTTAATGGCACCATCGGCAAACAGATGGTTGATATGCTCGTGGAATCTTCCAACAACGTGGAGATGATTCTCAAATTTTTTGACATGTTCTTAAAACTCAAGGACTTGACGTCTTCTGATACCTTTAAAGAGTATGACCCAGACGGTAAGGGAGTCATTTCCAAGAGGGACTTCCACAAAGCGATGGAGAGCCATAAGCACTACACCCAGTCCGAGACTGAATTTCTGCTGTCCTGCACAGAGACGGATGAAAACGAAACTCTGGACTACGAGGGATTTGTCAAGCGGTTCCACGAGCCTGCCAAGGACATCGGCTTCAACGTGGCAGTGCTTCTGACAAACCTTTCTGAACACATGCCCAACGACACCCGGCTGCAGACCTTCCTGGAATTGGCCGAGAGCGTCCTGAATTACTTCCAGCCGTTTCTGGGCCGCATCGAGATCATGGGCAGCGCCAAGCGCATCGAGAGGGTTTACTTTGAAATCAGTGAGTCCAGCCGAACCCAGTGGGAGAAGCCCCAGGTCAAGGAGTCCAAAAGGCAATTTATATTTGATGTGGTCAACGAAGGGGGAGAAAAAGAGAAGATGGAGCTCTTCGTGAACTTCTGTGAGGACACCATATTTGAGATGCAGCTCGCAGCTCAGATCTCAGAGTCGGACTTGAACGAGAGGTCAGCGAATAAAGAGGAGAGCGGGAAGGAGAAGCCAGAGGAGCAGGGGCCGAGGACGGGTTTCTTTTCCATCGTGACGGTCACGTCGGCCCTGTTTGCCCTCAGGTATAATATCTTGACCCTTATGCGGATGCTCAGCTTAAAGAGCCTGAAGAAGCAGATGAAGAAGGTGAAGAAGATGACGGTGAAGGACATGGTCACGGCCTTCTTTACGTCCTACTGGGGGTTTTTTATGAGCCTCCTGCACTTCGTAGCGAGCGTTTTCAGAGGCTTCTCCCGCATCGTCGGCAGCCTCCTCCTGGGAGGAAGCCTGGTGGAAGGTGCGAAGAAGATCAAGGTGGCGGAGCTCTTGGCCAACATGCCGGACCCCACGCAGGATGAGGTTCGAGGAGACGGGGAGGACGGAGAGAGGAAAGCCATGGAAGGCGCCCTGCCCAGCGAAGATCTGACGGACTTAAAGGAACTGACAGAGGAGAGTGACCTGCTTTCCGACATCTTTGGCCTGGACCTGAAGCGAGAAGGCGGGCAGTACAAACTGATTCCTCATAATCCCAATGCTGGCCTGAGCGACCTCATGAGCAACCCCGTCCCTATCCCCGAGGTGCAAGAAAAGTTCCAGGTAACTTACCTCCAGTCACAGTGGCTCTCTGGACTTCAGGTGGGCACGCTAAGTGAACCTGACATCAGCCGTCTTGCTAGGGCCAGGGTGGTTTTCGGTACGTGACTTGCCTTGCCAAAGAGGAATGGCTTTTTATTCAGGTGGAGCTAGCCTTTTGTGAAGGTTCCTTATAAATTGTGAAGTTAAACTATGAAAGTACGAGCTGAAGTATTCACCCTCCTGACACTAGGCAATTGAACGATAATCATTCCATCCACAAATATTTAACGAGGATTGGCCGGGTGTCTGACACCACTGGGTATCATAGCAAATTAAAAGAAATGTAAGATGTGCTCACTGCTTTCAAGTTGCCTTAGAGAGTTTATTAGAAAGATAAAAGACTCACGAAAAAGTTAGAAAATTATTAAGTGGTACGTAGCATAGGCAGCAGACAGTAGAGGTTACCTGTGTTGAGAAAATGGAAACCTCAGTATAGCTTGGAGTAGTTAGATGAGACTTAAGCAGTGGGACTTTAAGTTGGTGTTGGAAGATGAGGAGGATTTGAGTAGGCGACTGAGGGAAAGAAGGCAGTTGTGAAATAAGAAAAGTGGGAAGGAGCTCAGAAAGTTGGTACCTACTGCTGGCCTGGTAGGTAAGTGCGGGGAGGGGGGAAACGCGTGGACCAGTAGAAGAAAGGGCACACGTGAAAGTTTTATCTCAATGGAGACAGGAGGGTATCATTTATAGGTTACAGTTTGACACAGGGTCACGGGGCTCCCTAAACTCATTCAAAAGTGATGTGTAATCCTGCTTCTCTTTTCCCCATTGACTCATCCAAGGAACAGAAGGCAAAAGAAGAAAAGGAAGAAAAAGAAGAAAGCAAATCCGAACCTGAGAAAGCCGAGTAGGTGTAGTTGCTGTATCCTTTCCTTTGTTTTAGTGTCTTTCACTCGTCCTCTCTCTTCAGGGGATGCAGTGGAGACTCTCAGGCTGCAGGATGACATCTGTCATCGTAGTGGAGAGCCTCAGCCCATGGGCAGGGATAAGCGTAGACCACACACCCACCCTGGGGGCCACTCCCACCTCTTTCTTGTGCCATGAGGATTCTGTTTGTGTGTTTCTCTCTCAGCAGAAAAGACTTCAGTGATTCCATGTGATGCCGTCTGCAAGATGACTGAGTGCTGTAGTTCTCTGTTTAAAATCGAGCTTCTATTCTGTTCTTGTAAAGAAGGGAGAGGACAAACGTTCTGAATGCCGTGGCACAGAATTCTTGGGGCGTGGTGGTCCTCAACGCACAGTCCTAGGGCCACCTGCGTAAAAACCACCTGGAGAGTCTGTTAAAGACACAGATTCCGGGCTTCCCTGGTGGCGCAGTGGTTGAGAATCTGCCTGCTAATGCAGGGGACACGGGTTCGAGCCCTGGTCTGGGAGGATCCCACATGCCGCGGAGCAGCTAGGCCCGTGAGCCACAACTACTGAGCCTGCGCGTCTGGAGCTTGTGCTCCGCAGCAAGAGAGGCCGCGATAGTGAGAGGCCCGCGCACCGCGATGAAGAGTGGCCCCCGCTTGCCACAACTAGAGAAAGCCCTAGCACAGAAACGAAGACCCAACACAGCAAAAATAAATAAATTAATAAACTCCTAGCCCCAACATCTTTAAAAAAAAAAAAGACAGATTCCTAGGCTCCAGCACAGATTTTGAATCAGCAGGTCTGGGACCCAGGAAACTTTATTTTCAGCAATATTCCTGGTGCTATGGAGCACAGTTATAAATGCAACAATGAGAAATAAAGAGCTGCCTATGAAGCAGTGAAAATGTATAATTTCCTCATAACACTGGCTTCCTGTTAATAATTGAAACCTACATCTTTCCCCAAGTTTACATAGTTTTATATGCACATTTTTAACAACTGGGGAAATCAAATTAAGTGCCTGTAGTGCACCTGTAGCATTCTCATGTAGCATTTTATTTTTCTCCTCTATTCTGTTACTTCCTTTGGCCTGTATTCATTGTCCTGTTTTTTCTTCTTTTTTTTTTAGAATAGCAAATGTTTATTTAGAATTGTGTTAATTTAGTTATAGCTATAAAATTAAAACATTAAATGATATAACTCAGAAATAGTTCTTATTTCTAATGTTATATTTCATGGAAAACGGTTTTATTCAACTTTTTCACATGCCTACTTGACATCACTTGAGTCACCTTTTGAATAACTTAACACTTTTTTCAGGGAAAATCATTTTTATTTCCAAGTTATTTGAGATAGAAAATTTTAAAGAGTTTTGTTATTAGAAATTTTCAAACACACACAAAAGAGAGAATGTTATAATGCACCCCATTTACACATCACCAAGTTTTACTAATTATTAACATTTTGCTAATTTTGTTTCATCTAGGTTTTCTCCTGCCTACCCTCCCTACCATAGACACACACACACATATTTTGGGGCCTCCTGTACGACAAGTTGTTTTAAAGAAAATACTAGACACCATGTCATTTCTCCCATAAATATCTTGTATACATTTCTAATTGCTAAGGACTTTAAAAAATAACATAATTATCATGCCATTATTTATACCGAACAAAATTTTCAATTATTCTTTAGTACCGTCTAATACCTGCTAAATATTTAAGCTTTTTTAGTTGTCTGAAAAGTGTATTTTTACAGTTGGTTTGTTTGAATTAGGCTTCAAACAAGGGCCACTGTTGTCTCTTTTGTACAGTCAGCACTGTTCATTGTCATAGACCTTGAACTGTTGAATCAGTTGTAAAAATGGCCACATAAGTGACTATCATAGTGAAATGCAGACAGATGTAACAGGGCATGACAGTCATTTCAATGGCAACTCTTTAACGTTAAAATAATGTTTGACCTCATGTGAGTTAAGTATGGGTTATGTTATGTGGGTTACATATATGGGACTACACATATACATAAATATACTTCCATGAAGCCTTGGTATTTTGCACCTAGAGGGGTTCAGGTGTCAAATTTCAGTGCTTCTAATTTCATTATTGTCTGCAAAATTAATGTATTGACATCCTTTATACATGTGAACAACCAAATGCGTACGCCTCTGATTTTAAATCCTAGTAGCCTGAACATTGAAATAAGAATTTTAAAATAAGGTATGTTAAAAAGTAGCAGCCAAAAAAAGTCTCCATTGTTATTCTTTCATTTAAATATTTTACTCTACACTTGGAAAGAAATATGCTAGGTATAGATACAAAGGTACTTGAAGCCTGTAAAACGTCCTATAGATTTGAACTTCACAGAAATTATCCATCTGTAGGGGGCTGTGATAAGCAAGAAGTCCTACCCCTAATTCTAAAGTTCTGAATATCATAATTCGTTGGAAGAGATATCCGTTATTAAAACAGATACTATGATTTAAATATTCGTTCGTTTGTATACTTTGGCACAAAACCTGTTCGGTTCTTTAGTTTATGGATGGCTTATTTTTCATTCATTTGTGTTCATAGGGGAGAAGATGGAGAAAAAGAAGAAAAATCCAAAGAAGATAAGGGTAAACAAAAATTAAGGCAGCTCCACACACACAGATATGGAGAGCCAGAAGTTCCTGAGTCAGCATTCTGGAAGAAAATCATAGCCTATCAACAGAAACTTCTAGTAAGATGTTTTCAAATGAATGTTGTTACTGATATACTGTGAGATCATCATCATTCAGGTGCAGTAAATATGCATTGACCTTCCCTTGGGTCAGCCCTGCACGTATGTTGTATTTGCCCATCTTAGTGTTTATGTGTTAAAATGAATGCCTTGGTCCACGGCTCCCTGTCGTCAAACACATAACCTCTGCACACATTCCCATGAGGGTCCACTTGATTTAGTGACTGCCAGTGTCTTCCTACAAGGACTTTAGGGCAAGTCAATAAACATAACCCCGGGACTCCCTCTTTGCAGAACACTAGGGAAGGCTCTGCCATGCATTATAACAAAGAATACCTTCTAGGGGACAAGTAATTCATATTGATGTTCCAGAGTGGGGTTAGTCAGTCGTTCTAGAACATCGCCCTTTTATTAAAATTCCAGTTATAAAAATATTAATGCAGTGATCCAACTCTCCCTTGATAATAAGAAGGTCTATTCCAAATTATTCTTTAATGGAAGTAAGTAAATAAATGAAAGAACGAAGAGGGGGAAGACAGTTCTTTATGTAGTGTCCTAAACATTTTGTGGAAGTGCTCTCCCAATTAATAAAATATATACTTGTACGTGGAAAACAAAGAAAGGAGATGTAGTTCTCTCCTCCTATTCATACAGGATGGAATTGTTAAAAATTTTGTTTGAAAGGCCTCTTTATGTATGTATATGTACATAAATATTATATATAATTTTTTCAAGCAGGAAAAGACTGGGAGATGAATGTCTAGAATAAACCTGTAAGAGGTACTGACCGGTAATGTCGGGCCTAGAAATTATGAGCACTACTCCATAACACGGCCAGTTTGAAAGGCAAAGTCATACTTAGCCTTTGAGAAAAAAATAGACAAGAAACTCATGTAGTATAGAACTTCACCCGTAAGGGAAATGGACTGTTCTCAGCGGTGATATGTTCTAACTGCTTATGCATAAATGTATATATGACACATTTTTTAAAATGTATACCAGTATATATTTAAATTAATAGTTTGACCTATATTTTCTTAAACTACCTTGTATGTTACTATATTATTTAATGCAGAGTACACAGAACACAGACGTTTCTGAGGCAACTCTGGATAACCACTGGTTTGATGTGTTGTCACAGTGGACGTGGCGGCAGGTGTGGTCTGGGCGTGGTATAGGGTGTGAGGCTGCACAGGCTCTGTGATAAGCCGCAGCAGTCCCCGTGGGCTCCTGAAAAGTATGTGTAACTGCAGTTGAGTAGAGCACATAACTGAGATTTCCTTCCATCCTTCTGTCTCAGAGGTCACAGTTCCTACTTTCCTGCTTCTCTCGCAATATGACTTTCTCTGTTCACCTGTTTGCATGCACCAGCCTAATCACGACCACGCCAGGTGCCACAGGCCCCTCGTGACCTGAGTCGTTGTGACCTCCCAGCTCAGATAACCAGAGTACCTAACTGTGACCTATGACCCAGTCCCACCTTCCACGGAGAACCAATGTGACTGACCCGGTTTGGATGTGGTGGCCAACTTTGGTCCTATAAACGGTGGCAGAAAAGTCAGGGTCGTGTGTGGGGAGATGATACCATCAAAATGGGCTGTGTCCACAGAGAGGGATAACTAAGGAGATGCCATTTTGCTATGGCCTTATGATGCTAAAGCCCCTGGCATATCCAGGTAGATACTTTATAGTCATCTCCCACTTAATATTAAAACAAATTCTTGGTATGCCCCATAACCTTTTTCCTTAAACCCACTTCTCCTCTAAGGGTTTTGTATGTTTTTCCCTCATAGCTCAAAAAATAGAACCAACCATTTACTTGGTTGCTTAGACCCCCAAATCCAGAATTATCATCTCTGAGTCCTCTCTTTCTTTCCTACCTCAGATACAACCCAACAATAATTCTTCTCGGCTCTCTCCTCCAGATGTACCCAGAGTCTGCCCAGTACTTACCACCTCCACAGCCACCACCTGGTCCAAGCCACCACCAGCAACATCATCTCTTCCTGTATCCTGCAGTCACTTTCTAACTCGTCTCCTGCCTTCCATGCTTGCCTCCAATCTATTTTATACTCAGTAGCTGGAATCGTCTTTCAAATCATCTGATTGCATCAGCCCTCTTCAGCTCCTCCAAGAGCTTGCCATCCCATTTAGAATAAAATAATAATTCCAATGATATTAACAAGATTAATGATTGACTTCCCCTATAGTAACTTACCTAATCCTCATAGCAAACTTATGAGACAGGTTTTGTTGTTATCCCCACTTTACAGGTGAGAAAAGTGATGCTACAAGAGTGATTCTCTTGTCCACATCGCACAGTGAGTCAGTGGTGAGGTCAGGCTTTATGCCCAGGCAGTGTGGTCCCAGCGATCAGACACTGAACCACTGCACTATAAGGGGCAACAGGCTTTTTATCAGAGGGCTACAGAACCCTGTCCCCTGCTCACCTCCCTGACCTCATTCCCTCCCACTCTCCCCTCCTCTCACTGCGCTACCTCTTCACTATCCGTCAAACACACCAGCATCACCTGGAGCTCAGGACCTTTGCCCTCCAAGCTCTTTCTCTGACATTCCTGTCCCCAACTGTTCACTTGATTGCTGTCCAGTGGCACCCAGGCCTCAGCTCAAATGTCACCTCCTTAGACAGATCTTCTCTGACCACCTGTCTGAATAGCGCCCCTGTTCCCTAAGTCCTTAACCTGATGGATTTTTCTTCGTAACATTTAACATTCCCTGAAATTACGCTTTTTATCTGTGAATGTGGTTCTTTATTATGTCTCCTCCGTGGTGGTTTACGTCATAAAGCTTGGTGCTTTACATCGATAGCACCAAGCATGGGACTTGAAACCCAGTGGGCCCTCAACAAATAGTTTTGGGTAAATGCATGAATGCTTTATTTCAATTGTCTGCAAATTTCAAGTCTCTCGATTCAATGACCTTTTAATAATTTTTTTCACCTTCAGAACTATTTTGCCCGCAACTTTTACAACATGAGAATGTTAGCCTTATTTGTCGCGTTTGCAATCAATTTCATCTTGCTCTTTTATAAGGTATGTACATCTTAGTCTTTTAATAACCAATATGAAAGACTGAATTGAATGTAAAGATTTCAGAGATCCACTAGTGAGCACATCAAAACCGATGCTGAAATGTATTTGATGAAAATGAAAACCTGAATCTCAGGCACACTGCTGACTGTCTAGTACAGCAGGGATAGATTTGCTCCTTCACACTAGGTGAGAAACGCCCCCACTGAAGAATGTTGGATTTGCAGAGGATTTACCTACAGTACTCAGGGTCTAATTTGGCTGACTATCTCACTTGTTACTGTATCTGGGTGTGGACTATCTCACTTGTTACTGTATCTGGGTGTGGCATATCTGTACTGTATTAAATTCTTCTGATCACTGAGAAGGCAGCTTAGCCATCTATTTCCTGCATGTACTGGAATCCCCATGTCTGGGTTTAGTTTCGGTCATATAACAAAATGACTCAGTTATATATATATATATATTTCAGTTATATTTATATATATTTTTTCTCTATGTATATATATATATATATATGTATCATATGTTCTTTTTCAGATTCTTTTCCATTATAGGTTATTACAAGATACTGAAAAAGCTATTTTTTTAGCCTTTGCTTTTAGTCTTTTCATCGTGCTGTGGTTTCACATCCAGCTATTTGCTAAGACTGGGTTTCCATTGTTTCTTGTTTACCCTGATGTCAGAGGAAATGAACTGACTGTACTTTAAATGATTTGAATCAGGTCTCCACTTCTTCTGTGGTTGAAGGAAAGGAGCTCCCCACTCGCAGTTCAAGTGAAAATGCCAAAGTTAGCAGCCTGGACAGCTCGCCTAGAATCATTGCAGTTCACTATGTGCTGGAGGAGAGCAGCGGCTACATGGAGCCCACGCTGCGTATCTTAGCCATTTTGCACACGGTTATCTCTTTCTTCTGCATCATTGGATACTACTGCTTGAAAGTAAGATAGTAAGGCACCAAGGAACCTGTGTGTATCCGCGTGTGTGTGTCTGTTGCACGTTGGACTTCTGGGGAAGCAGATTCTGAGACGGAAATTACATACACATAGTTTATTAGGGAATGTTCCATAAACACCTGCGGGGCAAGGGGAGGAAGCAGCATGGAGAAAAGGGAAAAGTGGGGCTACAGTACAGACCCAACAGGGCACATCACAGGTCTCTGTTCTGAAGTTGAGATGCCCCCTTCAGGGTAGCCCTGGGCTGGGGCATTGGAGCTGGGCCTTTAGAGCTCCCTGGTGACGAGTCACTGGATGCAGGCTGCCCTGGGAAGGGGATGTGGCTGTCACATTGTAGTTTTCTTGCATGTCAGTAATTATTCACATATAGCCAATTTCACCTATAATTTGACCCCACAGAAGTCCACCCACTATGTCTCCTAGCAGTGCTCAGTGTAGTAGAAATTCTAGAAATACATCATATTGGACCTCTGAGAGTCATTTTGATTGTTTTGTTATTAGGTATGTATCTCTCGCTATCCTTGGCAGAAATGCTTCACTGTTTGTCACGTCACCCGGAAAATAATGGAGCCCCATCCCTAGAGCCTTACCAAGGGAACACTATAGTTTGGTGAATAGAACTCAAGATAGTCTCTCTGAGTGCTCAGGGCTGCCCATCACCTTTGCAAACCTCTTTATCTTTTCCTAGCATGACACCTTTTTACTGCAGGGTTTTTATTTCACTGTGCCCTACTTCTGATTGGGAAACTTCTAGAAGACTTTTGAAAAACCAGGGTCCAGGGTAAAAGACTAGAATGTAAAGTTTTTTTCAGAAACTCCTCTACCTCCCTCTGCTTCCCTTGTTTTATTGGGGGGGAGAGGGGATATTCTTGGATACTTCCAGAATGTCTGCATCTTTTATGCATCTGTGCCTTGTGTAAAATCTGTCCATATGAAAAGGGAATCAGTAAATTCTGGAGACATTCTGGCAAACTGACAAAGATTTTTGCTGATGTTGAAATTAAAATTTATTTCAAAATAGCATATGGGCATGCTGAGCATGGAATTATTAAAAAGATTTCTAAAATAAAACTCTAAAAATTTTTAGAAGTATGCATTTTGGAACATTAGTGCTATGTTTTATTGCATCCATATATATTATATATACGTATATATGTAATATGCAAAAGAAAAGCAATTTTGTATAATATTTTTAATATTTAAAATTGATTTTAAATTTAAAATTTAAAATTATCAATTGATAATTGATAGTGCAATTATCTATGAACCTCTATGTGTTTAAAAACATATGCATATATATAATATCTATACTGTCTTTTGTTTTTTGAAAACCTCTAGATGCCTCCTTTTGCCTAAATATAGCTGATTTTCACTCAATTTTTACCTTCCTGGAAGTAACATGGGAAATATTTCTTTCCAAAAGCTGTTTTGTAAAGATAGTGACCACAGGAGATGCTAGTAAATCTAAACTAATTTTAACATGTTTATTTTTCAAATGTAGGTCCCACTGGTTATTTTTAAGCGAGAAAAAGAAGTAGCTCGAAAATTGGAATTTGATGGGCTTTATATTACAGAACAGCCTTCAGAAGATGATATTAAAGGCCAGTGGGATAGACTCGTAATCAACACACAGTGAGTAAAGAATGAGATGAGACATTTCTGTGCTCAAAAATTTCAAGACAAAATACTTTGCCAGAGTTCTTGTAGATTTATCAAAAGTTTAGCAGAGGTGAATAACAGTTATATATTCAGCCAAGAAAATCAAAAGACTAATAAGCTCCATCAGTCTCCTAATGGATGCCATCAATTTTTGCCCTCTGTGTTCTGAATTCCTCCATCAAAAATGGCTTTGAGTCCATTTCCACAGCACTGATGGAACATAACATCCATTACTCAGTGTTCAGGGAAGTGTGTAGCTGGAGGTACATAACCTGCAGTGTGGGGTTATCTCATCTAAAAGCATAGAGGAAGCCAAAATTATTCATTAAGGAAGGAGTTGTAGCATTAAAGGCAAAAATATTGAATGTCACACTTTTAATCTAAGTTGGAAATTTTCAGTTGGTATCAACCAAAGGCGAAGCATATAACTAGCTAAACATTATGACATGTAAAATATAAGACAGAAAAACAAAGACTTTTCTTTATACTAATTATTTCGCCTGTGAGGTCTAGATCCAAACTACTAGCTGCCGCTGCAGATAAAAATCCATCACAAAAGTCTAATTTTACACTATTCGAGGTATTAGTGATACAGTATTTTTCTGTAGTTTGTACTACTCAAGAGTGAAATAGCTTCTTTTTTTTGTGATTAGTTTTGCTAATTCTTAAAGAGTTACAATTTCTAGTAAGTTCTGGGTTTCCAAATGGGGATGATTTGTTTGTGTGTTACAAATGTTTACTCTGAATGCTCAATATTTTGTTTAGCAGCTCTAAATCGAATCAAGTCCGTCCCCTTAGGTGAACTCTATATTAGTTAAGATGCTGGAGTCACGTGATGGTGTTATGCTCGGTTTCCTTAAGGATAACTAGTGGGAATGAGATTTTTTTTTTACTTCCTAGGAAAAACAATGACAGTTTTAGATACTTTAATTTTTATAGACAATTGACAAAGAAATGTATACATTAACACATTATACATAAAGAAAAAATATAACCAGACTGCTTATTAATAAATATGCTCATGTTCATCTCCATTAAAATATCAGCCCGTAGTCTCTTCTGTGGTTTACATGTATATATATTAACACTTAAAATAACATTTAATATACTTATGATAGAAAAATTATGGGATAAGATGGGGAAAATTCATTGTAATTTTTGTGAATGCAAGAATATATGTTTACATATTATTTTAAGTATTTTATTTACTCCAAAAAATATATTGTTATTTATCATTTTTTTTAAAATGATACTATTTTATTTCTATGCTTTTATATCTTTTAGGTCATTTCCCAACAACTACTGGGACAAATTTGTTAAAAGAAAGGTGGGCTTAAATTTTCTATTTTTTTCCTAAAGTGAAATTCAGATTTGAATTTGCTGTGGCTCATATGTAGGCTGAGATACTGAGGCGTGCTTTGTCTGTTAATGTCATTTCAAAATGGAAATGGGATTCAATATGAATTTCAAAAATTTCATAAGAGATCCATACTCTGCAGCTAAAAAATAAATAAGCATTGCTCACCCACCTGTCATCTGACTCAGGTGACTAAACAGTGCTCTATCTGTACGTTAACAAGAATTGGTAAGAATTTTCTCTGAGATTGTTCGGGTAACTGAAGTTGACTGAAGGCTCTTTTTCTGATAAGACAGCTAAGTCACCAGGGCTGGGATCCTCCCTTACAATAAAAAAGTAAAGTTGTTGTATACCAACAAAGGACTGAATTTTATTTACTTTTATATAAACTTCAAAGACCTTTGTATTTTGATAAAGTTTTATTCTTCTGATGTGCACTGCATCAGAGCATGATAGAACACAAATAGGAGTTCAGCTACGGACTCTGGCACCTATGTCGGCTCTGGTTTCGAGAGACAAGGATTATCTCTGCTCTTCCTACCACACGGGATTTAATGTAGGTTATTTTTTTAAAAAAAAAATATAATAGTGCATGTACCAGTACTTGTACACTGTAAAATACAGTAATCATTATTTTGTAGCTCCTTATTCCTTGAACCCTCCAATTGCCAAACTGAATCACTTCATGCCACGTACCATAATGAGCTGTAGCTCCAGTGTACACGGTCCAGGGCGAATGGGCACAAATGTCTGCCGAACGAAGTGGACTTTTTCCCTTTGATTCCACCAGTTGAGAACTACTCATAGGGTGGCTGGTGATTAGCAACTGTACATTTTTTGTTACCAGTCTGAGGGGAGATAGAGAGTTTGCCAAGAATTTAAATCAAGTACATTATTTAAAATGAAGCACATTTTAAAAAACAGAAACAAAACAAAACAAAAACACA
>NW_020174933.1:1651256-1859393 GCF_003031525.2 Neophocaena asiaeorientalis asiaeorientalis | reverse complement strand
CCCCCCCAAGACTTCCTAGTTGGAAGAAGCAGTGTGTTTGTTGATTTTCATTTTGGTGCAGGTTTTTGTCCCCTTGTGACCACAGAGTAGTAGCACTGCACGAATGCAGATGAGTGCATCCAAATTAGGCCAGAGCTCTGAAAGAATGATTTTTAAGTAACGTAAAATAGAGAATTTGAATATTTTATTCTTATTAACTATTTAACAGTATGAAGAAGCAGTTTCTAAGTTATTAAAGCAAGAGTTTCTCTGAAGGACACGATATATCTAGAGTCAAATAAATAGACAGATTGTAATTGCAGCTGAGACAATCCATAGCGTTCCTGCTCTGAGGTCCAGTTTGTTCTCCTGGGTGAGAATACAACCCCTAAAGAACTCCCACTCAGATCAGCCCAGCCCATTTTCAGTGCTGTGAGAATACTGGAAAACAAATTGTTTTAATGAACCTAAATAGTGCACGTTCATAGGCTTTTTCACTACCGTTGCTCTTTTATGTTTTCTTTTAATTTACCTGATTGTATACATTCAGAAAAAGCTCACTTTTATTTCTGCTAATCCTTTCTTTCTTTCTATTTATCCACTTTCTTTCTATTCATCCACGCTAATATTTTACTTTAACGTTCCCCCTCCTCTTTTCGCTGGTTCTCAGTTCCTTTGTTTCTCCTATATTCCTGTTCCTTGCTTTCCTTTTCCTCTCTTGCTGCCCGTTCTCTCTCCTCGTGCGTTTCTTTCATTCCTTTTCCTGTTGCCTCCATTTTCAATGATGTGCGGGATCCTCATGGTATATAAACTGTAGGCCAAGAGTCGCTATATCAGAGACAGAGGTACTGAGCTCACAGGTGATCTGTTAGCCCACATCTAAGCCCTGATCTAAAAACCCAACATCTGGGCAAAGGCCCAGACAAATGTGACAGAAGAGAGGGGGGCAAAGAAGCCAAGGGGGGTTGCAAAGAAGTGATTCTAACGATGGACAAGGAATCCATTCTAGGTAAGAATTAAACTGAGGACCTGTGGATGGTAACAAGGCTCCAGGTTCAGGTGTTGTTGAAGAATGGCTGGAGTCAGGATACTATGGGGGGAGTTGAATGTTTGCTCTGGAGACCACAGGGGGGATACCAGCATGTCATGGGCAGCCCAGTGGCATGCCGTGCTCTACGCAGAAGATCTTTGCTGGGAGTCAGCCTTGCCTGGATGCGTCCTCACCCCATCTCTTGCCAAGCTGAGACTGGGCATGTTACATTCTCCAAGATCAATTTCTTTATCTACAGAGTAGGATGCTAACAACAGGAAACTTAACATATTATGACAGTCCCATGAGGGAAAAGCAAGTTAGACCTCTTAGCGTAATTCCTGACACAGCGTATGAATTTGGTAGCAGTTACTTTATTCCATTTTCTCCCACCTCTTTACCTACTTACTTGAGCCTATCCTCTTTTGGGCCTGCCTTTCTCTCTTGCATAAGAAATCTTGTTCTTCAGCTAGGCATTATTTAAAACGCTATGAGTTCACTAAGACCTTAAGCAGTGTGATCACAGAACATGGGCCGTTAAGTTAGATGTTTAAGTGAACCTGAAAGTAAGACCGATATATACTATGTATAAAAATAATTAGGTGTTTGTATGTGCATATACAGATGAGATTACTTAATGGTGGAGGCCAGTAAAATGCTTTTTTTCTTGCCCCAGGTTATGGATAAATATGGAGAGTTCTATGGCCGAGACAGAATCAGCGAGTTACTTGGCATGGACAAAGCTGCCCTGGACTTCAGCGATGCCCGGGAAAAGAAGAAGCCAAAGAAAGACAGCTCCCTGTCGGCCGTGTGAGTGTTCATTCTGCTCTATCCGAGGTCTAGGTGGAAAGGAGGAAAAAGTAATACACTTCTGAACTTGCTAGTGCACTGACTTCCTTTCCTTCACTGAGAGAAACGGAGAATATATAAAGTCTGCTTTTGTACTTCCGGGTATTTTTGCACTATGGAATCAGCAGATGTAATCTATTAATTTTTGAAGGTGACTTTTTCATTATTTACTTAAAGCAAGAAAAAAAGATTTGTTTTATCGATGTGCCTTTTTATCCCTAAATGCCACTTAAGTTGAAGTCAAAGATGCAAAAGCATAATATTTGACTTGTTAATGCTTCCTGTTTGCAAAGAAGTTAGTTTTCTTAATTTTGGAAAAGGGAGCTATGTAGACCTTCTATTAGAAATAAGTTCATATTCTTGTAATTGTTGTGTTTTATTTAAATAGCAAAGACTTGGTATACTTAGTATACTATTACTTGGAAAGTTTATTTTAAAATGAGGCACTCTATTATACAGTGCTTGCATGGAATAATATGATATAATTAGAAGGATGTAAACCAGTTGAACCGCATTCACCTGAGATTGAATTTCACAGGCACGTGTAGTGTTAGTATACATATATATATATACATCTGTATCTGTCTTGCAAATTTAATCAGCTATAATTCTAGAATTACAGTTGTAAAGCCTACATGCTTTTTAAAATGTAATTTCTTATTGTAGCCACTTAACGATTTCAGAAAAAAACGTAATCGTTACCTTCCCTCATCTGTGTATTTAAGGTATCAGTCAATTAGGTATGTGACGATTTCTCTGAAAACATAAATATTTAAGGTTCTGTAGAGCAATGTTAGTTTGTCTTAGATAACTATTTTAGCTAGCATTGAAAAACAACATTTTGGCTGATCTCTTTTATACTTTTTATCTCTCTGAAACCTTGTTAGAGCTAGCTGGGTCTTTAAAAATAATGTGAACCCAGTTCAAAAGTAGTTAGATAAGCAAATATATAGCAAGTTATGAATTTAAATTTAAAATATTACCTGCGTACTTTAAGAAAACAAATGTGGTTCTTAAAGAAATGTGGTCACTATACGTAAGATGAAACACAGTTGGCAGCCCTTAGGCATTAAAGCCCTTATGTTAGAATATCACGTAAGGACTATGGTGAGAGGGGGGCTGCTGAGTTTCTTACTAGCATTTTCAGATCCCTGATAACCAATGTAGAATTAAATAGTTTTACTGAATTATGCATTTTCCATGGTCATATTTGTGACTCTAGAAAATGTCTGATAAAATAGAAGGAAAGTTTAGACTGTTTTTTTACTATGAACAGTTTTAAATTAGTGGAATTTTCCACTGTTTTACATAGTAAATGTTTGCAGGTTTGACCCCTAGCAAAGTACCAAGAAATTAATGTGGCTTTTATTAATACCTTTAAATATGGATAATAAAATTAGAAGAATAAAGATATAGTAAATAACACACATTACTAGGAAAAGATTTACATGTAGTGTTCCTTTATTAAAGCGTTTGGAAGGATTGAGTTTTCAAAGATTATCTGTTTTCTATATGAATAGTATCTTAATGTGAACATTTGCATATAAGGATGATTCATGTATCTATGTGTGCATGTATTTATTTATCAATCAGATACATAGGGCTTGGTATGTGCATATTTAAACAAGTGGCCAGTTCACCTCCTGGGGATAGAATGGCTGCCAGCAGCCAGAAAGCCTGCATGCTTCTTCATGTGTGTCTTTATGGAGTGAGAGGAGAGCTTATAATCTCAAAACCATCTAGCAAAACTCCTCAGCTTCTGGCTTCTAGTTTACCCTTGAACCAAGCCCTGTGGCCAGGTTAATGCCATGCCCTGATTGGCCTAGATCAGCTGTGCTCCATCCCTGGGGGTGGAGTCAGCTCCACCCAAACAGCATCACTGCCACTACTGGTGAGAAAAGAGTATTGTATACTACAAAATACCTTAATGCTGTTGGTAGGAAACTTGCTACCCTAATGCATGACAGGGATGGAAAACAACTAATCATAAGAACAAACTTCTAAATAAGTTAGAAACGACCATGGGAAGTTCAGACATCCTGATAAAAACCCTTATTTTGTTTTGGATTGCTTTCATGGGAAATAATGATGCTCTCATGCAAATTATCCAATGGGTTTATTTTTTTTTCATCTCTCTCTTTTTTTAAGAAAAAGTATTCTTATATTGAAACCCACTAAATATTCATGAAATTTAAAAAAATATTATTTAATAATAAAATTAATTATAACTCAAAGACTGCTTTATTTCCTTAAAAAAATTAAACCTTAACTCTAAGGGGAAAAGTCTCCTAAGAAGTCAGCTTAGATTATCAACTATTTATCATTGCACTTGTAATTTAAGATTGGCCTAATTAAAAGAAATGATTAAAGAAGTAAAGACTAGAACAGTAAGTCTAGAGAAGCCTTTTTGAAAATAACAGTAAAATTATATTATTATCATATCAATTCACTGGAATGTTGCAAAGGCTAACAAAATTATAATTTCTAGCCCCATAAACGGGTGACAAGTTCTGGAAAAAAGCGAAAATTAAAAATTAGTATATTTTAATACATGTATATTTTAATCTGCAAAGATCATGACTGTTTATGTTGATTCACTCATTCAACATTATTGAGAGACATTCAGTGTATGATATAACGTGCTTGGTGCTGGGGATTTCACAGACTAGTGAGGAAGGCATCAATACACATACATACATACACACCTACGCCTGCAAAACAACATGGGAAACGTTTATAAAGGGAGGTGTCTACAAAGCACTATGGGAACCAGGGGGAAGGGTTAAATTCCTTCTTGGATAGAGAAGGAAGTAGAGAAGGGGCATTTCTGAAAACGATAGGAAACAAAACCAAAATGAATAAGCCCTTTCATTGGCAAAATCAGTACAGTTGTAAAACAAGTGTGGACATTTATGCAAGTTTTTATTAGTTGAACTAAAAATTATTCTGTTGGGATGCAATTATGAATATATAATGAAAGGGAGGAAAGTTTCGATATACCTATGTTAGTTAATTTAGTAGTTTCCAGGAATAATTGTCACATATACAGTGTTTATTTTATATTTAATATAGGAAAAGAAAAGGTCAAAAAGAAAAGACTATTTTTAAGTAATAGAGACATAGTGATGCTTTGTTTTGTTTTCCAAGATTCCTCTTAAAAAAAAAAAAAAATCACAAAACTCTGGAGTACATTTTCCAACAGAGCTCTCAGCTCTTCCCTGGGCTCCTGAACTAGAACTCATCTCCTGAGATGGTTGCCAGCTCTGCCCCATGGAGAGTGAATGACAGCAGGCTTTTGCAAGCCTGTGAGTCTCTGCTTCATGTACATATCTACAAATTCTTCTTTTTTGTCTTTCCAGGCTGAACTCTATTGATGTGAAGTATCAGATGTGGAAACTAGGAGTCGTTTTCACTGACAATGTAAGCCAACTTCATTACCACAAAGTAAAACACACTCTGATTAGATGAGTTTGTTGGGCTTCAGTGGCTGGAAAGATGGCTATTTAAGAAAGCTACTTAAGGGCTTCCCTGGTGGCGCAGTGGTTGGGAGTCCGCCTGCTGATGCAGGGGACGCGGGTTCGTGCCCCCGTCCGGGAAAATCCTGCATGCTACGGAGCGGCTGGGCCCATGAGCCATGGTCGCTGAGCCTGCGAATCCAGAGCCTGTCCTCCGAAACGGGAGAGGCCACAACAGTGAGAGGCCCGCGTACCGCAAAAAAAAAAAAAATACTTAAATATCAGTTCGTTTAATACTGACCACATCTGAGAAAGACCCAGAGAAATATATGATTAATCAGCCCATATCTCATTCCATTTCTTTCAGTAGCTGAAAAATTAAAATATATTTACACGAGAAAATGAAATGGAGATGCAAATTCGTGTGTATTTTCATTCAGATTTTAGTTGAGCAATCGCATTCTTCAAAATTTTTATAGATGTTAGAAAGTTCTAAATAAACTTTTTAAAGTTCTTTTTTAACATTAATTGCAATCCATTTGTTTCTGCCAAATAAAGTACATTAAATTATTGTGCTCTTCTTCTTGATGGATCCTTCTTTTATCAAAGAGCATGAGAGCTTCTGAGTTAGGCCTAGGACCCACGTATATATCCAAATATTATGAAAAAAAATCGCCCATGACTAAAAGCCACCAGCTGTCAAGGCAGAGAATCACATACTACCTCGTTGGCTCAATAGCATGACATTTTTGATTCTTAGAAATTCCAGTTTAAATAACTGTTACTGTCAGTTGTTTTTGTGCTACCATTTGCTGGCTATGGGAAGTTGCTAGAGAGAATCATGAAACATGGCTGAATCAATGGACTACAATTTTTGCTGTTAGATCGCAGCCCATCCCCTCATTACTGCTTCTTAATTCTTTTACCGTCTTCTCACTCCTCCTACAGAAAGGCTCGTAAAAACCTCCCCTAAGGCCTTCTGCTGTTCTTGCTGCCGTGCTTTCTTCCTTGGATATCTCATTGAGTCTCAAAATCTCGCTCTTATCTTAGCACTTTTATAGTGAACCTTAGTTCCGTTCTCCTAAAGACCTGTGACCCCCCCATCCCCCCAGTACTCCTGCCTCTGTCCCCACCCTGCCTCACCCAGCCGTGGGCCCAGAACTCTGGGTAACTTAGAGAACCCTCTGATATTCAAAATCAAGTCTTGAGTTATCTTTTAGGACTGTCAACTGTTAGTAGGGTGTCTTGCAGCTAACTTCTCATCTAACAATAGAAGCAACTCCCCTGAATAAAAAGGAGGCCACCCCAACTCAGCCACATGTGGCAACATCTGGAGACATTCTTGGTTGTCATGACTGGAGAGGGGGAGTTCTACTACTGGCAGCTAGTGAGTAGAGACCAGGGATGCTGCTAGCTATAACCATCCTACTATGCACAGGATGGCATCCACAACCAAGGATTATCTGGCCCAAACTATCAATAGTGGACATCAGTAAGTTGCTGTTGAGGAGTAAGTCAATACATTTTTCTCTGTGGGAGGATAAATAAAAAGAGCCACTCTGATATAAAGGAGAGAATGGCATTGAACCTTGCAGAACAGCTAAATCAAACTAAAATACACAAACAAACTGATATAACTGGTTGGCATTATATAAATCTTTAAGGAGATAAAGTCAGTGGAGTGGTTTTCATAGAATGAGAGCAGAGTCGTTTTTGACAATAGTATGTATTCTATTTTCTGAGATTATTTTCTCTCATTTTGTCTTAATAGTCCTTCCTCTACCTTGCCTGGTATATGGCCATGTCCGTTCTCGGACACTATAACAACTTTTTTTTTGCCGCTCATCTTCTTGACATTGCTATGGGATTCAAGACGTTAAGAACCATCTTGTCATCAGTAACACACAATGGCAAACAGGTAAAAGTTTATGTTTTCCTCCCCCTGCAAAAACTGAAAAAGCAACAAATATTCTAACAGACGTAACACCAAACCTCAAATGACAGTGTACAGTTTTAAAGACTGTTGTGAACAGAGGATCTGTACCTTTTCTCCTATAAACCATGCAGATTTGTAATTTGAGAGCCCCCGAGACCTACATTCAAGTCTTGGCTTGATGGATGAGCTGTGTGACCTTGGATAAATTACTTAGCATTCTTTTAAATCTCAACTCCCTCATTTTGTAAAATGAGTACAATAAAAGTACCTACCTTATAGGGGTTTTGTGAAAATTAAATAAAAACAGAAATGTGGAGGTCTTAGCACAGGCTCAAGCACATTAAACACTCAGGAAGGTAGTTACCATTTTGCTCCTAATATGATATCTGCTGTATCTGATACTGTGGCTAAACCAAAATGTGTTGCAACATCTTAACACACTAGTTATATTAGTAATAAAACCTGAGATGCTACATTCTTAATTTAATATAGTATTTTAAAACTGGATATCCATGGGCTCTTTTCTCCACTTTTAAATTGGGCAAAAGGAATAATAATGTTTCACACTTGACAAGGTCATGCTTACTTGGAGAAAAGCTGGCTTAATTCCAGATAGTCAGCTTATGTTCTAATACAACCCATTTGTAATGTTAAAACTTTCATTATTAATAAGCGTGTCATTCATTCTCTATTTATCAAGTGTCCAGTGGGAGGTAACACATTCTGTTAGTTATTTAGAATAACAGAGTCCTTCTTTTCCAGAATTTTATAATCCAGCGTATTTTAAAATCAGTGCCCTTCCCAAAACCTTGAACTGTGTCCACGGTTAAGTTCACATTACCATGACCTTCACTTTTCTAAATTTCAGCACAATGTTCTTATATATGTCACTCTAGTTTCTGAATATGAGTATGATATGCATGGCACGTCATGAGTCCGGTGACAAAAAGCGTACTATGCATATTCATCGGTCAATAAGTAAATTGGTTTCGAGCTCCCAGTATGTTCGAAGAACTGGAGATGCTAAATCTGTGGAGTATTTTCACACAAAACATATGGCACTACTTTCAATTTCTAAACTTTTATTTCTAAACTTTACTCCTTCTCTTTTTGAGGTATCAAATTTTCATTTGCAAAGATAATAGAGAGCTTAAATAGCCCTTATAGGTAAAACACACAGAAATTTACAGTGGCCTTATACTTAATTTATAGAAGTGAATTAAGCCCTCTATTAAGACAACATGTTTTTTCCAGATAATTATGAAGTGATTTTTAAAAGACTTAATATATGCTGCCACAGTTAAGAACACCAGGGGTATGTTGTAATCAGAGGAAGTAGACAAAAAATAATGCATTTTAGTGTGTTTAGAACTTCTGTGATAGAACCAGAAATATATTTTTACCACCTTGGTGAAAGTCATATTTTAAAAATATACATATTCATATACAAATTCTATGTATATTCACATATATATTCTATGAAATATACGCATATATATACATACTATATACGCATATGTATACATTATGTATAGTTTGGAATTAAAGAAAGATTACATAGAGCTGAAAAAAGACCTTTCAAACTGTGACTTTTATTTATATGTTGAGAAAATTTGCCTTCAAAATAGTGTTATTTATTAGCTATTAAAGTGTCTTTCCCTTTGATCATTGGTTTATGTTAACAAAGCCAGGCTTCTTGGTTTTATTTTTTTTAATATTTATGATACATATTATTAACAGTCGTGCATTTCCAGATATTAGAAACAATTCCTATTTCGTTTTAGGATATGATTGAAAGAAAACGTGATTTACAACCCCTCTTACTATCATAACAAACATGAGAGAGTTTTTGTTAGGAATGTAAATTATTTAAAGGGAATAGAACTTATAAAAAGAGAGAATGTATTTAATGTAGTATCTACTACCAAATATTTAGATGATAGAAAAATGAACATATTAAGCTGCTTATTAATATTATTAATATCAATTTGGATATGAAACTAAATCAGAGTTTTATTCATGTTATTGTATGCATTTATTAGCCAATTAAGTAGTCAAGTTTTACATAAAATAAACTGGCAACTTGATAAAATATAGAAACTATGAAAATAGATTTCCCCACTGGGGGGATAAGAAAGGTATGAGGTGTGGATTCCATTAGCTTTTAGTCAGTAAATCCACTGACTTATATTTCTAATATATGTTCAATGTCACATTGCTTTCCAGCTTGTATTAACCGTTGGCTTATTAGCTGTTGTCGTATACCTATATACTGTCGTGGCATTCAATTTTTTCCGAAAATTCTACAATAAAAGTGAAGATGGCGATACACCGGACATGAAATGTGATGACATGCTAACGGTAAGTTCATACACTTTGATCTCCTATGAATGAAACAACTTCTCCTGCTTCTTCAACCCAAGGAATTGTGTAGTCATTCTTTAACAGTGAAGAATAGAAAATAGCGTACGCAGCAGAAAGTTGTGTGGCTTTTTAAAGAATTGACGATTTTCATTTTCTGTGGAACATGAAGGACTGTTTCTGCCAATTTTGCACATCTACGGCATCAGCCTGATAATTAGTAGAATGCTGAGTAAAGTCCTTAGAACTGGAAGGATTAACGTAAACACTTTAGCCTGTTGTTCGTATATTCTAGGAGAGCAGGTAAAATTATTTCCTTGTAGAAGGTTTAGGTATTTGTTCACCTTAGTGACTTGAACTGAAATTACTGAAGTCCAAAAATATCTCTTTTATATTGAGTATCCTGGGTTAAATTACCCTTTTAGTCTTGGTTTTAAAATCAACAGGTGTTAAAGATTTCATATTGCTTTATCACTCTTCTATAACCTGCATCTCTAATATGATAAATCAGAAATTACCATATATGAGATGCTAGACTGTGAAGGGGAAAATTAGACAAAATACTTAACCTCTAGCTGGAAAGAGATGAATCCTTCAGTGAGCTCCAAATTGAGATACCTATACAGTTGGGGCTGGTGTAAAAAGACATGGACATAATGATGCTAAAATTGCTCTAGAAAAAATAAACATCTCAAAGGAGTAGTGACAAAGACCTACTAATATTACAAAGACTAGTAATTAAGACAGTTTTTGTACTAGAGAATGACAGATCAATGGAATACAGTCTAGAAAGAGATTCAGATACACATGGAAATTAAAAGTATGATAAAAGTGGCCTTAGAAATTATGAAATGAAAAATAATTCAATAAATGGTATTGGTACCATGAATATGCTGTTAGGAGGAAGCTGCTAAAAGTGGATGCCAACCAAGTTCTTTACATCAAAATAAATTCCAAATGAAATAAACCTTTCAATGAAAAATGAAAGTTAGGATTTGACTTGTGAAATAATAACAATTTTTATTTATTTATTGCTTGCTTGCTGCGTCAGGTCTTTGTTGCTGCGCGCGGGCTTTCTTTAGTTGCAGTGAGCAGGGGCTGCTCTTCGTTGCGGTGCGTGGGCATCTCATTGCGGTGGCCTCTCGTTGCGGAGCATGGGCTCTAGGAGCGCGGGCTTCAATAGTTGTGGCGCGTGGGCTCTAGAGCACAGGCTAAGTAGTTGTGGCACGTGGGCTTAGTTGCTCTGCGGCATGTGGGATCTTCCCGGACCAGGGCTCGAACCCGTGTCCCCTCCATTGGCAGGCAGATTCTTAACCACTGCACCACCAGGGAAGCCCCATAACAATTTTTTAATGGGGAAAGGTCTTTCTGAATATGACATAAAACCTAGGATCCATGTAAGCATAAAAAATTACTTTAAAAAGGAATAACTATAAGGAAAATCTTAAATGCAGATGACAAGCTAGCAAAAATATACTGAACACTGTAACAAAGGGCCAGTTTCTTTAATTTACAAAAATTACTTTAAAAAGGAATAACTATAAGGAAAATCTTAAATGCAGATGACAAGCTAGCAAAAATATACTGAACACTGTAACAAAGGGCCAGTTTCTTTAATTTACAAAGTCTTTGTCACAACTGAGAGAAGAAATAACAAGCCAATAGAAAAATAAGCAAATTATATGACTAGACAATTCACTATAAAATAAGTTGAATCAGCTTATAAATATGGAAAGATGCTCAGCCTCTATCATGTTGATACTTTAAAAAGTGCAAACCAAAGCAATCAGTTGCCACCTTTACCCATCAGGTTTGCAAAATATTAAAGTTTGTTAATACCCAGAGTTACTGAATTGATTGAAAAGCTGGCACCTTCATGAACACTGTTGGGAATTTAAAATAACACAACAATTTGAGAGAAATTTTATAATATCTATTGAATTTTTAAGTGTACTTACCCTTTGACTTGTCAGTTCCATTGCTAGTAACTGACCTGTTTATTCACAAATATGCCTCGCTATATTCAAGGACATTAGCTGCTATAACAAATTGAAAATAATATAAATTATCCTCTATAGAGTCTTGATTAAATAAATTTTGGTAAATCCATGTAATGGAAAATATGTAGCTTTTTAAAATAGTAGTGAAATCTGTATATGCTGATATGGAAAGACATACAAATTATACTTGTGGGGAAAAAAAAAGATCAAAAGGATCCTAACTGTACAAGATGATACACACACATATGCTAGAACGTATATAATAGATATGCTAGAATACACATACTATTTTTCTGGAAGAATACATAAGAAACTTTTAACAAGAGTTCATACAGGAAGTAGGACCACAAGTCAAGGAGAGAGAAAACTTGTGCGCCAGGAGACTGACCGGTCACTAGTAGTAACCTCCACCAGAGTCACTAACAGGGGACACTTTGCCACCCCCTCGCTGCTTCTCCACATCCATACCCTACCATTCTAGGCCCAGTGAGGGAAGGTACTTTAGAGATCCTTCATCTCCTCTTCTGTGTGCTGCCTTTAATACCACCTTGTCTCTCTGTCCCATGACCCTGAAGACTTGGGGGAGCAGCTGGCCAGATGCAGAGAGGGGAGCAGAGGGCTGGAGGAGGCAACAAGGCGCAAAGGAGGGTCAGTAAGGGCTAACGGTAGGCACTTGTGCCTACACTGACTCCGGGGAGATTCATTTATATTCCAGGAGAATCACCCCAATGGGTGTAAATCTCAAAATTCACCAGCCTCAGGTCAGAAAGTTGTCCTGTTCATTCCCAGAGGGTGTGATGCTCAGTGAACCGCTCAAGATTGGTGGAAAGTAGGGAGGGTTTCAGATGGGGATATGCAGTGGCCTGGGTTACACGCTGGGAACAACGTGTGACTTGGATTCGCCTCTCCTACCACAGTATGACCCCCAAAATATCCTGGTCTCTCACCCTCACATCATGAGTCGTATCTGACCCTGTTCAATTTGCCCTAATAGTGTTCTTATATGACTACATGTTGCATCTTGCTCTCAGGGTGTTTCCACTGCTCTTGTTAATTTTGTCAGTGGATTTATTGGGAGAAGAATCCATGCATTATTTGAACACGAGGTGGGTTAGGAAGACCACTGCCTTTACCTGGTTGATTTCACCCAATGACAGGGAAATGTATAAAGAAGGTAGGGAAGCTTGCCTCACTTTAGGATGAGGAAGTTGGCTTCTTGAGGTTTTCATCTGTGGGCTTGGGACTGAGCTACAGCCAGGATTTTGTTCAGTTTCAGGAATTTCTGTCTATATGGGTGAGACTGCCTCTGACCAGCTCTGTTGTAGGTATTTCTGTCTCTACAAATAACAGTGAACAGATCTTGCCTTTGGCTGAGGTGAGGTCGGAGGCGTCGTAAGTTTGCGTCTTAGGTGTTTCTTTCTTGAAACAGAAAACTCAGTTCCAGGATGCAGACTACACCTCGGCTCCTACCTCTTCCATAGTTATGTACTGCTGTCAGTCGGTGGAACCAGACAGGAGTCTGTGTACTCTGCGCAGTCCGTTTCCAGGTGATTGTTCTTAACTGCTGTGTCAGAGGCCACATTACCTAGGTTAACCTTTCAATTTTAGACGTAAAAACCCCTTTTAATTGCCTCGTACTAATGCTTGTGCAGGGAGGTTTTGAAGAAGCCATAGCCACTTAAAATGTAAGTAATCACTGACAGTAATGCTCATTAAAAGTGGAGGCTTAGTAAAACCAAACAGCTAGCAAGACAGAATTATGGAGTAGCAGGTGGTCAGATTTCATTGTTTTAACTCCCCAAAGAGAATCCTTTTTTTTTTTTTTTTTTTTTTTTTTTTTTTTTTTTTTTTTTTTTTTTTTTTTTTTTTTTTTTTGCGGTACGCAGGCCTCTCACTGTTGTGGCCTCTCCCATTACGGAGCACAGGCTCTGGACCCACAGGCTCAGCGGCCATGGCTCACGGGCCCAGCCGCTCCATGGCATGTGGGATCTTCCCAGACCGGGGCACGAACCCGTGTCCCCTGCATCGGCAGGCAGACTCTCAACCACTGCGCCACCAGGGAAGCCCGAGAATCCTTTCTTTATGCCAGTCTCCTTAGCATTTCTTTTTCAAAGAGTGAAGTCCAGTATTCTCATCTGAGATAGGTTTTCCTCACTCACGTCGTATTTTATTGCTGTCATCCTGAGTTCCCGTCGCATTTGTTGTTTCAGGTTGTTTCTTCAGGTCTCAGAGAGCATTTGTAGGTTTTCTGGGGGACGTAATTCACCGCCAGTGTTTCATAACTTACAGCAGGTGGCACTGTAGCTGCAGTTTTGCAGAGTCAGTGATGATTCATACTTAAATTTCTTTTCTTCTTTCTTTACTTATTTATTTGGAATCATGGTGTTTTGAGCCAGAGAATCTAATTAATCCAGCCATAACCTGATAGAATTTGAACCTCTTCACCAAGAATGTAGGAGAAGAAATTGAAAAGTAATCTAAAGTTTTCAAGTCCAGGGCAAAAAGCTGATTGCAGCTAGAGAGCCAGGGAGACTGACGTGGCATATATAAGAGCATTCATCTCAAAAGGAGTGGTTTTCAGCCTCAAATGCCCAGAGGAATCACCAGGAAAACTCTCTGTAAATCCACAGACCTTCAAGACCAACCCCAGATCCCTTGAGTCAGAAACTGTAGGAAAGGTATCAAGACCTGTGTATTTGGGAAAAAGCTTTCCAGGTGGTTGAGCTAAAAAGTATACTCCTAGGGAAGTAACCTGCTTAAGTAGTTGTTCTAAAGTACTTATTTTACCCCATCTTCTCAACAAATAATCTGTTTCTCTCTAGTTCAACCTCTATCTCTTTTTCTCTCCCTGTGTCTGTTTCTCTCCCCACACCTGCCTTTTTTTTTTTTTTTGGCCAAGGTAAAGATCTTATAAGGATCTTCACCAGTCCCTAGAAACTGTTACTCTTCAGTGTCCCCTAAAGGCAGCATAAACAATGGTTAACCCCAGAATGTATGTTTAGGAGGTGGATGGTCACAGAACGTTAAATCTTGAGAATAAGCAAGTGCCCTGTCTCCATTTCTGTAGCACCAGGCACCTTCCTCCCTCATTACTCAGGTTCTCTGAAGAAAGCGGTGTCACTTTTTGCTGCCCAGCATCGCTCCTCCAGCTCTTATGATCAGGTTGAGTCTGATTCTCTGAAAAGGAAGGTAGATGAAAGGACTTCCCTTTTCAGGCGCAGAATGGTAATCTGACAGGCTGCCGCCTCCTGTGAGTGGCTGGTCACCCCATTTCCTCCTACTCCACCACAGCAGCCATGGCCCTGCTATCTCTGGTGAGAACTTCTGATAATGAAGGAGAAGGTTGGGAAAATCAACATCAGAATCCCACTGGTGAACTGTGCATTTTATTCTTTTTCACTTTGGTATCTTACTAAGCCTAACTAAGCACATCCACAAAACTCTACCTCTCTTTTCACAGCATGACCGTGTTTCATTTTAATGAAATATGGTGGAATCCCCTCCTCAGAATCCTTAGTGCTATCATAGAACGAAGGCGAGCAGTGAGATGCACATATTGCCAAGAGAGGCCAAGTGGCTGACGAGAGATCTAAAAAGGAGACATTTACTTCGGTAATTTAGCCTCATTCCATGGTCTTGTTTTCAGCTTTATAGTCTAGAAAGTAAAAGTGAATCATTTGCTTGAGGACAGACTCACATTAACCAGACTCCTAAGAGTATCAGTCAGAATACCAACATTCCACTCATTAAAAGTTCATTAAAAGTTCAAGCAACAAGTTGATAGTCTCTTCTCTATAGAAAAACTCTATGTGGGGAGCCAAATTATAATCCAAAAGTCTTGGTCAGCAGGAATTAGCAGGAGGAATTAGCTAGACCATCTTAGTCACATACATGTCAAATAAGTGGGCTTGGAGGGCTAGGGCATTCCAGGACCTGAACAGGGAACTGCAGTGATCCACTGCTGGCCCACTATGGCTATTAGTGTGGGGAGTCAAAGGGCCAGAATTTGACCTGGAGAAATGCCAGACCACAGCCAGGTAGATTGTCCAAATTAAGTCGCCAGCCAAAGCAGGCAGGGGGAGTTTTACAAAGAAAGCTAAGAATGGGAAAGCCAGGAAAGGATGGCCTATGTTAGTTCACTAAGTAAAGAGTAGGCAGCTGCAATAATAATTCTATTTCCTGTAGCCACAGTTAGTCACATGTGTGGACAGATTTGGAGAAAAACATATAACCCCCAATTTTTCTTAATAAAAATAAGAAATGCATGTGGTAAAAACTAATTCCAACAGTATGCAAGAATATACAGGGAAAATAAAACTTTCTCTACCCGCAGATCCACCATTTACAGTTTCAAGCACTGTTTTAGACAAACAGTTCTAAGAAATTAATGCCATGTCCTGAGGGCTTTTCTTAAATGTCTTCAAATTTTAATTTCTAAAGATTGATTCAGCACGTGGTACCAGGAATCCAGAATGTTTAAGCCTCCAGGAGATGTGGATGCAGGATTGAGTTTAGGCACCATTGGTCTCATCAGGCTGTCTGTAAAATGGGACTATCCTGGCCTCTCTGTAAGAGAGACCCCTTCCCTGGGCTGCAGAACAGTTCTGGGGTGATGCTCTTTGCTTATTGCATCCCAGACTGACCAACCTCTTTTCTGAGTGACCCAATCTTTTTTTTTTTTTTAATTTTATTTAAGTACAGTTGATTCACAATGTTGCATTAATTTTTGCTGTACAGCACAGTGATTCCGTTATACATATGTATATATTCTTTTTGTATTTTTTTCCATTACGGTTTATCACAGGATATTGAATATAGTTCCCTGTGCCATGCAGTAGGACCTTGTTGTTTATCCATCCTATAGATAATAGTTTGCATCTGCTAATGCCAAACTCCCAATCCATCCCTCCTCCGACTCCCCCAGTCTTGGCAACCACAAGTCTGTTCTCTATGTCTGTGAGTCTGTTTCTGTTTTGTAGATATGTTCATTTGTGTCATATTTTAGATTCCACATATAAATGATATAATATGGTATTTGTCTTTCTCTTTCTGACTTACTTAGCTTAGTATGACAATCTCTAGTTGCATCCATATTGCTGCAAATGGCATTATTTCATTCTTTTTATGGCTGAGTAATATTCCATTGTGTGTGTGTGTGTGTGTGTGTGTGTGTGTGTGTGTACCACATCTTCTTTATCCATCCGTCAGTGGACTTTTAGGTTATTTCCATGTCTTGGCTATTGTAAATAGTGCTGCAGTGAACATGGGGACGCATGTATCTGTACGAATTACAGTTTTGTCTGGGTATATGCTCAGGAGTGGAATTGCTGGATCATATGGCAACTCTATTTTTAGTTTTTTAAGGAACCTCCATACTGTTCTCCATAATGGCTGTACAAATTTACATTCCCACCAACAGTGTAGGAGGGTTCCCTTTTCTCCACACCTTCTCCAGCATTTATTTGTATTGATAAGATTTTTTTAATGATGGCTATTCTGACCAGTGTGAGGTGGTACCCCACTGTAGTCTTGATATGCACTTCTCTAATAATTAGTGATAATGAGCATCTTTTCGTGTGCCTTTTGGCCAGCTGTATGTTGTCTTTGGAGAAATGTCTGTTTAGGTCTTCTGCCCATTATTCGATTGGGTGGTTTGTTTTTTTCTTATTGAATTGTATGAGCTGTTTGTATATTTTGGAAATTAAGCCCTTACCAGTCACATGATTTGCAGATATTTTCTGCCAGTCCATGTTTTGCTTATGGTTTCCTTTTTGTTTTGCTTCTGGTTTCCTTTGTTGCGCAAAAGCTTGTAAGTTTGATTAGATGCCATTCGTTTATTTTTGCTTTCACTGCTATTGCCTAAGTGACCCAACCTTTATTTAATTCTGTTCATTAAATTCCAGGCGTCTGACTTAGATGCAGAATACAAGAAGTTTCCTATCAGCAATTGGCTGTTGAACTATGAGCATTTTGGTATCATCTTGCTGCCTATTCTTTGCCTGAGCTTTATGTTCTTTAAAATGACCTGAGAATCTGAGGTCTATTTGAGCCGTTCTCCGTGAGAACAGCTGACCAGTCATAACTTTTCACTCCTCAGTCATCCCATCCCACAAGTGATTTTTGAGTACCTATCATGTGCTGGACATTATTTAGGCACTGATGATAGAGTAGTAACCCAAGTAATTCTTATAATGGGACTAATTCTAGTGGAGTGAGATAGATCATAAAACATCAAATGAAAAAATAAGTTGGAGATACAAGTCTGGAATTCAGGAAAGAGACCCAAGATGTAAATAGAAATTTTTTGAAGTAATTAGCACAGATGATATTTAAGCATGAAACTGGAAAAGTTCCCCAAGGGAGTATCCTAAAAGAAACAAAAAGTCAGAGAACCCAATCCTGGGCATTAGTTCATGAAGAGATAGGGAGATGAGGAAGACCCAGCCAAGGGGGCTGAGAAGGAATGACCGGAAATGCAGGATAAAACCAGAGGAGGGCGGTGTCTCACTGAGCGAAGATGCTGTTTTGAGGTCGTCTTTGCCCCGTTCGTTAGGGTTACGGCAGACAGTGAGTTTTTTGTTTTGCATTGATGGGTGACATCAGTTGGGTAAATGAGAGTGTCTCGAACAGTCTGAGGAGGCCTCATGGAAGAAAGATTATTCATTGAGGTTCTGAAGGATGAGTAGGTTCTAATGGGATACAGATGGGAAAGAATATTGCAAGATGAGAATATGCAGGCAAAGGAAGATCTAGAATCAGGAATACTGTATTTGGAGGAGGCATGGGTAGAGGAGAGGGCGGTGCTTGGGAGAGGGGAACTTAGAGAGGGGAAGTAGGGCTAAATCAGAGGGCCTGGAATGGAGAGTGTGGACTTATCCTAAATAAAGATAAAACCCTAGATGCTTAATCCAGTGGTCCTGATGTTGCCCCCCCAGAGGACACTTGGCAATGTCTGCACACATTTTTGATTGTGGGGTGGGGTGCTACTGGCATCTAGTGAGTAGAGGCCAGAGATCCTTCTAACATATGCTACAGTGCATAAGACAAAGAATTATCTGGCCTAAAATGTTAATGATTTTGAGGCTGAGAAACCCTACCCCAAAGCGCTTTACTGCACCCCTCTTTTTTGGCAATGGACACTTGCAGCTGTACGTGTTGTCGGTGGCTTTAAAGTTTAAACAATGAGCTGCTAGTTTCCCGCGTCCCCTGCATCGGCAGGCGGACTCCCAACCACTGCGCCACCAGGGAAGCCCCCGAGCTGCTAGTTCTTCCCTGCCTCTCTCATTTTTCTTTATTCTAGACATTAAAGTTAAAATTTTTTCGCATTATATTCCAATGTGATAGATGAGAGGATGGTAAGTGTTAAGTCTGGTTTCTTCCTCACTTAATTTCTAACATTCCATCCAGTTATACAATGGACTTTTACTTCCCCATTCCTTTGTCTGTTATGCTCACAAAAAACTGAACAGTGCAATTAAATATAGTTTTGTGGCCCTTACTGTGATCCTAATGGGATAACCTTATGCCTGATGCCAGTGAGGTAGTTTTCATATCCTGCAAAGTATGACAGCAGGCGCTAAGCAGAGTATGCAGCACAGAGTTTTGTTTAAAAGACAGCAGAGGGCTTCCCTGGTGGCGCAGTGGTTGAGAGTCCGCCTGCCGATGCAGGGGACACGGGTTCGTGCCCCGGTCTGGGAGGATCCCACGTGCCGCCGAGCGGCTGGGCCCGTGAGCCATGGCCGCTGAGCCTGCGCGTCCAGAGCCTGTGCTCCACAGCGGGAGAGGCCACGACAGTGAGAGGCCCGTGTACCGCAAAAAAACCCAAAAACCAAAAAAACAAAAAAATAACTATAAAAGACAGCAGAATGTAAGAGCCAAGTGTTTGCATCACAATTACAAATACTGAAACAAAAAGAGGTGATGTAGAAGGCAAAGATGCTCATCATTTCCACAGTGAAGATTAGGAACAAGAGAGACAATCTTAGGTGTGTTGAGTATAAAAATGGGCACTGGTCCTCCAGGAAGTGAAGCCACTCCTCTCTTTTCCAGTGCTATATGTTCCACATGTATGTTGGGGTACGTGCCGGAGGGGGTATCGGTGATGAAATCGAAGACCCAGCCGGCGACGAGTATGAGATCTATCGAATCATCTTTGATATCACCTTCTTCTTCTTTGTAATTGTCATTCTCTTGGCCATAATACAAGGTAAGCATCACCCTCAAGGAGATCTAGAATTTGACCTACATATTGTTGAAGCTAACATTAAAGACGGGGTAAGAATGTCAGGTGTTTCTTAGAAAAGCCAAATAGAACTCTTCCGTTCAGTGTTTCTTCATGGGAAATCTGTAGAGGGAAAAACAAAGAAGCAAGGGACCCTGCTCTGGCCGGGAGATGGCTACAGGTTTCTCTGGCCTCCTTTCAAATAACAGAATGGAAAGAGCACTTTCCTGGGTCTGATTTCCTGCCCTGTCGCTGATGACCTTTACAACTAGTGGTGGGTGAGCCATCTAGCCTCTTTGGGTCTATCACGTGGAAATCATATAAACCTCTAAGCCATGGGTTATTGAAAAGATTTCTTTAAAAATGATGTCTGTTCCGTGTGCCCTGGGAGCAGAATGCTGCTCTTCACATTTGACGAAACTGAGCCATAGTAAGTCTAAGAAACTTGGCTGAAGTGTACAGCTGAAAAGTGTCAGGGCTGGAATCCAAAGGCACAGGGTCTGGACCCAGAGCCGTCACGTGCAACCACCGTGCCACGTTGACCCGTTCGATCTTCCTTTTACTCCAAGGGAACTTGGAGCGGGTAGTTTTTTCCTCTCCTTTTATTCCAAGGTAACTTTTTTTTCCCTCAGAAAAATCACTCATGTTGTCTTCTTCTGCTTACACATTTATCCTAGCTTGAATTAAATGTCTATAAATGGGACATTATCCTCTAAATTCCACGGGCAAGAAAATGATACCCTTTTATCAGTAAAGTACAGGAACACGTTTAAAGGATTCATAACCCTTCCTTTATGTCTTTATTGAGTGTAACAATAATGTGTTTACAAGAGGGCAAAGTCATATAAAGCACTTGGAAGAAAACGTACAGCCTTGCAAGTCACAGGAGAAAAGGGAACAAAGCAGCAGGAAGCCGTTAGTTGCTGACTGCTGCAGTTAATAATGCTAGGGAAAGTTTATTGATGACGAACTTGTGAAAAAAATGATTTGAGAAAAATTCCTCACAGTTAATATGGGCCTGTTTGATTTGCAAATTAGCACTTGACAATCTTATTAGTGGCATTTTCTGTACTTTATGACCATCAATCTCCATTGCTCCTTCTTGGCGTGAAGCAGGTAGTAACATACCATTTCTTGATGCCAAGGTAACCCAAGGTTTTTCCTGCTGTCACTTCACTTTTAAACCCCTTTTCAGGCAGTATGTATGTGCCCTGGGAACTGCATGTATGTCTGCCCCGCAAAGACAGAACGCTGCTGCCCTCGTAGGAGTATCTGGTGTGCGCTCACATCTTCTGCCAAGCTCTGAGCATCTCTCAGTGTCATGGTCCCTTTCCTTGGGAGGCTTAGCCAAGGGGCTGTGAATTTCATTATCCTTCTATGGTTGATAGATTAAATCCCATCTTTACTGAACACTAGGTTTAATTATCGATGCTTTTGGGGAACTAAGAGACCAACAGGAACAGGTCAAAGAAGACATGGAGGTGAGTCTCCCCGTTTCTGACTCTGCGTTTTTGTTGTTGTGGACACTGCCTGTCCCCACTGTCTTTTATCAAAGAATGACGACTGTGGGAGAAGGGGGAGGGACATGAACAATGCATGGCTTCATTGGCCTGTTTTTGATTCAGGCAATACACGTAGTTGAGCACTGTTGCTAGGCTGTGTGGTGGGCTCCAGGTACATACAAACAGTAGTGTGGCGCCATCTGCCCCTCCAGGAGGGGGAGACATTTTTGGTGGATCCGCTGACAAATAAATAAGTAAACAGGACATCATGAGCAGTGTGATGAACCCCTTTATAGGAGGAAACCCTGCGTGTCGGGGTCTCTGGGGCTGGTGTCTAATTGCCTCTTGTATGATCAGGGGCGTACTTAAAAGAAGGGATGCCCAAGCTGAGGCCTGAAGATTGCAGAGGTGTGGATTTGAGAGAGAGAGAGAGAGAGAGTGCAGGCCAGTTTTAGGCCACCTCCCCACTCCAACGTGCCCCACCATGCCCATCACCAGGGGTACCATTCACATTGGATTCTGTGAAAACGTCACCGCCTGACGTTCTATATACCAAGACTCTGATCTTAGGGAATTTGATATGCAGATTTTTTTCTTGGAAGCATAACTGGTTCAGGATGAAGCATTACTTTCTAGTAAAGGGGCTGGAGAAGAAGGCCAGCTAATTAAGAGCCTAATCATGCATTTGAGAGATTTACAGTGTGACTTACAGGCCGGGAAGCAAGAAAAGGGTTTTAAGCGGGGCAGTGAGGTGATCAGATTTTACATTTTAAAAAGATAACTATGGATTAAAATACGGGGAGTGAGCGCAACGCTGGCACACCCAGGGACAGGGAAGCAGCTGTCAGCATCTTCTAGGTAGGAGATGATGAGGCTTTTGCTAGAGAAGTGCCACTGAGGATGCAGGAGGCAGTACTCTGGCATGAAAAGAACCTGGTGATTGGCCAGATGCAGAGGATGAAGCGTTTGGAGCAAGCGGGGATGTTGCTGAGGTTCCGTCCAGCATGAGCCTCTAGAAAGAAGCCTGGTGGCTCGGTTATACACAGAGTGACCGAGAGCGGTAACAAAGAGGAAGGGCAGTTTCCTGGGGAAAGCTGTTAAGTGGGAACCTGTTTAGTTAAGAGACACTGAATGGTGTACAAGACTGGATTGCTGAATGGAGCCTTTCTGCTGTCAGCAGCTGTTGATCAGTAAGGCAGGGAGAATTATAAATTACCTTAATCATCTTGATTCTAGGCTCTCGCATCTAGGGCATCATAAACATGCCTCTAACGGTATGAAACAGCTTCTAATTTGCAGGGAAGATGGGCATCTGGAGCCACATGAGGACAATAATTATTGAATTCATTTGAGTTGATACACAGGAGATGCTAATGATAAAACGGAAGGCCTGCTTCTCCCTGGGTTTTGGGTACCAGGCCTGCAGATGGCAGACCTAGATGGGATGGGAGGGAAGCGGAGAGGGCAGCGGTCCTGTTTCTAGAGTGGACTGTCAGTCATCCCAGTACGTGTATATTGGCTGTGTGCCTAGCATGATGCCTGGCATGTGGCGGACCTTCTCTGAATCGTTGATTCAACACCTCACGGCTTGGTATTTGGTTTGGTCCTCCCCAGATGGAAGGAATTTGTGCCTCCCCCGCTCCACCAGCTTGGTCATCAGACCTGGCTAGGATAGATACCAAGTTTGTGGTTTCAGCTGAGGACACATTCAGTCCTACCTAGATAACTTGAGCCAGTGTAATGAACAAGAGTGATCACCAAGCCTGGGCGTGTTCACTTAGGCTGGAGAAAAGAAGAAGACGTTGCTTTGCTTTTCGGCCATCATCATCTTGTTCTCTTCTTTCTGCCTCTGTTACTTCTTGCTGTTGGTTCCTATGTCATTTAAACCCCACGGCAAGATGTAGTGGTGGCAACAGTTAAATTGATACTCAGGTGCTTGGCACAGCCTTCTGGGATGATCTTTTACGTGGACCGAATAAACAAAGTAGCTGCCCCTGAGTGGTGAGCTGTGTTTCCCTTTTGTTTTGCTTTCTGAACTCTGACCTTTGAATACTGCCTTTGTCTTCTAGACCAAGTGCTTCATCTGTGGGATAGGCAATGACTACTTCGACACCGTGCCCCATGGCTTTGAAACCCACACTTTACAGGAACACAACTTGGCCAATTATCTGTGAGTGTGCCTCACTCGGACTCCCCTACCTCTCCTGATACCCAGGCAGCCCCCACCTCAGGAAGCTGGAGAAACGGGACAGAGAGCACCTCTCGTTACCATTGGCTTTGGGCTTCTTATACCTCTCGGAGGGAAAGACCCACAGCTAGTGGTTCTTTGGACTTAGGAAATGAAGTTGCAGCCCTCCACGTGAACAATACCTTCTAGAACATGAAATGAAAAGGTGGAAAGGATGAGCAGAATATGTACCAAGCCTCAAGCCTCTCAGAGAGCTTGGGCCGTGTTTTCCATTTCGAACAGGAATGCTCCAGCTGCTCCCTAGAGATATGTGAATCTTCATGTTTCTTTTCTGAAGAACCACAGACCTCTTTAGGCACCACTGGAAACAGTTAAATGTTGTATTTTTTTTTTAATACATAGAAATCTGGCTATTACTTGAGACTAGCCAAAACTGTACTTCAGTACAATATTATTTCTTAATCCGTTTCTAACCTGATTTTAATATCTAACAAACAGAAAAGATACAGGAAAAAAAAGATATAGAGTAGCATTGTAGCAATTAAAAAAAAGTGGGTTTTGGAATTCACAAGTGTGCAATATTAGACAAGTTATTGAGCCTTTTTAATTATTGGTTTATCCAAATGAGGATTTCAATTCCTGCTCCATGAGTGAATGTGGAAACAGTTGCAGGCAGGGTCTGGCACTGAGCCTGGTATAAAGCAGCTCCCAAGAGGTATAACTAGATCTGTGAACACATTATAGCTCCTTTGAAAAAAGTATTTTAAAAGCTGATTGATTAAGCTTTTGGTCCCCATGGCATTTTTTTTTTTTTTTTTTGGCCCTGCAGGTTTGACCCAGTTAGTTATTTTCTCTGCCATGAAGAGTTATTAGTCCATGGCAGAATCAGAAGTATCTGTTTATGCTGATATTTCCATACAATCCATTTCTGATTACTCTCTCTGTATCTGTAGGTTTTTTCTGATGTATCTCATAAACAAAGATGAAACAGAGCACACAGGACAGGTAGGTAAACAGTGACCATACATCATCTAAAAGAAATGATAAAAGAATCTCTGCATTTTGGAATGTGTACATTAACCATTAATATTGGAATTACTTTCAGATATTAGTCATGGTATCTCAGTATAACATTCCTGTTATCTGGATGTGTATGCAAAGATTGCTGTAGTAGAAAAAGTAAAATTAGAATTGCACATTTATTAGCTGAAAATGCTGAGTTTGGGTTTTGATAATTATAATATACTTGATTGCTTAATCAGATAGCAGATGATTTCAAATGAACTTCATTCAATAGTATTACAGTCATTTAAAAATAATTGCATATCCTGGGACAAGATGGCAGAGTAGAAGGACCCTGAGCTCACCTCCTCTCAGGAGCACACCAAAATCACAACTGAATGCTAAACAACCATTGGTAAAAAAAAGACTAGAACCTACCAAAAAAGATATTCTACACCCAAAGACAAAGAAGAAACCACAACGAGACAGTATAAGGGGTGAACTTGCAACATAATTAAATCCTATACCCACCCCAGGTGGGCGACCCACACACTGGAGAACAATTATATTGCAGAACTTCTCCCACAGGAGTGAGAATTCTGAGCCCCATATCATGCTCCCCAGCCTTGGGGTCTGGCATCAGGAGGAGGACCCACCCCCACCCCAGAGCACTTGACTTTGAAGCCAGCAGGGCTTGAGAGCAGGAGCGCCAAAGAACTGTGCAAAACAGAGATGCCACTCTTGGAGGGCACACACAAGGTCTTTGTGCCCCAGGACCCAGGGCAAGAGCAGTGACTTCATAGGAGCCTGGGCCAGACTTACCTGCTGGTCTTGGAGGGTCTCCTGGGGAAGCAGGTGTGGCTCACTATGGGGACAAGGACACCGGTGGATTCACTGGCCTGAGCTCTCCCAGAGGCCGCCATTTTGGCACCAAGACCCAGCTCCACCCAACACCCAAACCACCAACAGGGTGGGAACACAGACCCACCCATCAGCAGACAGGCTGCCTAAAGGCTTCCTGAGTCCACAGCCACCTCTAGACACGTCCCTTACATGGCCAGCCCACCAGAGGGCCAAGACCCAGCTCCATCCACCAGTGGGGAGGCACCAGTTCCTCCCACCAGGAAGCCTGCACAAGCCTCACCCACCAGGGGGCAGACACCAGAAGGAAGAAAACTACAATCGCCTCCACACTGTGGAACTGAGTCTGCAAACACAGGTCAGAAACTACCCTGATGAGAGGGTGATAAGAGGGGCGTGTACTGCTGGGACACATAGGACATCCCCTACAGAGGGCCACTTCTCCAAGGTCAAGAAAAGAAACATAACTGACCTTCCACATACAGAAACATACAAATAGAAATTCAGACAAATGAGATGGCAGAGGAATATGTTCCAGATGAAGGAACAAGATAAAACCCCAGAAGAACAACTAAGGGACATGGAGATAGGCAACCTACCTGAGAAAGAGTTGAGAGCAATGATCATGAAGATGCAAGAACTCAGGAAAAGAATGGATGCACCGAGTGAGAAGGAACAGGAGGTTTTTAACAAAGAGTTAGTTAGAGAATATAAATAACAACCAAACAACTGAACAATACAATAAGTGAAATGAAAAATACAGTAGAAGGAATTGATAGCAGAATACATGAGGCAGAAGAATGGATAAGTGAGCTGGAAGGTAGAGTGGTGGAAATCACTGTTTCAAAACTGAATAAAGAATGAAAAGAAATGAGGACGGTTTAAGCAGCCTCTGGGACAATGTCAAAGGCATCAACATTCACATTATAGGGGTCCCAGAAGGGAGAGAGAGAGAGAAAGGGCCTGAGAAGATATTTGAAGAGATAATAGCTGAAAAATTCCCTACCATGGGAAAGGAAACAGTCACCTAAGTCCAAGAAATATAGAGTCTCAGGCAGGATTAACCCGAGGGGGAACACACCAAGACACACAATAATAAAAATGAAAAAAATTAAAAATATTAAAAGCCACAATGGGAAAGCAACAGATAACATACAAAGGATTCCCCATAATACTATCAGTTGATTTCTCAGCAGAAACTCTGCAGGCCAGAAGGGAGTGGCATAATATATTTAAAGTGATGAAAGGGAAGAACCTACAACCATGAATGCTCTACACAGCAAGGCTCTCATGCAGATTTGATGGAGAAATCAAAGGCTTTACAGACAAGCAAAAGTTAAGAGAATTCAGCACCATCAAATCAGCTTTATAGCAAGTGCTAAAGGAACTTCTCTAGGCAGAAAGGAAAAGGCAGCAACTAGAAAAAAAATTACAAAATGGGAACGCTCACCTGTAAGGCAAACATACAGTAAAGGTAGGAAATCCTTCATACACAAATAGGATAACTAAACCAGTAATCGTGAGAGGAGGAGAGTACAAAGGTAGGATATTTGAAATGCATTTGAAATTAGGAGATCAGCAACTTAAAACAATCAAGTATATATATAGACTGCTATATCAAAACCTCATGGTAACCACAAATCAAAAATCTATAATTGATATACACACTTAAAAAAAGGAATTCAAACACAACACTAAAGATGGTCATCAAATCACAAGACAGGAGAACAAAATAGGAAAGGAAGGAAAGACCAACAAAAGCAAATCCAAAACAATTAACAAAATGGCAATAAAAATATACATATCGATAATTTCCATAAACGTAAATGGATTAAATGCTCCAACCAAAGGACAAAGACTGGGTGAATGGATACAAAAACAGGACCCGTATAAATTCTGTGTACAAGAGACCCACTTCAGATCTAGGGACACATACAGACTGAAAGTGAGGGGATGGAAAAAGGTATTCCATGTAAATGGAAATCAAGAGTAGCAATACTCAGATCAGACAAAATAGAGTTTAAAATAAAGACTGCTATGAAAGACAAAGAGTGACACAAAATAGTAATCAAGGGAATAATCCAAGAAGAAGATACAACCATTGTAAATATATATGCACCCAACATAGGAGCACCTCAATGTAGAAGGAAATGTTAACAGACACAAAAGGAGTAATTGACAGTAGCACAATATTAATGGGTGATTTTAACACCCCACTTACATCAATGGACAGATCATCCAGACAGAAAATCAATAAGGAAACACAGGCCTTAAATGACACATAAGACCAGATGGACTTCATTGATATTTATAGAGCATTCCATCCGAAAGCAGCAGAATACACATTCTTTACAAGTGCACATGTAACATTCTCTAGGATAGATCTCATGCTGGGCTAAAAAGCAAGCCTCAGTAAATGTAAGAAAACTGAAATCATATCAAGCATCCTTTGTGACCACAATGCTATGAGATTAGAAATCAATTATAGGAATAAAACTGTAAAACACACACAAACACATGGAGGCTAAGCAATATGTTACTAAACAACCAATGGATCACTGAAGAAATCAAAGAGGAAATTAAAAAAAAATACCTAGAAACAAATGGCAACGAAAACTTGACAACCCAAAAACTATGGGATGCAGCAAAAGCAGTTCTAAGAAGGAAGTTTATAGCAATACAGTCTAACCTCAGGAAACAAGAAAGCTCTCAAACATCCTAACCTTACACCTAAAGCAACCAGAGAAAGAAGAACAAACAAAACCCAAATTTAGTAGGACAGAAATCAAGATCAGAGCAGAAATAAATGAAACAGACACGAAGGAAACAATAGCAAAGATCAGTGAAACCAAAAGCTGGTTCTCTGAGTAGATAAAATTGATAAACCTTTACCCAGATTCATCAAGAAAAAAGGGACAGACCTCAAATCAATAAAATTAGAAATGAAAAAGGAGAAGTCAGAATGGACACCACAGAAATACAAAGGATCGTAAGAGACTAGTACAAGCAACTATATGCCAATAAAAGGGAGAACCGGGAAGAAATGGACAAATTCTTAGAAAGGTACAACATTGCACTAGCAAGAAATAGAACATATGAACAGATCAGTCACAAGTAGTGATACTGAAACTATGCTACCACCAACCGATGGATCACTGAAGAAATCAAAGGGGAAATTAAAAAATACCTAGCAGCAAAAACAGTTCTAAGAGAGAAGTGTACAGCCATGTAAACTTTATAGTTACAGCCATATAGGCTCAAGAACCCAAAAAAAATCTCAAACAACCCAACCTTACACCTAAATCAACTCGAGAAAGAACAAACAAACCTCAAAGTTAGTAGAAGGAAAACAATCATAAAGATCAGAGCAGAAATAAATGAAATAGAGATGAAGGAAACAATAGAAAGATCAATGAAACTAAAAGCTGGTTCCTTGAAAAGATAAACAAAACTGAATAAACCTTTAGCCAGATTCATCAAGAAAAAAAGGGAGGGCACCCAAATCAATAAAACTAGAAATGAAAAGGGAGATGTTATGTAGGAAACCACAGAAACACAAGGGACCATAAGAGACTAATACAAGAACTATATGCTAATAAATGGACAACCTAGAAGAAATGGACAGCTTCTTAGAAAGGTACAAGGAATAAACAGAAATAGGAACAGACCAATTACAAGTACTAGAATTGAACCTGTGATTTAAAAACTCCCAAAAAACAAAAGTCCAGGACCAGATGGCTTCACAGCAGAATTCTACCAAACATTTAGAGAAGAGTTAACACCTATACTGAAACTAATCCAAAAAACTGCAGAGGAAGAAACAGTTTCAAACTCATTCTATGAGGCCACCATCACCCTGATACCAAAACCAGACAAAGATACCACAAAAAAAATTACAGGCCAATGTTACTGATGAACATAGACACGAAAATCCTCAACAAAACACTAGCAAACCAAATCCAACAATACATTAAAAGGATCATACACCATGATTGAGTGGGATTTATCCCAGGGATGCAAGGGTTTTTCAGTATTCCCAAATCAATCAGCGTAATACACCATATTAACAAATTAAAGGAGAGAGACTATATGATCATCTCAATAGATGCAGAAAAAGCTTTTGATAAAAGTCAACATCCACTTATGACAAAAACCCTGCAGAAAGTAGGCATAGAGGGAACCTACCTCAACATAATAAAGCCCACATATGACACATCCACAGCTAACATCACACTCAATGGTGAAAACCTAAAAGCATTTACTCTAAGATCAGGAACAAGACAAGGAGGTCCACTGTCACCCCTTTTACTCCATGTTGTTTTGGAAGTCCTAACCCCAGCAATCAGAGACGAAAAAGCAATAAAAGGAATTCAAATTGGAAAAAAAGTAAAACTGTCACTGTTTGTAATTGATGTGATATACTACACATAAAAAATCCTAATGATGCTACCAGAAAACTACTAGAGTTCATCAGGGAATTCAGTAAAGTTGCAGAATACAAAATTAACACACAGAAATCTGTTGCATTTCTACACACTAACAACAAATAATCAGAAAGAGAAATTAGGAAACAATCCCATTACCTAAATGTCCATTGACAAAGGAATGGGTAAAGAAGATGTGGTACATACATACAGTGGAATATTACTCAGCCATAAAAAAGAATGGAATAATGCTATTTGCAGCAACATGCACGGACCTAGAGATTGTCATACTGAGTGAAGTAAGACTGCGAAAGACAAATATCATATGATATCGCATATATATGTGGAATCTAAGAAAATGGGTTAAGTGAACTTATTTACAAAACAGAAATAGAGTCACAGATGTAAAAAACAAATTTATGGTTACCAGGGGGGAAGCGGAGAGGGATAAATTGGGAGATTGGGATTGACATATACACACTACTATATGTAAAATAGATAATCAACAAGGACTTACTGTATAGCACAGGGAACTCTACTCAATACCCTGTAGTGACCTATATGGGAAAAGAATCTAAAAAAGAATGGATATATGTATATGTATAATTGATTCACTTGAGGAAACACAATATTGTAAATCAACTACACTCTAATAAAAAGTTACAAATAAAAGAATTTCATAAGAACAAAAACAAACAAAGGAAACAATCCCATTTACCATCACATCAAAAAGAATAAAATACCTAAGAATAAACCTACCGAAGGAGGCAAAGACCTGTACTTCGAAAACTATAAGATGCTGATGAAAGAAACCAAGATGACACAAAATGATGGAAAAATATACCATGTTCTTGGGTTGGAAGAATCAATATTGTCAGAATGAATAAACCAGGCATCCCTAGTGGTGCAGTGGTTAGGAGTCCACCTGCCAGCACAGGGGACATGGGTTTGAGCCCTGGTCCAGGAAGATCCCACATACCGCAATGCAGCTAGGCCCGTGCTCCACAACTACTGAGCCTGTGCTCTGGAGCCTGCGAGCCACAACTACTTAAGCCAATGCGCCTACAGCCTGTGCTCTGCAATGGAAGAGACCACCGCAATAAGAGGCCCACGCACCACAATGAAGAGCAGCCCCTGCTCACCGCAACTAGAGAAAGCCTGCATGAATCAATGAAGACCCAGCACAGCCAAAAATAAATAAAATAAATTTTTTGAAAAATGAGTAAACTACCCAAGGCAATCTAGAGATTCAGTGTAATCCCTATCAAATTACCAATGGCATTTTCAAAGAACTAGAACAAAATTTTTTTTAATTTGTATGCAGACACAAAAGACCCCAAATAGTTAATGCACTCTTGAGAAAGAAAGATGGAACTGGAGGAATCAGGCTCCCTGACTTCAGTCTACACTACAAAGCTACAGTAATCAAGACAGTATGGTACTGGCAGAGAAACAGAAATATAGATCAATGGAACAGGATAGAAAGCCCAGAGATAAACCCACACACCTATGGTCAACTAATCGATGATTAAGGAGGCAAGACTATGCAATGGAGAAAAGACAGTCTCTTCAACAAGTGGTGCTGGGAAAACTGGACAGCTACATGTAAAAGAATGAAATTAGAACACTACCTAACACCATACACAAAAATAAACTGAAAATAGATTAAAGACCTAATTGTAAGGCCAGATACTATGCAATTCCTAGAGGAAAACAGAGGCAGAACACTCTTTGACATAAATCACAGCAAGATCTTTTTAGATAACACCTCCTAGAGTAATGAAAATAAAAACAAAAATAAACAAATGGGACCTAATTAAATTTAAAAGCTTTTTCACAGCAAAGGAAACCATAAACAAAATGAAAAGACAACCCTCAGAATGGGAGAAAATATTTGTAACCGACAAGGGATTAATCTCCAAAATATACAAACAGCTCATGCAGCTCAATATCAAAAAAACAAACAACCCAATCAAAAAATGGGTGGAAGACCTAAATAGACATTTCTCCAAAGAAGACATACAGATGGCCTAGAGGCACATGAAAAGATGCTCAACATCACTAATTATCAGAGAAATGCAAATCAAAACTACAGTGAGGTATCATCTCACAATGGTCAGAATGGCCATCATCAAAAAACTCTATAAACAATAAATGCTGGAGAGGATGTGGAGAAAAGGGGACCCTCCTACACTGTTGGTGCGAATGTTAATTGGTACAGCCAGTATGGAGAATGGTATGGAGGTCCATCAAAAAACTAAAAATTGAACTACCATATGACCCAGCAATCCCACTACTGGGCATATACCCTCAGAAAACCATAATTCAAAAAGATACATGCACCCCAATATTCACTGCAGCACTATTTACAATAGCCAGGACATGGAAGCAACCTAAATGTCCATCAGCAGAGGAATGGATAAAGATGTGGAACATATATACAATGGAATATTACTCAGCCATAAAAAGGAACGAAATAGTGCCATTTGCAGAGATGTGGACAAACCTAGAGACTGTCGTACAGAGTGAAGTAAATCAGAGAAAGAAAAAATATCATGGAATATCACTTATACATGGAATCTAGAAAAATGGTACAGATGAACTTATTTGCAAAGCAGAAATAGAGACACAGATGTAGGGAACAAACTTATGGATATCAAGGGGGAAGGGGGGGTGGGATGAACTGAGAGATTAGGATTGACACATATACACTACTACGTATATAATAGATAACTAATGAGAACCTACTGTGTAACACAGGGAACTCTACTCCATGCTCCACTATTTCATTTATATATATATATAAATTCACTTTGCTGTACAGCAGAAACTAACACAACATTGTAAACCAATTATATACTCCAATAACAATTAAAAAAAAAAGAAATCCCAGAAATAAACCAACGCACCTTTGGTCAATTAGTTTACAACAAAGGAGGTACAATATACAATGGAGAAAAGACGGTCTCTTCAATAAGTGCTGCTGGGAAGACTGGACAGCTACATGTAAAAGAATGAAATTAGGACACTCCCTAACACCACACACAAAAATAAACTCAAAATGGATTAAAGACCTAAATGTAAGCCTGGATACTGTGTAACTCCTAGAAGAAAACATAGGCAGAACACTCTTTGACATAAATCACAGCAGTATCTTTTTGGATCTGTCTCCTAGTGTAATGGAAATAAAAACCAAAATAAACAAGTGGGACCTAACTAAACATCTTTTGAATAGCAAAGGAAGCCATAAACAAAATGGAAAGAAAACCTACGGACTGGAAGTAAATATTTGCAAATGATGCAACTGACAAAGGATATACAAAATATATCCAAAATATACAAACAGCTCCTACACCTTAATATCAAAAAAACCACCAACCCAATCAAAAATGGGCAGAAGACCTAAGTAGGCGTTTCTCTAAAGAAGACATACAGATGGCCAAGAAGCACATGAAAAGATGCTCAGCATTGCTAATTATTAGAGAACTGTAAATCAAAACTACAATGAGGTATCACCTCACAACGTTCAGAATGGCTGTCATCAAGAAGTCTACAAATAAATACTGAGAGGGTGTGGGGAAAAAGGAACCCTCCTACACTGTTGGTGGGATTGTAAATGGGTACAGCCACTATGGAGAACAGTATGGAGGTTCCTTAAAAAGCTAACAATAGAGCTACCATATGATCCTGCAATTCCACTCCTGGGTATATATCTGGAGAAAACCATTAATTTGAAAAGATACATGTACCCCAATGTTTACTACAGCACTATTTACAATAGCCAAGACATTGAAACAACCTAAATGTCCACTGACAAATGAGTGGATACAGAAGATGTGATACACACACACACACACACACACACACACACACACACACACACACACACTGGAATATTACTTGGGCATAAAAAATTATGAAATAATGCTTTTTGCAGCAACATGAATGGACCTAGAGATTATGATACTAAGTTAAGTCAAAGACAAAAATCATATGATATCTCTTATATGTGGAACCAAAAATAAAATGATACAAATAAATTTATATACAAAACAGAAATAGAGCCACAGACATAGAAAACATATCTATGGTTACCAAAGAGGAAAGGAGTGGAAGGGATAAATTAGGAGTTTGTGATTAACATATACACACTACTATATATAAAATAGATAGCAACAAATACCTACTGTATAGCACAGGGAACTATTCTCAATATTTTGTAATAACCTATAAGTGAAAATAATCTGAGAAAAAAAATATATGTATGTGTATAACTGAATCACGTATCCTGCAATTCCACTCCTGGGTATATATCTGGAGAAAACCATTAATTTGAAAAGATACATGTACCCCAATGTTTACTACAGCACTATTTACAATAGCCAAGACATTGAAACAACCTAAATGTCCACTGACAAATGAGTGGATACAGAAGATGTGATACACACACACACACACACACACACACACACACACACACACACACACACTGGAATATTACTTGGGCATAAAAAATTATGAAATAATGCTTTTTGCAGCAACATGAATGGACCTAGAGATTATGATACTAAGTTAAGTCAAAGACAAAAATCATATGATATCTCTTATATGTGGAACCAAAAATAAAATGATACAAATAAATTTATATACAAAACAGAAATAGAGCCACAGACATAGAAAACATATCTATGGTTACCAAAGAGGAAAGGAGTGGAAGGGATAAATTAGGAGTTTGTGATTAACATATACACACTACTATATATAAAATAGATAGCAACAAATACCTACTGTATAGCACAGGGAACTATTCTCAATATTTTGTAATAACCTATAAGTGAAAATAATCTGAGAAAAAAAATATATGTATGTGTATAACTGAATCACGTAGCTGTACACCTGAAACTAACAACACTGTAAATCAACTGTACTTCAATTTTAAAAATTAAAATAAATAAATAATTGCATATTAAATGTTTAAGGTTCTGCCCGAGCTATTTGAAATTCTCCCTCCACAAATATTCACCTGCCATTGTTAATAGTTTGAATTTGGTACAATTAAACAAAAATAATAGTTTTAAGGAACCCTCAAAATCATATATCACAAATAGGTTTTTATCATTATTATATTACAGTCAAGATGAAGATTATTTATTAGTAGAAATAAATAAGACCTGGTATAATTAGGAACTATCTAAATGAATTTGGGATTATAACTATGTGTAATACACCATTATACGTATGTGACATATATATATGTATGTAAAATAACAAATTTGAGTCTCTTTCTATCTTATATTTTGTGGTAACACAGAGATCCTAGGGAAAGACATGTTCTTAACACATTGCCTTTACTTTTACAGGAATCTTATGTTTGGAAGATGTATCAAGAAAGGTGCTGGGAATTTTTCCCCGCTGGGGATTGTTTCCGGAAACAGTACGAAGACCAGCTAAATTAATCTCAGTCCCAGATCACCTCTGAAAACAAACACACACACACACACACACACACACACAGACACGCTCTCTCTGTCTTTGTCTCTGTTCTTCTGTTTCTAGACTCTCTATCTCTCTCTCTCTCTGTTCCCTTGGAAACATCTGCTGATTTTCTGAATTGCCAGCATTATATGCTTTCTCGGAGCAGTGAAGCTGTGTTTCTGAAGACTTGACTGTGCTTTTTCCCCCACCTAGTGTATATTCTTTGAGAATAATGACTGAAGAATAATCTAAATTCATACAAGGACAAAATAGGAAGAAAACCATTCTGGAGACTCTCAATCGTTACACACACAGATTTCCTTCTGAGACTCCTGGAAATCAGCTTGCACTATGGGGCTTTCACAGAGAAGCGTGGCAGCCACACTCATCCGGCCTCTTTATTTCACCATCCAGAAAGGAACTCTCTAATGGTCACAGAGCACTGTAGCACTTACCAGATTGCCGTGGACACCAGTTACGAAGGGAAATAGTGCCTTACTATATGTGGGTTGAGCTATGCAGAAGATATGTGCATGAAAAAACATCTTTATTTTCCTTATGTCGACTTTTTTTCTTAGTTAGATTGATTTTTGTGAGGGTTTTTTTTTCTTTCATGCTTTTCTTTGGTGGGGGAGGGTAAGAAAAGCAGTTTGCGTGCACCTTTTAAAAAAGACGGGTGGTCTGTCTCAGGATGAGAGGAGGTTCTTCTCATTCATCCAGATTCCCATTTCCCCTCCCCCTGTGCTCTTATTCTGGTAATGCTCTGATGCAATATTGCAACTTTATGAAATCTTTGTATGAAAACAAAAAGACTGCAAAAAATATACTTTCAAAAGAAATAATTCATTGCATGTTTATTATGCAAGTTTAAACGAACCAAGAAAACCTTCAGAAGCAAGTTGATCCACGTGAAAGAACTTTCATGATAATTATATTCATAGTAATAAAGTGTCGTGGGCTTAATTGTATATTTGGAGCCAGTGTCATCCACCAACAATGTGATACATTATGAACTTGATGGTAGTTTTGGGTTTTTCTCTTTCTTTCGGCCACCTGTGATCAGTTGTGGATTAAGGACTTCTTGTCAGGCCATTTTTTTAATATCAAAGCTGAAGCAATATCCATTCAGGGATTTCATCAGTTGCATCAAAAAACACGGATAATAATATATCAATCACTCCATTTTGGGTCCTTTTAAATGTAATGTGAATCTTTACAAATAAAAAAGAGATTCAGAATGGAAGCAAGGTCATTTTGCAAATATTGGAGCTCTTTTATTACAAGGTCTGCTTGTTAATTTTAGAATTGTAAAACTGCTCTGATTAAACTATTTAACTTTCTCACCCTCTTTCTCCATTTCACTTATAACTGGGATGCATCAAAAAGCCTTGAGCTTTTAAGTTGTGTGTGTCTAGCGCAATCCAAACACTGCCTTAAGGCCTGTCATACGTCCCTGTAGCTAACAAGTTTTCTGCTTTTATGATTACGGAACCTCAGAGCTATGGAGCATTTTGAATCACCTAGCTCCACCCCTGTTATTTCCTTGTCTTGGGGTCATCCAGATTTCTTGGAACCCACCAATAACAGAAAAATCACTGTCTCCCGAATCATTTTAATTTTTAATCAGCTTTCATTTTAAGAACTCTTCCTTATTCAGGGAAAATTCATTTCCATGCAACAACAGGGATTCATTTTCTGTCTTAATCTGGAAGAGGACTGGCACACCAGTAAGTGATATATGAAACATTCCAATGCGAATTGAATGGGTACTGTGTACCAAGGGCAGTGCTGGGTATCTACTGTCATTTTTCAGCCCATTGGCACATCACAGCTGTGGTACTTAGATTTTGCATTTATCTTGAAAAACTTTGCCCTTCTTCCTTTCTAGGTTCTTTGGCAGGTTAAATGGACATAAGACAGGTTCACAGGAGAAAAACAGTTTTTTTATGTACGTGAGCCCCACAAAGACATGAGAGGCTCCCAACAGTGAGGCAACTGAGGCTTATGTGCCATCCTGAGCTCAGGAGAAGAGAGTGGGGTCTGGGCCTTCAAAGGGAAGGAAGACAATTCACAGGATGGTGGCAAGAGCAAATATTTGGTAAGCAAGTTTTTGCCGTGCCAGGTAGAACAAACAGGCCCTGCTGGGCTCCCCCCAGCCTCCCACACCAGCCCACACTCTCTATAGTTACCCCTGGTGATGGTTCTCTTCCTGGACCAGGTCTTCTATCTGAATTCTTTTAGACACTTAAGGAGGAGGTAAAAAGCTCTTCCTGAGTCTTCTGAGGCTTGATTGACTTCAGCTCAAAGTAATCCACATGCCAGAGTGGCACATTCTGGGGAGGCTCATACTAAACCTCTCAGTAACATTTTTATTTGGGTGAAGGAGTCAATTTGTCCGTGCTGTGGGAGTCCTCAGTCCTGCTCAAGGAGGTGACCTCATGTTCTGAGGAGTCTGGATAAAATAAATGAGGTCAGCTCCACAAAATATCCAAGACCACGTTCCCCTTTGCCACAAAACACTTCAGAGGAAGCACGCAACGGAGAGGAATAAATGTTATTCTGGGACATAAAGTCTGACAGATTCAGGTCTTCTGTTCATAATGCCGAAGTCAGAGTTGACGTGAAACAACAGTTACAAGTGAGAGGTGAGCGAACAAATTCCTAGTTGTCCCCTGGATTCTGCAGATTCTTGTAGACTCTCCTGATTGATTGCTCCTGGCTTCAGAGCCCTGGTCAGTGACAGACAAGTGCTCAGGGAGAAACAGAGAAAGGCTGAATTCAGGAAAGGAAGCTTCCTTCCACTTGTGGCCTTTGGCCATCAGTGTTGGAGGAAGACTAAAGGCGCAGAGCTGGTCACTTTAGAAACTGTCACTGGTGCTGTCAGTGGCCGACAGAGGAGGAGGGTACCTCTTTGTTTCCGTCTCAAGGCCTCAAAGGGGAAGGGGCAGATTTTCTGCATTGGCGTTATTATTAAATCTCCCAGGAAATGTTGCACGAATTACAAACACACTGGGACTCTCCACTTCTGTGATTAAGCTCAGGGGGGCTGCCTAACTCACACTGAAGAAATGTAATCCCCTCAGAAATTTTCAAGTATTCAGACAATCACAAAGAGTATCATAATATCCTATCTTCACGTCTCTGCTTCCACTCTCTCAGCCATTTTTCTCCCTTTCTTATTTCATCTATTCCTACCCCACTTTTTTTCTTTGGAAACATCTCTTGATCCTACTCCGTAAGATAAACAGCTAAAGCAGGCAGTTAGCTAGATAGGACCACAGCAAGGTGGGCCAAATGGCAGGAACCACACACCTAACAGCCAGGGTCCTTGGGTAGACAAAGAAAAGTAGGAACTTCCAGACCGACAGGAAACCACACATTTTGGGGTGACAAGTGTCCTGAAGGCAGACAAAGAAAGGTGGGAAAAGGCGGGAATCTCTGGTGTCCATTGTAACCTTTTGGTCACTATGCCCTCATTACAATAAAATTAGCCTTGCATATAAGAAGTTCTTATCGTGCACCGATGCCACGATACTTCCAATCAAGGCCAGATAAGGACAAAAATCCTTCCTCCCCTCAGGAAGGTGGGGCTGATGAAAATCAGGGAAAAGAACCCCCAAACCTCTCCCTCCCAAATGAATATTCCACCTCTTCTTTTCTACATCCATATAAGAAGTTTCCCAAAGAAACTCAGGGCAGCTACTCACCGGAGCCAGGCTGCTCTCCCCTAGGGAGCATACAATCGCTTAAATAAACCCTTGCTTTACTTTCCTGGCCTCCCGCCTTGTCCCTGAATTCCTTCTGCGACGAGACAAGAAATTAGCTGCCAGTATCATCTTTGGCGAGGCAGCCAGGGGAATTTCATAAGCCTCAGCCTCTCGCCTCCCTTACGCTTGAGAGGCGCTGCCTTGCTTCCTGCCATTCATTTCTCCCCCCTCCGTTCCCTCTCTCTCTCTCTCTCTCCCCCTCTCTTATTGTCTGTCCCATTTTCGGACCTGTTGTTGCAAAGATGTGGGCAGGAGTCGAGCATCTAAAAGCCGCTAGGGCACTCGCCACCGGAAGACTCTCCTCCGGATGACAATAGGTCTGTCCTCCCACCTCAAGGCAATTTCCGGGCAACGTTTTTAGGCACACAGTTAAAAGCATACCACCACCCACTCCCTGCAGCTACCCTTATGGGCTTATTATTGGTCCACCTATGCCTGACTATCCTTGTCTCTCTCTGTGTCCCTATCTTTTACTTTCCATTCTTTTTTCATGCCTTACTCTGCTGGAAATGGGGAAAGTGAATCTGCCAGGCATTTTCCAACCTTGCCGTTAGGTCTTATACCTCTCATTACTTGCAAGGCACGTCAGGAGAAGTTTCCAAGCATTCTCACAGGCGGCTAGGGACCCAAACCATAGGAGCTTTGCCCTCCGGGTTTGCCTTATCCAGCATTTAATTAGCTGTCCTCGGGTTCAATTGTGTGGAAGTATAAAATGCAGCCTTACTCAGACTGTAAGAGAGTTCACACCGTGCCCATGGCTGTTACGGTCCCTTCGGGAGCTCCCTTGTGCCGTGGGTGGTCAGTGTACATAACCCCTGGTATTGGGAAGGGGGACAGTCCTGCCCCGTGCGGTTGGAACCAGCGGCGGTGGGGCTGCATCTGGGCTGCCATCCTTCTCCACTCGCCTCTGCACGGCGCCCTGCATTCGGCCAGCCCCCTCCACGGTCCGCTACACAAGCGGGATCCATCCCCGCCCCCAACTCACACTGTGGGCACGGGGCAGTTCATGCTGCGGGCGGGACGCACGCATGGCCACGCCCCAGGGACACATGACCCCCGTTTGCCATGCTTGCCTCCCCTGGGTTGCGTGATTGGGAGTGTTCTCTCAGGGCTGTCGGGCCCTCCATCCCACCAAGTGCAGACAGAGTGCCTCCACCTTGGCCCACCATATCCCCCCCCACCCCCGGCTGGTGGCGCTGCCCGCTGCATGGAGCATTCTGGGGGCGGGGGCAGGGTAGCACCCAGGCCAGGGGGTGCTGCCCACAAAAGGGAAGGGAAAAGAGAAGCTTTTTCAAAAACCACCTCCCTTAAGGGCCAGTGCCTGTTTCCAGAAATACACCATCCTCTTAGGGAAAAAAAACTGTAACCTAAATAGGTCCTGGAACTATGAGGATGTCTGTTCTAGAAGTCCATACCCCAGAACACAGAGATTAATCGTTGGCCACAGAATCTATAGAGAAGCCTTCAGGATGGTCAATCATCCTGGGTACCGCAGACACCATGATAGGACACAGGCCCCAGGATGCTGGGGCCAGCAGGATCGCCGTATGGGGGAGTAGCTAACCCCCATTGTGACTAGTATGGAAGGGACTAGGTGGACAGGGACACCTGGAACAAGTCCTGTCCTAGGGAACTGCCACGGGACCTCCTAACGCCAGTGCACCTCTCTGTTACGGGAGCACCATCTCCCTGAAGGAGTGATAGGAAACACCTCTTCTATCCCCAAGGACTGACCCCTCAGGTGCATTCGGAGTCCCTAGGACAAGTTTCCTCTAGATTGTTTAAAATGAAAAAAACTTGCTTTCTTTTGTAACACAGCCTGGCCCCAGTATAAACTTGAGGACAATGAGGCCTGACCAGAAAACTAGAAGCCTCAACTATAATGCATAACATCGTACAGTTAGACATCTAAATGAGCAGAAGTTCCTTATGTTCAGGCTTTTGTGGCCCTAAGAGAGAACCTGGAGCTACGCAAGTCCTATGTTAGGGAACCTTGCTGGCTGGGACCCATTCAGGCTACACCAAAGCCCTCTCTAGTGGCATCTGTGCAGGAACACAAGTCCCAAACAGAAGACCCAAGCCCCACACTCTTTCACCATCTTCAGCTCCTCCTCTGCCCTATAAGCCTCTTTACCCTTCCATACCAGCAGTGCAGCCAGAGTTTCCCAGCCCCCTTCAGGAAGTAGTAAGTGGGCCTCAGGGAGTTACCGGAGTCCACACCCCTTTTTCTTTTTTTTTTTTTTTTTGGTACACGGGCCTCTCACTATTGTGGCCTCTCCCATTGCGGAGCACAGGCTCCAGATGCGCAGGCTCAGCGGCCATGGCTCGTGGGCCCAGCCACTCCGCGGACCGGGGCACGAACCCGTGTCCCCTGCATCGGCAGGCAGACTCTCAACCACTGCGCCACCAGGGAAGCCCCACACCCCTTTGTCTTTGTCCAACCCACTGCTGCACTCCCTTAGGCTGATTCTCCGAGGACCCCCGCTGGCTCACTGAAGAATTCCCGGGACTAACTCTATCCTTTGACCTTACCTGGAAGGACCTAAATATTGTTCTTTCCCACTGCTGCACCACTGAGGAAAGACCCATATTTGGGCACAGGCTCAAACATATGCTGATGGATTACATGTCACCCAACCTCACCAATGCCCTGTGGACATGACAGCAGTGCCTCTAATGGATCCCAGTTGGGACTATTGGCCAGGCCAGCCTGGTATCACTAGAAGGGATCACATGATCCTCTGCCTTGCTGAAGGGATGAAACAATGCATAATTAACCCTGTTAACTATGATATGGTTAAAGAGATCACCCAAGGCCAAGATGAAAATCCAATCCTACTTCAAGCCCGATTGGTATCAATAGATACTCTCAGAAAGTATATGAATGTAGATGCAGACACTTTTGAGGGACACATAGTATTTGCAACCCACTTCATTAGCCAATCAGCCCCTGACACCCATAGAAAGCTTCAAAAGTTTGCCATGGGGCCCCAAACGTCTCTCAACCTTTTTGATACGGCCTTCAGGGTCTTTAGCAATAGCGACCAGGCTGAGGAGGAAAGGAAGGAACAGTGTGACTTAAGAAAGGGACGACTGCAGGCTAGGCTTTTGGCAGCCATCACGACAAGACCTAACCCACCACCTGGTCACCCCAAAAGTACTCCCAGAAGACCCCTGCCAGGAAAGGGAACCTTTATTAGCTGTGGGAGCCCCAAACACTAGAGGAAGGAATGCCCAGGAAACAGGTCCCAGCTACACCCAGGATGCCATGCCCACACTGTAAGAAGGTACACCACTGGAGGAGCGCATGCCCCCAGCTCCGAAGCAAGTGAGGTAATTCCCCCACGCCAGTCACGGCAGTGTTTGATTGACAGGACCCAGGACCTCCCAGGGCTCCTGAGGAGACCGTCATCATCACACAGGAAGAACTGCAGGAGACGTGACAGGTAAACTTCTCCAGTTTCTCGTGGACACGGGAGCCACTTACTTTGTCCTGACTTCTCACAGTGGGCCCCTTGCCCCCGAAACCTGCTCTATTACTGGAGTAGAAGGAAGACCAAAGCTAAAACATTTCACCACCCCTCTACCTTGCACCTGGGGAAAGATACTTATAACTCACAAGTTTCTTGTCATGCCTGAATGCCCTAGACCATTACTTGGAAGGGACTTTCTCTCAGCTTTGGGGGTGACTCTTACTCTCCCTGAAAACCAAAAGCAAGAATATTTTTGGCTGGACTATGTATCATACGAGACATGGACAGTCCAGCCCAAAATATTCCCCCAGAAAAACTTATAGATCTACAGGTCTGGGATCAGGGAATCCCAGGGAAGGCTAAGTTTGTCACTCCTATAAAAATCACCTTAAAAGAAACTAACAACTTCCTTTCCAGGCAGCAACACCCTATAAAACCAGAGACTCCAACCCCTAATCTCAAAATTTATCAAATATAGGCTTTTGGGCTTCCCTGGTAGCACAGTGGTTGAGAGTCCACCTGCCGATGCAGGGGACACGGGTTCGTGCCCCGGTCCGGGAAGATATTGGGTGCCATATCAATCTCCCTGTAATACTCTAATCCTACCTGTCCTCAAACCTAGTAGGGAATATAGAATGGTCCAAGATCTCTGAATCTTAAGTGAAGCTGTAATTCCTCTTCATCCAATTGTTCCCAACCCATACACAATCCTTACTTGGTCCCAAAGGATACACCTGGTTTACAGTCCTTGATCTTAAAATGCCTTCTTCTGTATACCTGTTCGCCCTGATTCTCAATACATTTTTGCTCTTGAATGGACTGACCCAGACACTAATGAGACTCAGTAATATACCTGGACTGTTTGGCAAGGCCTTGGAACTAAGGAAACTAAAGTTAGATATGAGGGCATTATTACAATATGCAGATGACTCCTTATCGGCAGCCCTTCAAAGGAAGCTTCAGACCAAAACACTGTACAGATCTTCAGTTTCCTGGCCTCCAGGGGGTATAAAGTATCCCCCCAGAAAGCCCAAATTTCCTCCCAGAGGGTCACCTACCTGGGACATGTTCTAAGCCAAGAGAAGCGCACCCTTACGACCCAGCAATCCTCCATTTACAATGACCACACACAAAGAAACAGCTCAGAACCTTCTTAGGAAGGGCTGGGTTTTACAGGATTCGGATCCCCAGTGTTGGTCTCATGGCAAAACCATTGTATGAGGCCTTGAAGGGAATGGACACAGAACCTCTATATTGGACATGGAATTTACAAAAAGCATTTGACTAGATAAAGACAGCCCTGACTAGTGCCCGAGCCCTATAGGGATCCCAGATCTTAACAAGCCCTTTACTCTATTTACCTCAGAGAAACGGAATAGCCCTGGGAGTTCTCACCCAAAAAGTAGGGCCAGTTCCATGGCTAGTGGTATATCTCTCCAAGCAATTGGACCCAGTGGCCTCAGGATGGCCACGCTGTCTGAGAGCCATAGCAGCCACAGCCCTGCTAGTTGAAGAGGCCACAAAACTCACCACGGATCAACCCCTGGAAGTATTAACCCCACACCAGGTACAGGGAGTATTAGAAATTAAAGGACAACAATGGCTGACTGGAGGCTGCCTCACAAAATATCAGGCCATCCTTCTTGACACTCCTGAAGTGACCCTTAAAGTATGTCAGGCCTTAAATCCAGCTACCTGTATGCCAAGAGAAAGCCCAGGGGAGTTGTCTCATTCTTGTACTGAGACCATCAAACAGGTGTATTCCAGCAGACCTGACCTTAGGGACCAGCCCCTCGAGGACCCTGATGCTGACTGGTTTACTGATGGAAGTAGCTACATACATGATGGCGTCCAGAAAGCAGGGTATGCCATCGTAGATTTACATGAGCTCGTAGAGGCTGATGCCCTGCCACCCCAAACCCTGGCACCAGAAGCCAAGCTTATAGCCCTAGCTCAAGCTCTAAGGCTAGGAAAAGACAAGAGGATCAATATCTATATGGATTCTAAGTACGCATTTTTGGTGTTACATGCACATGCTGCCTTCTTGAAACACAGGGGACTCCTGACTGCATGGGGCTCCCCAATCCAGCACTGCCAGGAGATCTTGGAACTCCTACAGGCAGTACAAGACCCTAAGGAAATGGCAATTATCCACTCTAAGAGATACCAGAAGGGAAATTCACACTAGTAAAAGCAAACAACCTGGCTGACAAGACAGCAGAATGCAGCTCTTAAAACCCCTTCAACTCAGGTTACCTTACTCCCTCCATGTACCAACCCTCAGCCTGCTTTTGCCACCCAAGTATATAAATAAGGAAATAAAGTAGGCTAGAACTAGGGGATATCAAAAGGGCCCCAAGGGATGGTGGATTAAGGAACATACAATAATGCTGCCCAGAGCATTACAATGGAAAATTTTAAAGGCACTCCATGATTCCTCTCATCTGGGGAGGGGTGCTTTGACTAGCCTGGCTGAAAAAGCTTTTTCTGGCATAGGCCTTTCTCAGACTATCTTAGAAATCACAAAGGCCTGTAACATATGCTACCGTAACAGCCCAGAGGGAAAACAGACCCCCACCCCTCCTCCAGCCATCCAAAGAAGAGGAACTTATCTGGGAGAAGACTTTAACCAGATGCCATCCTCCCAGGGAGATAAATACCTCCTAATTTTTATTGACACTTTCACTGGGTGGAAGGATGCCTTTCCAACAAGGACCAGAGAGCTTAGGAAAGTAACAAGGCATTATGAAAGAAAATAATTCCTTGGTTCAGACTTCAACAGTCTTTACAAAGTGATAATGGCCCCTCTTTTGTGGCTAAGATTACACAACAAATCTCTACTGCCCTAGGCATTTGCTACCACCTCCATGCTGGCTGGAGGCCTCAATCATCAGGGAAAATAGAAAGGGCAACCAACTTTAAAAAAGAATCGTGCCTGTGTTTTCCTCTAGGAGTTTTATAATATCTGGTCTTAAATTAGGTCTTTAATCCATTTTGAGTTTATTTTTGTGTGTGGTATTAGAGAATGTTCTAATTTCATTCTTTTCATGTAGCTTTCAAGTTTTCCCAGCACCATTTATTGAAGATACTTCTTTTCTCCATCGTATATTCTTGCCTCTTTTGTCATAGATTAATTGACCATAGGTGTGTGGGTTTATTTCTGGACTTTCTATCCTGTTCCATTGATCTATATGTCTGTTTTTTGTGCCAGTACCATACTGTTTTCATTACTGTAGTTCTGTAGTATAGTCTGAAATCAGGGAGCCTGATTCCTCCAGGTCTGTTTCTCTTTCTCAAGATTGCTTTGGCTAAACAGGGTCTTTTGTGTTTCCATACAAATTTAAAAATTTTTTGTTCTAGTTCTGTGAAAAAAGCCATTGGTAATTTGATAGGAATTGTACTGAACCTGTAGATTGCCTTGGGTAGTTTAGTCATTTTGACAATATTGATTCTTCCAATCCAAGAACAGGGTATATCTTTCCATCTTTTTCTGTCATCTTCAATTTCTTTCCAAAAATAAACAAGTGGGACCTAATTAAACTTAAAAGCTTTTGCACAGTGAAAGAAACCATAAACAAAACTAAAAGACAACCTACACAATGGAAGAAAATACTTGAAAATGATGTGATCTACAAGGGCTTAATTTCCAAAATACACAAACAGCTCATTCAGCTCAATAACAAAATAAAGCAAACAATTTAAAGACCCAAATAGACATTTCTCCAAAGAAGATATACAAATGGCCAAAGGGCACATGAAAAGATGCTCAACATCACTAATTATTAGAGAAATTAAAATCAAAACTACAATGAGGTATCACCTCACACCGGTCAGAATGACCATCATTAAAAAGGCTACAAATAAATTCTGGAGAGGATGTAGAGAAAAAGGAAACCTCCTATACTCTTGGTGGGAATGCAAGTTGGTACAGCCACTATGGAGAAAAGTATGGAGGTTCTGTAAAAAACCAAAATATAGCTAGCTACCAGATGATCCTGCAATCCCACTCCTGGTCATATATCTGGAGAAAACCCTAATTCCAAAAGATACCTGCACCCTAATGTTCATTGAACCATGATTGACAATAGCCAAGACATGGAAGTAACCTAAATGTCTATCAACAGATGAATGGATAAGGAAGACGTGGTACAGATATACAATGGAATACTATTCAGCCATCAAAAGAATGACATAATACAATTTGCAGCAACGTGGATGGACCTAGATTTACCATAATAACAGAAGTAAGCCAAATAGAGAAAGACAAATATGATATGATATTGCTTATATGTGGAATCTTAGAAAAAGTATACAAATGAACTTTTATACAAAACAGAAATAGACCCACAGACATAGAAAACACACTTATGGTTACCAAAGGGGAAAGCTGGGGCGGAGGGGGAGGAGGGATAAATAGTAGTTTGGGACTAATGAAAAAACACTACTATATATAAAATAGATAACAACAAATACCTACTATATAGTACAGGGAACTATACTCAATATTTTGTAATAACCTATAAGGGAAAATAATCTGAAAAAAATACATATATATGTATGTATAACTGAATCACTTTGCTGTACACCTGAAACTAATACAACATTGTAAATCAACTACATTTCAATGAAAAAGAAAAAGAAAAAAAAGAAAAAAGAATCCTGGCTAAGCTTTGTCAAGAGACATGAGAACCTTGGACAAAGCTTTTACCCATAGCCCTCCTGAGAACCAGGGTCACACCTAAAACAGGGCTAAGGCCCAGCCCCTTTGAAATGACTTACAATAGGCCCCTTTTATCCTCTGATATTTTGGTAGACACCAAAACCAGTGAATTCATTAGGTACCTAATTAATCTGCAGCAAGTCCAAATGAGGATTTCAGAATATGGAAATCAGGTTTTGCCAGCCCCCAGCCAGGAAAGAGTCTCCAGGCAGGTTCAGCCAGGAGATTCTGTCTTCCTAAAAACATGGAGAGAATGGTCCCCCTCTCATCAATTACTGCCCGACTGGAAAGGGCCTTACTATGTCCTTCTCAGCACTCCTACTGTAGCAAAACTACAGGGGTCACTAGTTGGGTGCACCTTTCTAGAATTAAACCTCCCCCTCCCCCTGAGTCTTCACAGGACATGGAGGACCTTGGACGGCCAAAAGAGTCCAGGTGGATGCGAGAGCCTCTTGAAGCTCTTACTCAGGAAGGACAAAGAAATGTCACAGATCCAAGGCTGATTACCCAGAGCCACTATTTTCTTTTTTGCCCTCTGATACCCCAGTCCACCCACAAAATAACCAAAATACTGTGGAGGATTTGCATACTTGTCCTCCTTGATCTCCTCCTCGCTCTTGGAATCTTTTATGAGTATTGCTTTAGCTCTGCACCTATACCCAAGAGGGAAGTCCTCTGTCCAGGCTGGGTTTGATAAGACCTGCCAAAAACCCAAAGATGGCCTGCAGCCTTTTTTTCTCCTTCTGAAAGGTGCTAGGGACCCTACCCCGGCTCTTACTTGTTCTCCTCTTACCTATCCAATCTCTTTGGTCCCAAGACTAAACATGGAAAGATAACAGAATAGGCAATAACTCCTGGATTATTGCTAAAGGGTAAAATCTCAATCTCTCTTGGGTTTGCCATCCCCAACCCACCACCCCAGGAGACATTAGTTCCAGCCTCAAGGCCTACACAGTCAACAGCCATACTGTATTCTCAGCTTTTAACCAATCTTCTTTTAATTACCCTAGGCAGGATTTTTCCTTAATCGCTACATGGGAAAGGCCACCTCCGCTCTGTTACTGCATCACACCTCCCTATTCAAGGACTATAAATATCACCAAAACCTCCCTAATCTGCAGTCAAACCTCAGGATGCACGCCTTGTCACAGCAGTACTCAGAGGAGACACACAGACCCCTCTTCAGCCCTTAAGCCTCTAACACAAGCCTAAGCCTGTCGTCGCATAACTTTAAGCCTATCAATTGCAGTGATGTAGTGCACCAGCCTCTTTACATTTCATCTGCACCCCTAACAAAACCCACGTGCGCATGACAGCTCACTAATGCCAACAGAACTGCTTGTGCTAGCTATTATATCAGACACTCCCTTACCATGACTATCCCTGAATATAGACCTCACCCTGGACACTCCAAACCAGGGACCAAATCCAAAAATGCAGATGGGACCTCTCCACAACTGTCTCCCACCTCCCAGAACTTTTCTCCAGCTGTATAAGCAAACCAATGACGCTGCTTTACCAGCACCGCCTGGATTATTATGCCTATGTGGGACCTCACAATAACCAAAGCCACTGCTCTCTCACATCTAGACGCCATACTTCATTATGGGGACTACACCTTGGGAACTATGGCTCCAGCCCAAATAACCATCCTCAGTGTGACCCATGTGAGACAAAAAAGGGCCTTTGGTCTGGTGCTAGCAGGAAATATGGGGACCCGAGGTGAAGCTGCCCTTTGGGGAAAATTTACCTACAATGAGGCAACCCTGACGTATCTAACCTCCTCCCTGGACAGCACACTAAAGAGAACTGGAGACTCTCTCACACTCTTACAAAAATCCCTAGATTCCCTGGCAGAGGTGGCCTTCAACAACCATCGAGCCCTAGACTATCTCCTAGCAAGGCAAGGAGGGGTTTGTGCTATTGTAAATAAAACATGCTACATATATATTAATGTCACAGGAGAAGTAAAAGTAAATGTTCAAGAAATCTATGAACAGGGTTCCTGGATCCACAGGTATAATCAAGGGAAGCAGGAATGGACTGAGACCCTAAAGGGATGGTTTCCAGGATATACTTGGCTTCTCCCATTTCCAGGCCCATCTATATTTCTCATCTTTCTCCTTGGTCCTTGTATTTTTAACCACCTAGCTAAACGTCTGTCCTCTAGGGTACAACAACTCTAACTTCAAATGATGCTATGCCAGGGATTTCAACCAATCCCACCTGAAGATAGGGACCACCAACACCCACTGGGCAAGGCTGCTGCCTCCTTCTACTCCCCACTCTCCATCTCTGCCACTCTAAATAAGACCCCTATCTCTGACAGATAAGCAAGGAGATCTAGACACCCACAGGTAGGGACAACACCCATGCTCAGCTTGAAGACCCCTATCTCTGACAGATAAGCAAGGAGATCTAGACCCACAGGTAGGGACAACACCCATGCTCAGCTTCAAGCAGTTACAAAAGACAGGCCATCGACCTGTGCCCCTTAAAAGATTTTAAGGGTCCAGACTCCTTGAGGGGGGAATGTTAGAGCAGGCAGTTAGCTAGATGTGAGCAGAGAAAGGGGGACACAGGCCAGATGGCAGGAAACCACACATCTTGTAAACAACAGGGGTCCTTGAGCAGACAAAGAAAAGCAGTGACTTCCAGACTGACAGGAAAGCACAAATTTTGGGGTGATAAGTGTGAGGTGAGGATCTCTGACACCCAAATGTGACCTTTTGCTCATATGGTCTCATTACAATAAAATTAGCCTTGCAGATAGGAAGTTCCTTTTCTTAAGTGCCTGGCAGGAAAGCACATGTGGCCATAGCTCCTTGCTCGGGATGAGAAAATTATGGCTCAGAAAGGCACAACTTGTCTGAATTAACACAGCTAGGAGGACAGATTGGCTTGGACTTGGTTTTTGTCATCAAAGTCAGTTTTCTTTAAGTGTATATAGAATTTTAAGTCATATGATAATAATTGATTATAAAAGCTGACATGATATCCTCAAAATGGCAGAGGAGGAGGACATGAAATTCATCTCTCCCCACAAACGCATCAAGAATACAGCTACGAATGGAACTATTCCCACAGAGCACCTGATGAACACTAGCAGAGGGCCTTGGACACCTAAAAGGACAAGAAAGATCCTCATGCAACTGGGTAGGACAGAAGAAAGAAGGGGAAAGGAAGAGGAGAGGAAGCAGGATGCAACCTGTGCCCCTGGAAGACAGCTGAACGTAAGGAGAGGTCCCCACATCTGGGGAAGCCCCCTCACCTGTAGGGAGATCAATGGGGACAGAAAGGGAGATCCAGGGGCTTGGAGGAGAGAGCAGCAACTGGTCTGTGGCAGGCAGGACAGAGTGAGACCCATAAAGGTGGTCCGTGCCACAGCCCTGCGCACCGCAGGCTGAGAAAGGCAACTGCTAGTGCACATGGGGGCTGGGGGCTGAAACATAGGGTTTAGAGAGCAGACCCGGGGAGGGGACTGCTGTTGGCTGTGAGGAGACAGACTGAGGGGATGCGAGTGAGGAGCTCCGCAACCAGAAATGCTTGTGGAGGAAGCCTGGACTGACAAAGAAGCGAAGTGCCACTGTTGAGTGATGTGCAAAGGGTGGGGCCGCCGTTGCAGCCTCTCTCCTCAGGCACCAGCCCCTGTCCCCATGGGCACTAGGGAGGGCTCCTTCTGGAGCCGGCTCACACACCCCCATCACTGCCTCCTCGGCCCCTTGCTCCCACCTGGGTGACCTGCTCCCCTGATCGCTACCTCAGCTCCCTCCCAGCTGGGCAGCCCGCTTGCCCTGATCACTGCTTTAGCCCCCTCCCACCTGACAGCAACGTATAGAGCAGACTCTGGTGGGAGGAACACACACAGAGGTGGGGCTGAAACCACAGCTGAGCCCCAGGGGCCATGTGACTAAGGAAGAAGAGCTGAAATCTCTCCTCATGGCTGCACGAACCACAGAGTTACACCTCTGCTGACAGCCTCCTAAATTCAGCACCTGTGGAACATCTGAACGGACAACAAGTGCTCCTGCAGCTGAGGTGAGTCTGGCTTTAGCAGATGTGGGCTTTTTGGGCACCTACACAGGGAGGTTGGGCCAGGCCAGAGTCTGAGCTGCCCCCATAGCTCCCACGATGGATCCAGGTGCACGACTACTGCAGTCCTGGGAACTGACCTTGGTGAATCTATGCTGGTGGCCTGGGAAAAAAAATGCCTGGGAGTTACCAGGGCCAACTGCCAGCATACCCAGAGTTAAGGTGGGACTGAGAGCAGTGCCAACCACAGTGTACTTTGTGAGCCTGCACAATGGACGAAAGGGGACACAACAAAGCACATTCACAGGTGAACAGCTCCAGAGGAGGAACACTCAGTGGCTTCTCTCCTTCAGTGGGAATGATCCAATCCTGCCTACCTAGCACCAAAGATCAGAAATACAGCTAAGAAACAGAACTGGGGGCCTTTACTCCAACAACTAGGAAGCAGACCCTGCCCCTGACACGTCAGTGACAACGACAGCACAAAGGGGAGGCCCCACTCAATATTCAGGGCAAGCTCTGGTCATCACAACACCAGTGAACTGCCCCCGCCCCCCCGCCACCAACAAGGGGATAATGGTACAAGCCCCTGGACCAGCCTCACCCACCAGGGAGCAGACACCAGAAGCAAGAGGAACTACGATCCTGCAGCCTGTGGAAAAGAGGCCACAAACACAGTAAGTTAGACAAAATGAGACGAAAGAGAAATATGTTGCAGATGAAGGTGCAAGACAAAAGCCTACAAGAACAACAAAATGAGACAACAGAGAAATATGCTGCAGAAGAAGGAGCAAGATAAAACGTACAAGAACAAGTAAATGAAGAGGAGATAGGCAATCTACCTGCAAAAGAATCCAGAGTAATGATAGTAAGATGATCCAAGATCTCGAAAAAAGAATGGAGGCCCTGATCGAGAAGATAAAAGAAATGTTTACAAAGACCTAGAAGAACTAAAGAACAAACAAACAGAGATCAACAATAAAATGATTGAAATGAAAAATACACCAGAAGGAATCAATAGCAGAATAACTGAGGAGGAAGAATGGATAAGTGAGCTGGAAGACAAAACGGTGGAAATCACTGCTGCAGAACAGAATAAAGAAAAAAGAATGAAAAGAAATGAGGACAGTCTCAAAGACCTCTGGGGCAACATTAAGCATACCAACATTCGAATTATAGGGGGCCCAGAAGAAGAAGAGAAAGAGAAAGGACCTGAGAAAATATTTAAAGAGATTATAGTTGAAAACTTCCCTAACATGGTAAAGTAAATAGTCACCCAAGTACAGGAACCACAGAGAGTCCCATACAGGATAAATCCAATAAGGAACACACTGAGACACACATTAATCAAACTAACAAAAATTAAATACAAAGAAATATATTGAAAGCAACAAGGGAAAAGCAACCTATAACATACAAGGGAATTTCCCCTCAGGTTATCAGCTGATTTTTCAGCAGAAACTCTGCAGGCAGAAGGGAGTGGCATGATACATTTAAAGTGATGAAAGGGAAAAATCTACAACCAAGAATACTCTACCCAGCAAAGATCTCATTCAGATTCAATGGAGAAATCAGACGCTTTACAGAAAAGAAAAAGCTAAGAGAATTCAGCACCACCAAACCAGCTTTACAAGAAATGCTAAAGGAAATTCTCTAGGCAGGGGGGAAAAAAAAAAAGAGGCCACAACTAGAAATAAGACAATAACAAATGGGAAAGCTCATTGGCAAAGGCAAACATACAGTAAAATCAGGAAATCATCTATACACAAATATGATATCGAAATTAGCAACTGTAAAAAGAGGTGAGTACAAATGCAGGAAATAGGAATTGCATTTGAAATTAAGAGACCAGCAACTTAAAACAAGACCAGCAACTTAAAACCAGCAGCTTAGACTTTAAGAACAGCAACTTAAAACGTTAAGACCAGCAAATTAAAACAACCATGTATATATATAGGTTTCCCAAAACCTCATGGGAAATGCAAACCAAAAAACTACAAGAGATACACATGCAAAAGAAAAAGCAACCCAAACACAACACTAAAGATGATCATCAAACTACAAGAAAAGAAAGGGAAGAAAAAAGAACTACAAAAACAAACCTAAAACAATGAAGAAAAGGGCAATAGGAACATATATATCGATAATTACCTTAAATGGATTAAATGCTCCAACCAAAAGAAACAGACTGGCTGGATGGATACAAAAACAAGACAGGTATACATATTGTCTACAAGAGACATACTTCAGACCTAGGGACACATACAGACTGAAAGTGAGGGGGTGGAAAAACAGATTCCATGCAAATGGAAATCAAAAGAAAGCTGGAGTAGCAATTCTCCTATAAGACAAAATAGACTTTAAAATATAGACTGTTACAAGTGACAAGGAAGGACACAACATAACGATCATGCGATCAATCCAAGAAGAAGATATAACAAAATTGTAAATATATACGCACCCAACATAGGAGCACCTCAATATATAATGCAAAGGCTAATAACAGCCATAGAAAGGGAGACAGACAGTAACACAATAATAGTGGGTGATTTTAACACCCCACTTACACCAATTGACAGATCATCCAGACAGAAAATCAATAAGGAAACAAAAGCCATAAATGACACATTAGACCAGTTAGACTTAAGTGATACTTACAGGATATTCCATCCAAAAGAAGCAGAATAAACATTCTTTTCAAGTGCACACGATCTATCCTCAAGGATAGATCACACCTTGGGTCACAAATAAAGCCTCAGTAAATTTTACAAGACAGGTATACATATTGTCTACAAGAGACATACTTCAGACCTAGGGACACATACAGACTGAAAGTGAGGGGGTGGAAAAACAGATTCCATGCAAATGGAAATCAAAAGAAAGCTGGAGTAGCAATTCTCCTATAAGACAAAATAGACTTTAAAATATAGACTGTTACAAGTGACAAGGAAGGACACAACATAACGATCATGCGATCAATCCAAGAAGAAGATATAACAAAATTGTAAATATATACGCACCCAACATAGGAGCACCTCAATATATAATGCAAAGGCTAATAACAGCCATAGAAAGGGAGACAGACAGTAACACAATAATAGTGGGTGATTTTAACACCCCACTTACACCAATTGACAGATCATCCAGACAGAAAATCAATAAGGAAACAAAAGCCATAAATGACACATTAGACCAGTTAGACTTAAGTGATACTTACAGGATATTCCATCCAAAAGAAGCAGAATAAACATTCTTTTCAAGTGCACACGATCTATCCTCAAGGATAGATCACACCTTGGGTCACAAATAAAGCCTCAGTAAATTTAAGAAAACTGAAATCATACCAAGCATCTTTTCCAACCACAACTCTATGATATTAGAAATCAATTACAGGAAAAAAAGGCAAAAAACACAAACCCATGATGCCTAAACAATATGTCACTAAACAACCAATGGATCACTGAAGAAATAAAAGAGGAAATCAAAAAATACCTAGATAAATATGACAACGAAAACATGACAATCCAAAACCTATGCAATGCAGCAAACGCAGTTCTAAGAGGGAAGTTTATAGCAATAAAATCTTACCTCAAGAAACAAGAAGACTCTCAAATAAACAACCTAACGGTTCACCTAAAGCAACTAGAGAAAGAACAAATAAATCCCAAAGTTAGTAGAAGGAAAGAAATCATAAAGATGGAAGCAGAAATAAATGAAACAGAGACCAAGAAAACTATAGTGAAGATCAATGAAACTAAAAGCTGGTTCTTTGAGAAGATAAACAAAATTGATAAACCTTTAGCCAGGCTCAACAAGAAAAAAAGAGAGAGAACTCAAATCAATAAAATTAGAAATGAAAAAGGAGAAGTTACAAAGAACACCACAGAAATACAGAGGATCATGAGAGACTACTACAAGCAATTATATGCCAATAAAATGGATGACCTAGAACAAATTCTTAGAAAGGTACAACCTTTCAAGACTAAACCAGGAAGAAACAGAAAATATGAACAGACCAATCACAAGGACTGAATTTGATTAAAAAATAACTGAACTGTGATTAAAAATCTTCTAACAAACAAAAGTCCAGGACTAGACTAGTCACAGGTGAATTCTATCAAACCCTTAGAGAAGAGTTAATGCCTACTCTTCTCAAACTATTCCAAAATATGTCAGAGGAAGGAACACTCCCAAGCTCATTCTATGAGGCCACCAACAACCTGATACCAAAACCAGACAAAGATATCACATAAAAAGAAAATTACAGGGCAATATCACTGATGAACACAGATGCAAAAATACGAAACAAAATACCAGCAAACTGAATCCAACAATACATTAAAAGGATCATACACCCTGATCAAGTGGGATTTATCCCAGGGAGGCAAGGATTCTTCAATATACGCAAAGCAGTCAATGGGATACACCATATTAACAAATTGAAGAATAAAAACCATATGATCATCTCCATAGATGCAGAAAAAGCTTTTGACAAAATTCAACACCCATTTATGATAAAAACTCTCCATAAAGTGAGCATAGAGGGAACCTACCATAACATAATAAAGGTCATATATGACAAACTCACAGCAAATATCATTCTCAGTGGTGGAAAACTGAAAGCATCTACTCAAAGATTAGGAACACTTCAAGGATGTCAACTTTCGCCACTCTTATTCAACACACTTTTCAAAGTCTTAACCACAGAAATCAGAGAAGAAAAGGAAATAAAAGGAATCCAAATTGGAAAAGAAGTAGTAAAACTATCAGTGTTTGCAGATGACATGATACTATACTTATAAAATTCTAAAGATGCTACCAGAAAACTACTAGAGCTCATCAATGAATTTGGTAAAGGTGCAGGATACAAAACTAATACACAGAAATCTCTTGCATTCCTATACACTAACAACAAAAGATTAGAAAAAGAAAGTAAGGAAATAATTGCATTTACCATCACATCGAAAAGAATAAAAAACCTAGGAATAAACCTACTTAAGGTGGAAAAAGACCAGTACTCAGAAAACAGTAAGATATTGATGAAAGATATCAAAGATGACACAAACAGATGGAAAGATATACCATCTTCATGGATTGGAAGAATCAATATTGTTAAAATGACATTACTACCCAAAGCAATCTACAGATTCAGTGTAATCCCTATCAAATCACTAATGACATTTCTCACAGAATTAGAACAAAACATTTTTACAATTTGTATAGAAACACAAAATACCCTGAATAGCCAAAGCAATCTTGAGAAAGAAAAACAGCTGGAGAAATCAGGCTCTATGACTTCAGACTATACTACAAAGCTACACTTATCACAACATTATGTTACTGGCACAAAAAGAGAAATATAGATGAATGGAACAGGATAGAAAGCCCAGAGATAAAACCATGCACTTATGATCACCTAACCTATGACAAAAGAGGCAAGCATATACAATGGAGAAAAGACAGTCTCTTCAACAAGTGGTGCTGGGAAAATTGGACAGCTATATGTAAATGAATGAAATTTTTAGAACATTCCCAAACACCATACACACACCACAAAAAAGAGCTCAAAATGGATTAAAGACAAACATAAGACTGGATATTATACAACTCTTAGAGGAAAACATAGATAGAACACTCTGACATAAATTGCAGCAATAGCTTTTTTGGATCCGTCCCCTAGAGTAATGAAAATAAAAACCAAAATAAACAAATGGGACCTAATTAAACTTAAAAGCTTTTGCACAGCAAATAAACCATAAAATGCAAAGCAAGCCTACAATGAGTACAAGCAACGGAGGCTGAGCAGCAGGTGAGGCAAGACCCCCACTGGTCTTCGGAGCAGGTGCAATCTGTGCTCTCCAGCTGGGAACCAGAAGGAAGTTAATGCAAGTGGAAGTTAGAGGAGACACAAGGGGAGGAGGTGGGCCAGGGTGGACAAGTCTTGGTGATCCAGCCAGGTGTGAGGACTGAGCCTCTGACGTGGCAGAGACAAGTTCAGGACACTGGACCACCAGAGACCTCCCGGCGCCACATAATATCAATTGGCGAGAGCTCTCCAAGAGATCTCAATCTCAACGTTAATACCCAGCTCCACCCAAAGACCAGCAAACTACAGTGCAGGACACCCCATGCCAAACAATTAGCAAGACAGGAAAATGACCTCACCCATTAGCAGAGAGGCTGCCTAAAATCATAATAAGTTCACAGACACCCAAAAACACACCACTGGACGCAGTCCTGTCACAAGAAAGACAAGATCCAGCCTCATCCACCAGAACACAGGCACCAGTCCCCTCCACCAGGAAGCCTACACAACCCACTGAACCAAGCTCACCCACTGGGGGCAGACACCAAAAACAATGGGAACTACGAACCTGCAGCCTGCGAAAAGGAGATCCCAAACACAGTAAGTTAAGCAAAATGAGAAGACAGAGAAATACACAGCAGATGGAGGAGGAAAGTAAAAACCTATCATACCAAACAAATGAAGAGGAAACAGACAGTCTGCCTGAAAAAGAATTCAGAGTAATGATAGTAAAGGTGATCCAATATCTTGGAAATAGAATGGAGAAAATACAAGAAACGTTTAACACGGACCTAAAGAACTAAAGAGCAAACAAACAATGATGAACAACACAATAAATAAAATTTAAAATTCTCTAGAAGGAATCAATAGCAGAATAACTGAGGCAGAAGAATAGATAAGTGACCTGGAAGATAAAATAGTGGAAATAACTACCACAGAGAAGAATAAAGAATGAAAAGAATTGAGGACAGTCTCAGAGACCTCTGGGACAACATTAAACACAACAACATTCGAATTATAGGGGTCCTAGAAGAAGAGAAAAAGAAAGGGACTGGGAAAATATGTGATGAGATTATAGATGAAAACTTCCCTAATATGGAAAAATAAATAGTCAATCAAGTCCAGGAAGCACAGAGAGTCCCATACAGGATAAATCCAAGGAGAAACACGCCAATACACATATTAACCGAATAATAAAAAATTAAATACAATGAAAAATATTAAAAGCAGCATGGAAAGGCAACTAATAACATACAAGGGAATCGCCATAAGGTTAACAGCTGATCTTTCAGCAGAAACTCTACAAGTTGGAAGGGAATGGCAGGACATATTTAAAGTGATGAAAGGGAAAAACCTACAACCAAGATTACTCTACCCAGCAAGGATCTCATTCAGATTTGACAGAGAAATTAAAACCTTTACAGACAAGCAAAAGATAAGAGAATTCAGCACCACCAAACCAGCTCTACAACAAATGGTAAAGGAAGTTTTCTAAGTGGGAAACACAAGAGAAGAAAAGAACCTACAAAAACAAACCCAAAACAATTAAGAAAATGGTAATAGGAACATACATATCGATAATTACCTTAAACGTGAATGGATTAAATGCTCCAACCAAAAGACAAAGGCTCCATGAAAGGATACAAAAACAAGACCCATATATATGCTGTCTACGAGAGACCCACTTCAAACCCAGGGACACATACAGACTTAAAGTGAGGGGAGGGAAAAAGATATTCTATGCAAATGGAAATCAAAAGAAAGCTGTAGTAGCAAAACTCCAATAAATACTCAGATAAATACTCAAATAAATACTCAGATAAATACTCAGATAAAATAGACTTTAAAATTTAAAATGTGATAAGAGACAAGGAAGGACACTACATAATGATCAAGGGATCAATCCAAGAATATATAACAATTATGAATATATATATGCACCCAACATAGGAGCACCTCAATACATAAGGCAACTGCTAACAGCTATAAAAGAGGAAATCGACAGTAACACAACAACAGTGGGGGGCTTTAACACCTCACTTAAACCAATGGACAGATCATCCAAACAGAAAATTAATAAGGAAACACAAGCTTTAAATGACACAATAGACCAGACAGATTTAATTGATACTTATAGGACATCCCATCTAAAAGCAGGATATTACACTTTCTTCACAAGTGCTCACAGAACAGTCTCCAGAATAGATCACATCTTGGGTCACAAATCATAACTTGGTAAATTTAAGAAAACTTAAATCGTATCAAGTATCTTTTCCGACCACAAGACTATGAGACTACATATTAATTACAGGGAAAAATAACTGTAAAAAAAAAAACAAACACATGGAGGCTAAACAATACACTATTAAATAACCAAGAGATCACTGAAAAAAAATCAAAGAGAAATCAAAAAATACCTAGAAACAAATGAGAATGAAAACATGACAACCCAAAACCTATGGGATGAACCAAAAGCAGTTCTAAGATGGAAGTTTATATCAATACAATCCTACCTCAAGAAACAGGAAACATCTCAAATAAACAACCTAACTTTACACCTAAAGCAATTAGAGAAAGAAGAACAAAAAAACCCCAACGGTAGCAGAAGGAAAGAATTCATAAAGATCAGATCAGAAATAAATGAAAAAGAAATAAAGGAAATGATAGCAAAAATCAATAAAACTAAAAGCTGGTTCTTTGAGAAGATAAACAAAATTGATAAACCATTAGCCAGACTCATCAAGAAAAAAAAGAAGACTCAAATCAACAGAATTACAAGTGAAAAACGAGAAGAAACAACTGACACTGCAGAAGTACAAAGGATTATAAGAGATTACTACAAGCAACCCTATGCCGATAAAAAGAAAAGCACAACCTTCCGAGACTGAACCAGGAAGAAACAGAAAATATACACAGACCAATCACAAGCACTGAAATTGAAACTATGATTAAAAATCTTCCAACTTACTCAAGACAATATGTTACTGGCACAAAAACAGAAACATAGATGAATGGAACAGGATAGAAAGCCCAGAGATAAACCCATGCACATATGGTCACCTTATCTTTGATAAAGGAGGCAAGAATATAGAGTGGAGAAAAGACAGCCTCTTCAATAAATGGTGCTGGCTAAACTGGACAGCTACAGGTAAAAGAATGAAATTAGAACACTCCCTAATACCATACACAAAAATAAACTCAGAATGGATTAAAGACCTAAACGTAAGGCCAGACACTATAAAACTCTTAGAGGAAACCATAGGCAGAACACTCTATGACATAAATCACAGCAAGATCCTTTTTGACACACCTCCTAGAGAAAGGGAGGTAAAAACAAAAATAAACAAATGGGACCTAATGAAACTTCAAAGTTTTTGCACAGCAAAGGTAACCATAAACAAAATGAAAAGACAACCGTCAGAATGTGAGAAAATATTGCAAACAAAGCAATTGACAGATGATTTATCTCCAAAATATACAAGCAGTTCATGCAGCTCAATATCAAAAAAACAAACAATCCAGGCTTCCCTGGTGGTGCAGTGGTTGGGAGTCCACCTGCCGATGCAGGGGACGCGGGTTCGTGCCCTGGTCCAGGAAGATTCCACATGCTGCGGAGCAGCTGGGCCCGTGAGCCATGGCCGCTGAGCCCGCGCGTCGGGAACCTGTGCTCCGCAACGGGAGAGGCCACAACAGCGAGAGGCCCATGTACCGCAGAAAAAGGAAAACAAACAAACAAACATACAAACAATCCAATCCAAAAATGGGCAGTAGAACTAAATAGACATTTCTCCAAAGAAGATATACAGATGTATAGATTGCCAACAAACACATGAAAGGATGCTCAACATCACTTATCATTAGAGAAATACAAATCAAAACTACAATGAGGTATCACCTCACACCAGTCAGAATGGCCATCATCCAAAAATCTACAAAGAAGAAATGCTGCAGAGGGTGTGGAGAAAAGGGAACCCTCTTGCACTGTTGGTGGGACTATAAATTGATATAGCCACTATGGAGAACAGTATGGAGGTTCCTTAAAAAACTAAAAATAAAAGTACTGTATGACTCAACAATCCCACTACTGGGCATATACCATGAGAAAACCATAATTCAAAAAGAGACATGTAGCACAATGCTCACTGCAGCACTATTTACAATAGGCAGGACATGGAAGCAACCTAAATGTTCATCAACGGATGAATGGATAAAGAAGATGTGGCACATATATACAATGGAATATTACTCAGCCATAAAAAGAAATGAAAATGAGTTATTTGTAGTGAGGTGGATGGACCTAGAGTCTGTCATACAGAGTGAAGTAAGTCAGAAAGAGAAAAACAAATACCGTATGCTAACACATATATATGGAATCTAAAAAAAAAATCTGGTTCTGAAGAACCTAGGGGCAGGAGAGGAATAAAGACACAGACGTAGAGAATGGACTTGAGGACACGGGGAGGGGGAAGGGTAAGCTGGGATGAAGTGAGAGAGTGGCATTGACATATATACACTACCAAATGTAAAATAGATAGCTAGTGGGAAGCAGCTGCATCACACGGGGAGATCAGCTCAGTGCTTTGTGACCACCTAGAGGGGTGGGATAGGGAGGGTGGGAGGGAGACGCAAGAGGGAGGGGATATATATATATACATATAGCTGATTCACTTTGTTATAAAGCAGAAACTAACACACCATTGTAGAGCAATTATACTCCAATAAAGATATTTAAAAATAAATAAATTAAAATTTAAATTAAAAAAAAAAGTACAATGAGGTATCACCTCGCACCAGTCTAAATGGCCATGATCAAAGTCTACAAATGATGAACGCTGAAGAGGGTGTAAAGAAAAGGGAACCCTCCTACACTGTTGGTGGGAATGTAAATTGATACAGCCATTATGGAGAACAGTATGGAGGTTCCTTAAAAAACTAAAAATAGAGCTACCATATTATCCTGCAATCCCACTCCTAGGCATATATCTGGAGAAAACCATACTTCAAAAAAATACATGCACCCCAATGTTCATTGCTACAGTATTTACAATAGCCAGGACATGGAAGCTACCTAAATGTCCATCAAGAGAGGAATTGATAAAGAAGATGTATTACATATATACAATAGAATATTAGCCATAAAAGAGAACAAAATAATGCCATTTGCAGTAACATGGATGGACCTAGAGATTGTCATACTGAGTGAGGTAAGTCAGACAGAGAAAGACAAATATAATATGGTATTGCTTATATGTGGAATCTAAAGAAAGGGTACAAATGAACTCATCTATGAAACAGAAATAGAGTTACAGATGTAGAAAACAAACTTAGGGTTACCAGGGGTCGGGGGGAGGGATAAATTGGGAGATGGGATTGACATATACACACTAGTGCATATAAAACACATAACTAATAATGACTTACTGTATAGCACAGGGATCTCTTCTCAATACTCTGAAATGGCCTATATGGGAAAAGACTCTAAAAAAAAGAGTGGGTATATGTGTATGTATAACTGATTCACTTTCCTGTAGAGCAGAAACTAATAAAACACTGTAAATCAACTATACTCTAATAAAAATCTTTTTAGAAAACTGACATAAGAAGTTATTAAAAAAAAAGGAAAGAAAAATCAAAGAATTTCCCATCATGTACAAACGCCATGACACTTCCAATCAAGATTAAATAAGGACAAAAATCCCTGCTCCCCTCAGGAAGGTGTAGCTGGGAGGGAATATAATCCCCAAACCCCTCCCTTATCAATGAATATCCATCTCTTCATTTCTATGCCTCCACATAACCAGCTTGCCAAAGGAACTCAGGGCAGCTACTCATCTGAGTCTGTCTGCTATTACCTTGAGAGCATACTATCACTTAATTAAATCCTTGCTTTACTTTCTTGACCTGCCTGTCTCGCCTCTGAATTTTTTATGTGACAAGAAAACAACCTAGCCACCAGCATTGGTAGCTGAATTTGAATTTTTCCAAATACACTAAATGGTACTTAGACTGATGGTCATTATTTTTTATACACAGGAGACAGTTCTTAGCCACACAGAAACTCAGTTAAAAGTCATATTGTAATGAAAATACTTGTTTCCTGATTGGAAAAGCATACCTATGAAAACTGTACATTTTTTTCACTATCTTGCTTTTCTAGGGAAATGTTCCTATTTCTTAAGCTCCAGTTTTCTGGGTGACTATATCAATATGCACCTCCTTTCCCTCATTGCTGGAAAGGTCTTTGGGTGGCCAGCCATTAGTGTGGTCACTGCCTCATTTTCTTTGGACACAGTAAAAGAGAACTTTTAAGTATGTATTATATTTATTAGATTTACTGAAGCATGGAATTCATGTAAAACTGACATGGAAATGGCGTGGACAGTTAGACATTTCCCAAATTATTTCATAAATATCTATTGTGTTGTGAAGAGGATGACCTCCCTGTCACCTTACTGATAACACCTCGGCCCATCACTCTGAAATTCCTGAAAGAAGCTGGGGAAGGAGCATCTTGATCTTGATACAAGTTCATGGATGGCCTAGGTTTTTTAATAGCCATAAATATTAGTAGCACACATTTATTAATAGGACAAGGTCAGAACCTATCACATTATCTAGAATTATGTCATAATATGTAATTGTGTGGCGAATGTATTAAACGAGCAGCTTAATAAATCCTTACTGTTTCATGTTCCCCAAATCAGAGTATATATAATATCACAATTCAGTACAGAAACAATCAGCAGTGGTAACAGTTTCCTCTTAGAGATAACATTTCAGGCCTTCTAGAACATTAGAGCTGGAAGGGATTTAAACAACTGTGTTTCAGATGATGCAATCTAGGCAAAGTTAAATGGCTTGGCAGAAATCAAAATGCTGTTTAATGGGGGAGCTGGAGCTTATTCTAAGAAGTCACGTTTCTTTTTAATTCTTTTCCTACTATGGCCAGACTGGGTTGAAAAATAATAATTCCTTATGACATAGCAAAAATGAAACAGGAAAGCAGATAGCTACAAACATTTTGATGAAATATCTGTGATGACCAATATTCTACTTCTGTAATAAGGGGAGTTCTGGAAATGATTATCAAATGAATAACTGGCTTCAAAAATGCACCACTGAACACTGCTGTTTCAGAGTAAAGGAACCAACTGGCAACTTTAGTCCAAGACAGTAGGAAAAGTTTCATCTTGCTATTTTGTTTCAGTGTCTACCTTATTTCTTGATGGAGTTCTATAGACTGTTTCATTGGTTTTAATAACTGTCCATAAGTTACTCTATTGTGGCTAAGAGATCCAGTTCCAGTTGTAACATTCATCATGATTAAAATAATTTGAGTTCACAAAATGACTTAAAGACTTAAATATACAACATGACACCATAAAACTCCTAGAAAAGAGCACAGGCAAAAATTCTCTACCATAAATCATACCAATGTTTTTTCTTAGGTCAGTCTACCAAGGCAACAGAAATAAAAACAAAAATAAACAAATGGGACCTAATCCAACTTAAAAGCTTTTGCACAGCAAAGTAAACCATAAAAAAAAACCGAAAAGACAACCTACAGACTGGGAGAAAATATTTGCAAATGATTCAATCGACAGGGGCTTAATTTCCAAAATATACAAACAGCGCATTAAACTCAATAACATAAAAACAACTCAATCAAAACATGGGCAGAAGACCTAAACAGACATTTCTCCAAAGAAACATACACATGGCCAGTAGGCACATGAAAAGATGCTCAACACCACTAATTATTAGAGAAATGCAAATCAATACTACAATGAGGTATCACCTCACACCAGTCAGAATGGCTATCATTAAAAAAATCTATAAGTAACAAATGCTGGAGAGGGTATGGAGAAAAGGGAACCCTTCTTCACTGTTGGTGGGAATGTAAATTGGTGCAGCCATTATGGACAATAGAATGGAGGTTCCTCAAAAGACTAAAAATAGAGTTGCATATGATCCAACAATCCCACTCCTGGGTATATATCCAGACAAACTATAATTTGAAAAAATACATGCACCCCTATGTTCATAGAAGAATTATTTAAAATAGCCAAGACATGGAAACAAGCTAAATGTGCACTAACACGCTAATGGCTAAAGAAGGTTTGGTATATATATGTGATGGAATATTAGCCATAAAAAAGAATGAAATGATGCCATTTTCAGCAACATGGATGAACCTAGAGATCATCATAATAAGCAAAGTAAGTTAGAAAGAGAAAGATAAATACCATAAGATATCTCCTATATGTGGAATCTAAAATATGACACATATGAACTTATCTACAAAACAGAAACAGATTCACAGACATAAAGAACAGACTTGTGGTTGCTGGAGGGTGGGGTGGAGGGAGGGGAGGGAGGGATAGATTGGGAGTTTGGGGTTAGAGGGTACAAATTATTATATATAGAACAGATAAACAACAAGGTCCAATTGTACAGCACAGGGAACTCTATTCAATATCCTGTAATAAGCCATAATGTAAAAGGATATGAAAAAGAAAAAAATAATAATTTGAGTTTATATTTTCTTCTTACAGATTTCACGTACCATCAGTTGAGGAAAAGTTCTAGGGGATCAAAGAATACTACACATCATTGTGCCAGAGGTGTTTCAATGGCAAAGAAGCATCGAATTTGCCTTTTTTGCTCACCAACCCTCACACACCCAGGACGGGTTCTAACTCCTTCCATACGGCATATAATTTATGTTTATGTTTCTTCTAAGAAAACTATGACCTTGATATACACATACTCCATTTGCATTAAGCATTGCTCTATGGGCCTTAGGATTTTTGCTTTTTCAAAAAGAATTTACTTTTTATAGACCTGGTAACACAACTAAGTATTACAAAGTGTAATGCTTCTAACAGGAACAATAGTATATTAACATAAGCAGGAACTGTAGAGTGAATTTTTTTTAAAAGACCACCAACTCTGAAAGTTACTGCACACTGTAATTTGAATTACCTGCAGTTTTGTACCTAATATTCAGAAATGTATTAGAATTAGGAAGACCTAGTGTTTCATATGGAAATTCAGAAATACATAGACAGATGTAATGTTAAGAATAAAAGTAACAGGTGGGCATAAGATGATTACACTCTTTATTGGCAGAAAGAGAAACTGGAGATGTGTATTGATATTTAAGCTTTTAACAACAGGACAAAACTAAGGGTCTTCCTCCTACATAAAATAAAGATGAATGGAGAGGCTCGAATCAAGATGGCAGAATAGAAGGACGTGGAGCTCACCTCCTCCCACAGATAAATCAAAACACATTTACATGTGGAACAATCCTCACAGAATACCTACTGAATGCTGGCAGCAGATCTCAGACACTAAAAATGCAAGAAATATCTCCATGTAACTGGGTAGGATGAAACCGAAATAAGGAAGTGGGACAGGACCTGTGACACTGGGAGGAAGCTGTGAAAAAGGAAAGGTTCTCTCACTCTGGGAAGCCCCTTCTCTGGTGAGGTGATCAGCTGGGACAGAAAGGGAGCTTCAGAGGCTTGGAGGAAAGCACAGCAGATGGTCTGTGACAGGCAGAACAGAGAGAAACCTGCACAGATGGTCCATGTCACTGCCCTGGACTCCCAGCCTAAGATGAGCATCTGCTGGTATGGGCAGAGGTCTGGTGCTGAAACTCGGGCATTAGAGGACAGACCTGGGGAGAGGACTGGGGTTGGCTGTGCAGACAGCCTGAAAGGGCTGGAGTGTGGGAGAGCAGCAGCTGGGGGGTGTATGCAGAAGAAGCCCAAGCCCACACAGAAGGGAAGCACTGTTGTTAAGAGGAATGGAAAGGGAGCCTCTTTCTCTGTGCTCTCTGCTGCCTCAGCACCACGGCTATGAGCTCTGGGAGTGCACCAGTGCCAGTGGGTTACCCACAAGAGGAGGTGGGGCTAAAATCAAGGCTGATCCCCAGGGGCCATGCGACTTAGGAAGCAGGGCAGAAACCTGAGCTCTCTTCCCACAGCCGTGTGATTTGTGGATTTACGCCACTGCAGGCTTTGTAAACTCAGCGCCTGGAGGACATGACAGCGGACAATGGGTGTTCCCGTGGCTGGGATGGTCTGCCCTTAGCAGCTCTGGGTCTGTGGGTGCATGTACACAGAGGCTGGGCCATGTCTGGGCTGCTTCCATAGCTCCCACAGTGGGTCCTGGTACCTGACTTCAGCGGATCTGTGCTGGTGGCTTGGTTAACAGCACCTGAGGGACACCAGCGCCTATTGCCTCCACTCCCACAGCTGAGGCAAGGCCAAGGGCAGTGCCAACAACATTGGACTTCGTGAGCACGCACACGAGGTTTCAGGTGACACCACAGAGCACACTCCCTGGTGGATAGCTCCAGCAAAGGGATATTCAATGGCTCCTCTCCCAGAAGGAGCACTTCTATCCCTCCTACCTCACACCACAGCTCAGAAACAGAACTGGGAGCTTCTGCACCAACAACAGGGAGCAGACTCTGCCCCTGACAGCACTGTGACAACCACAGAGCCAAGTGGAAGCCCTGCTCAACATCTGGGGCTCTGTTCACCACATGAATCACACCTCCTATCAAGGGGATAACAGCCAGCACACACTGAGGAAAGAGGCGGCAGGCAACCATACAAAACACAGCCCTAACAGCAAAAATATTAAACCCATGCAGGCTACACAGGAAAGCTCCCACATAAAAAGATCCTTCTAAGACCACAGTAGATCATTGTTTCTCCTAAACACATAGAGTAAGAGAAATATAAGTAAAATGAAGAAGCAGAGGAACCACCCCCAATTAAAAGATCAAGAGAATTCCCTGAAAGAACAAACAACAAAACAGACCTCTTCAGTCTAATAGATACAGATTTCAAAAAGGAGATAATAAAAATACTGAAGGAATTAAGAAAGGCTATCAATAGAAATGCAGATTACTGTAAAAATGAACTAGAAACTATAAAGAGGAGCCAAGAAAAATTAGAAAACTCATTTGTCAAGATGAAAGTTGAGCTTAAGGCGATAAATACCAGATTGAGTAATGCAGAAGAATGAATAAGTGATCTTGGAAGATAGAATAATGGAAATCACCAAATCAGAACAGTAGATGGAAAGCCAAATGGAAAAAAATGAAATCAACATAACAGACCTATGGGATAATATAAGGGATGCCAATCTATGCATTAATAGGGATCCCAGAAGGAGAAAAAAGACAAAGGGATCGAAAATGTATTTGAAGGAATTATGGCTGAAAACTTCCCTAACCTAAAGAAGGAAACAGATATCCAGGTACAGGAAGCACAATGGGTCCCAAACAAGATGAACCCAAGAAGACCTACACCAAGACATATTAAAATTAAAATGGCAAAGATTAAGAGAGTATTCAAAAGGCAGCAAGAAAAAAACAAAGAGTTAATTACAAGGGAACCACCACAAGGCTATCAGCTGATTTCTCTACAGAAATGTTGCAGGCCAGAAGGGAGTGGCAAGGTATATTCAAAATCCTGAAAGGGAAAAATTTGCAACCTAGAATATTCCACCCAACAAGTTTATTTGTTAAAATAGAAGGAGAGATACAGAATTTCTCTGACATGCAAAAACTAAAAGAATACAGCAATACTAAACCTACCCTTAAAGAAATATTGAAAGGTCTTCTTCAAATAGAAAATAAGCAAGAACTTATAGGAAATAGAAAATCATAATGGGAAAGTAAATCACTTAAATAAGCTCTATACAAAGTAAAAAATTAAAATTTAAAAAAAATTGTGAAAGTGATGATAACCAGAATGAACAGCAAAAGGATAAGCATGAAGATGTAAAGGAAGACATGAAAAGCATAAACTGTGGGGGAGGAGAGTAAGAAAATGTAGATATTTTTTAGAATTTGTTTGAGCCTATATGACTATCAGCCTAAAGCAAGTAGATATAGTAATGGGTTAACATACTTGAAAAACAGGGTAACCACAAATCAACAACATACAACAGATTCACAAAAACCAAAAAGAACAGAAGCATAATATAAAAGAAAATCATCAAACCACAAAAGGAAAAACAAAAAGAGAGGAACAAAGAAGAAATACAAAATTAACAGGAAAACAAGGTTTTCAAGATGGCAATAAATACATATCTATCAATAATTACCTTAAATGTCAATGGACTAAATGCTCCAATTAAAAGACACAAAGTGGCAGACTGGATTAAAAAAAAACAAGAGCCTACAATATGCTACCCACAAGAGACCCACTTAGGGCAAAGGACACATATAAACTGAAGGTGAGCAGATGAAAAAAGATATTTCATATAAACGGAAATGACAGGAAAGTGGGGGTCACAATACTCATATCAGACAAAATAAACTTTAAAACACAGGCCATAAGAAAAACATAATAGAGGACACTATATAATGTTAAAAGGCTCAATACAAGAAGAGGATATTACACTTGTCAACATATATGCACCCAATATAGGAGCACCCAAATACATAAAACAAATACTAACAGATATAAAGGGAGAAATTGATAGGAATACAATAACAGTAGGAGATTTTAACACCCCACTCACATCAATGGACAGATCTTCTAGAGAGCAAATCAATAAGGCAACAGAGATCCTAAATGATACAACAGAACAGTTAGACTTAATGGGTATTTTCAGGGCATTACATCCAAAACAAAACAAAACAAAAGAAACAAAACCTAGAATACACATTCTTTTCAAGTGCACCATGGAACGTTCTCTAGGACTGACCACATATTAGGGCACAAAACAAGCCTTAACAAATTTAAGACTATAGAAATTACTTCAAGCATCTTTTCTGACCACAATGGCATGAAACTAGATATCAACCACAGAAAAAGAAATGAGGAAATAATGACTACATGGAGACTAAATAACATGCTACAAAAAAACCAATGGGTCAACAATAAAATCAAAGAGGAAACTTAAAAATACCTTGAGAGAAGTGACAATGAAAACACAACCATACAAAATCTATGGGATGCAGCAAAAGCAGTTCTTAGAGGGAAGTACATAGCAATACAGGCCTTCTTCAAGAAACAAAAAAAATCTCAAACAACCTAACATACCACCTAAAAGAATTAGAAAAAGAAGAACAAAAGTCAGAAGGAAGGAAATAATAAAGATCAGAGAGGAAATAAATAAAATACAGATTTAAAAACAATAGAAAAAAGTTGATAAAACTAAGAGTAGTTCTATGAAAGGGTAAACAAAATTGACAAACCTCTGGCCAGACTCACTGAGAAGAGAGAGGACCCAAATAAACAAAATAAGAAATGAAAACGGAAACAATGACCAATATTGCAGAAATACAAAAAACCATAAAAGAATACTATAAACAATTATATACCAACAAATTGGACAAGCTAGAAGAAGTGGACAAGTTTCTAGAAACATACAGCCCACCAAAACTGAATCAAGAAGAAAGAGATGATTTGAACAGACCAATCACTAGCAGTGAAATAAAATCTGTAATTTAAAAAAAACACAAAAGAACTCCCTACAAACAAAAGTCCAGGACCAGATGGCTTCACAGGCTACATACATACAGTAAGAAATTATACCCATCCTTCTCAAACTCTACCAAGACTGAAGAGGAAGGAACACCCAAAGACATTCTATAAAGCTACCATCACCCTGATACAAAAACCAGACAAAGACACTACCAAAAAAGAAAAGTACAGGCAAATATCTTTGGTGAATATAGATGCAAAAATTCTCAACAAAATATTAGCAAATTGAATCCAACGACACATAAAAACGGTCATACACCACAACCAAGTTGGATCCATTCCAGAGTCACAAAGATGGTTCAACATATGCAAATCAATCAATGTGATACACCACATCAATGAAAGGACAAAAACCACATCATCATCTCCATAGATGCAGAAAAAGCATTTGATAAAATTCAACATCCATTCATGACAAAAACCCTTATAAAAATGGGTATAGAGGGAAAATACCTCAACATAATAAAAGCTATTTATGACAAACTCACAGCCAATAATATACTCAATGGTGAAAAACTGAAAGCATTCCCACTAAAATCTGGAACAAGACAGGAATGCCCACTCTCACCACTTCTCTTCAACATAATATTGGAAATCCTAGCCACAGCAATCAGACAAGAAAAAGAAAACGTATTCAAATGGGTAGGGAAGAGGTAAAATTGTCATTATATGCAGATGACATAATAATATATATAGAAAACCCTAAAGACTCCACAAAAAAATTACTAGAACTGATAAACTAATTCAGCAAGGCAGCAGGATACAAGACTAACATACAGAAATTGGATGCATTTCTTTACACTGAAAATAAAATATCAGACAGGGAATATAAACAATCCCTTTTAAAATCAAATAAAAAAAATACTTAGGATAAAACCTCACCAAGGCAGTGAAAGATTTATATGCTGAGAACTATAAAACATTAATAAAGGAAATTAAAGATGATTCAAAGAAATTGAAAGATATCTCATGCTCTTAGATTGGAAGAATTAATATTGTTAAAATGGCAATACTATCCAAAGCAATCTACAGATTTATGCAATTCCTATCAAATTACCCATGACATTTTTCAAAGAACTAGAACAAATAATCCTAAAATTTATACAGAACCATTAAAGACCCAGAATTGGCAAAGCAATCCTGAGGGGAAAAAAAAAAAACCAAAGCAGGAGGCATAACCTTCCCAGACTTCAGACAATACTACAAAGCTACAGTAATCAAAACAGTGGTACTGGCACAAAAACAGAAATATAGATCTATGTAACAGAATAGAGAGCCAAGAAAAAAACCCATACACCTATGGTCAATTAATCTTTGACAAAGGTGGCAAGAATATAAAATGAGAAAAAGTCTCTTCAGCAAGTGGTGCTGGGAAAGTTGGACAGCTGCATGTAAATCAATGAAGTTAGAACACACCCTCACACCATGCACAAAAATAAAATGGCTTGAAGATTTAAACATAAGATATGATACCATAAAACTCCTAGAAGAGATCATAGGCAAAACATTCTCTGACATAAATCATACTAATGTTTTCTGAGGTCAGTCTACAAAGGCAACAGAAATAAAAGCAAAAATAAACAAATGGGACCCAATCAAACTTACAAGCTTTTGCACAGCAAAGGAAACCATAAACAAAACAAAAAGACAACCTACAAAATGGGAGAAAATATTGGCAGACGATGCAACCAACAAGGACTTAATTTCCAAAGCAAACAAACAGCTCATACAACTCAACAACAGAAAAACAAACAACCCAACTGAAAAATGGGCAGAAGATCAAAATAGACATTTCTCCAAAGAAGACATATAGATGGCCAACAGGCAAATGAAAACATGCTTAACATTGCTAATTATTAGAGAAATGAAAATCAAAACTAAAATGAGGTACTTCCTCACACTGGTCCAAATGGCCGTCATAGAAAAGTCTACAAATAACAAATGCTGGAGCTGGTGTGGAGAAAAGAGAACCCTCATACACTGTTGGTGGGAATGTAAATTGGTGAAGCCATTATGGAGAACAGTATGGAGGTTCCTTAAAAAACTAAATATAGCATTGCCATATGATCTAGCAATCCCACTCCTAGGCATATATCCAGAGAACACCATAATTCACGAAGATACATGCACCTCAATGTTCACTGCAGGACGATTTACAATAGCCAAGACATGGAAGCAACCTAAATGTCCACTGACAGATGAATGGATAAAAAAGATGTGGTACATATACAATGGAATACTACTCAGCCACAAAAAAGAAATAATGCCATTTGCAGCAACATGGATTGACCTAGAGATTATTATGTTAACTGAAGTAAGTCAGAAAGACAAATGTCATATATCACTTATACGTGGAATCTAAAATATGGCACAACTGAACTTATCTATGAAACAGAAACAGACTCACAGACATCGAGAACAGACTTGTGGTTGGGGGAGGATGGGTGGGAGAGGGATGGATTGGGAGTTGGGGATTAGCAGGTGAAAACTATTATATATTGAATTGATAAACAAAGTCCTACTGTATAGCACTGGGGACTATATTCCATATCCTGTGATAAACCATAATGGATAAGAATATGAAAAAGAACATATATATAACTGAATCACTTGCTGTACAGTAGAAATTAATACATTGTAAATCAACTATATTTCAATAAAATTTAAAAAATGAATGGAGCAGAAGGCTTGGCAAGATATTATATTATAAAGTAACAAAAATTTATAGCCAGCTGACTGTCAGTTTATTCATCTTTTATTACATACGGAAGAAATACAATTATCAGTTTTCTCACCAGTGAGATAAATGATAGAAACTCTTGTCATTTTGTTTAAAAAGTATAAATAATGAAATGACTGCCTACATGTGAAAATATCATGAAAGCTCAGTTTAGAATGAGCAGAGGCAAAATGCTATAAACACAAAAATAAATAATTTATCATTAATACAAAGCATAATAGCAAGAAAGGAACTATTCCCTGTTTATCTTGGCTAGTGCCTCCATGGTATTATCTTAGCCTTGGTGCTCCAGAATGTAGCCTGAGACAAGGATAGAAGCGATTATGCTTTATTGGGGCAGCCAAGCAGTAAGGGTGAGTCAAGGAAGGCTGTGCAGCAATGCAAACTAATCCACACAGGCACTGACTCCACTCCGCCATGAATCAGGAAGAGCAAGAGAGCTGCTGGGCAGGTGTGTGCAGTTGGCCCACCAGGACTTCACAAGACATTCTGTAAAGGACACTGTGCCTTGGAATAGCCCACGAGAGAAGATAGGACAGGCAGTGAATGTGTCACTTCTCTACCATCTCCGGTCCCCCTTGAGCAGAGTTCACCCTGAGGCATAACAAGTCCCCCCTCCATCTCCTCCACTGAATCACTTGGGTTCCTCTAGGATCCCACTCTGGATACCAGATCCATATCCTGAGTGGGTGGATGGATCCAAGTCTGGAAGTAGGAAAAGGAGCCAACATTCCCTGGCGGTTGCCAGTCAGATTGGCTGCACAAGGCGGGGCGCCACAGGAAGGGCCCAACATGCCAATGGTAAGAGACTGGTCAGCCCCAGGCAGCAGAAGCACGTGGGTATGAACAAAGTTGTCTGGTGCGGGAGGCTGAGGAAGAGCCAGGAAGTAGGTGGCATGGAGGAAATCTAAGGAAGCAAATGAGGTTTGGGTCTGATACAAGCATCCATCCTATAATTTCTTTGAATTTTATACATTTGAAATATATAATCATCAAAAATGAACTATGAGGAAAAAATAGCTTCAAATCTTAGGGAAATGTGGCATAATGCTAACAGGTCACAGAAAGAGAACAAAATTTTTCTTAACATTTAATTTACTTCCATTTTCTTCAAAAGGAGAATGGTATGATCGATTACTTGAATGAAAACATAGAGGGTCTGCTTACTGAATTTGAAAAATACAAGTTCCGGGGGAAAAAAAAAGAAAAATATATCCTGTTTTGTTTCAAGTTAGAACCAATTGTTAAAAGTAATAAAAAGAAGGACTTTGTTCAACTTTCCAATGGCCTTTTAATGCTTCTGTCCAACAGTGGGCTAGTCTAGTTTGAGAAATAGTGTTTCCTGTGAGAAGTATTTAAGTAGAGACTAATTTTTCAGTATTTCTAGAAAAGATATGCTCAATATAGCTGCATAACAATCATTTGAGAATTTATAAGTTATTCAGATTCCTCAGCCATACCCCCAAATATTCTGATTTGGAAGGTCTGATAAGGCCAGGGAATCTGCATTTTAAACCAGCACCCATTCTCTGCCAATGCACAGTGTTTTGATACAAGTGGTTCACAGACTACAGTTTAAGGAAATATTACATGAATGATCTTGAAACCCCTAAGAGCCTATGACTACATGATGATGGCGGGATGCATTGGTCCTCAAGTAGGATTTGAAGAACACTAGCTTTGAGTGTCAGGTGACTTGGATTCCAGCCCCAGCTCTAGTACTTGCCAGCGATACACATTCAGTAAATTTATTTAACCTTCATTGATGAACTCATTTAAACTGGCTAAGACTCGATTACTTTATCTGATACTTAATGACAGAATTCTGAGACTCACAGTTAATGCAAATGTTAAGAACTGAAAAACACAATTCAAAACAAGGGACTTTATAGTATAAACTTTCCCGAAGTAACAAAATGAGATTTTGCAGGAGATAATCAGCACTCCTAAAACTAGAGATTTTCTGCGAGCAAGGAGAAATTTTTAATCAGTTCAGTGCATTCATAAAAGTAAACTTCAGTGCCTTAACTTCTGAATAATTAAGTAAATCTAAAATGGTGTATTTTTTCTGTAATTCTGATAGGTTAGTTTGTTTCTATTTTATTCTCTGTGGTTGTAAAAGAGAACATTTAGATTTTATGTTTACTATTTCATGTAAATTTCATGCTTGGTTTTTTTGTAGAGCTCTTACTGCTCCTCTGAGAGAGAACCAGAAAGAGTAAGGGGTATTAGCTTCCAAGGTCAACTGAGGCCATTTAGGTTCAAGGTTCAGAGGAAATCAGTCAGTGACCATTTGCTTTGAATGTCAGCTTTGGCTGTAATACTGAATAAAGGGAACATTGTGGAAAAAGGAATCAGCAAGATCTTGGTCTAAGTTCGGAGGAAGGTAAGGAGACGGGATTGATGACCTCCTTTCTTTCCAACCCTAAAATAAAAATCAAAGGCCAAAAGCCAGTTAGGAACTAGCGACCTGGGATCACAATTATAAGGACTTTGCCATTTTCTCTTATTTGTTTTTAGCCCTGCCCCCCCATTTTTTTTTTGCGTACTTTTTTTGCGGTACGCGGGCCTCTCACTGTTGTGGCCTCTCCCATGGTGGAGCAAGGCTCCGGATGCGCAGGCTCAGTGGCCATGGCTCACGGACCCAGCCGCTCCGCGGCATGTGGGATCTTCCCAGACCGGGGCATGAACCCGTGTCCCCTGCATCGGCAGGCGGACTATCAGCCACTGAGCCACCAGGGAAGCCCACTGCCCCCTTTTTTAACAGCTGAAATTAAAACTCTTAAAAGAAGGGCTTCCCTGGTGATGCAGTGGTTAAAAATCTGCCTGCCAATGCAGGGGACATGGGTTCGAGCACTGGTTCGGGAAGATCCCACATGCCACGGAGCAACTAAGCCCGTGCGCTGCAACTACTGAGCCTGTTCTCTGGAGCCTGCAAGCCACAACTTTTGAGCCCGTGAGCTACAACTACTGAAGCCCGCGTGCCTAGAGCTCGTGCTCTGCAACAAGCGAAACCACTGCGATGAGAAGCCCGCGCAACGCAATGAAGAGTAACCCCCACTCGCCACAACTAGAGAAAGCCCGTGTGCAGCAACAAAGACCCAATGCAGACAAAAATAAATAAAGTATTTTAAAAGTCTTAAAAGGAAAAAAATTAGAAAATGTTTCAAAAAGGATGATAATTAAAGTTGAACATAACAAAATTTATAGGATGTAGCGAAATGTATAGCTTAAAATGCTTTTATTAGTAAAAAGGTTTAAAATCAATTGTGTAGGTTTCTATATTTGGAAGAGAGAATTTAAAAAGAGAATTAAGCCCAAAGTAAGTAAAATGAAATAAGATAGATGTGAGCTAAAATCAATAAAATGAAAACAAACAAAAAACATAAAAGACTAATGAAACCAAAATTCGTTCTTGGAAGGAATAAAAAAGTTGATAAATCCATAGCAGTACTATTTGAGCATGAAAAGAAGAAAGCACAACTTACTAATTTCAGGAATAAAAGAGAAGACATCATTACAGATACTACAGATATTAAAAGTATAATAAATATTATGAACTATATGGCAATAAATTTGAAAATTTAGACTTTTTCTAAAATGAAATGGACAGATTCCTGAAAAACACCGTACCACATTGACAAGATGAATTAAAAATGTAAGTCCTTAATCTACTGAAGTAATTGAATTTGTTATCAAAAACATTCCTTCAAAGGTAATTTCACTAGTGAATTCTAACAAACTTTGTTTCTTCCCTACTATTTCAAGTGTCCTTTTGTTCTGATTCCAATTATCCTTGCAGAGAAAGAGCTTTTTTATATAGTTCAAAGAGAGTCATCAATGAAGTAATCATATCATTGGCCTTGTGACTGTTACAGGGGTAGGTAGTTGACTTAAGATGGTTCATCAGAAGTAAGTTTGGGACTTTTTGTCTTGATGGTTATGGTACATGATGTGACATATCCCCTTGGATATGAATCTATCTATCCTATTGGATCTGCATGACAAGCATTAAGTTTTAGCAAGTCAGACATTCATTTTGCTATTGCAGAGAGATAGTCTGAGGATAATGCTGACAGACAGAGAAAGGCAGAAGGGAGGACCATAGGGAAACAGAGCTGTAATCCTGATGTCATCATGAGCTACTAAATTAAACCATCACAGGAAGCCTGCCATACATCTTTTCATTTATATAAAACAATGACATTTTCATTACTGTTTAAGCTAATTTGAACTAGTTTTCTGTTATTGGCAATAAGAAGCATTTGAACAAATCCTACATTAGGACCATATTTTAATTACTAAAACTTCAAAATGTGTTTTAATATATAACAAAGTAAGCCCTCCATCATCATTTATTATGCCTCCCCAAACTCTCTACATTTCTAATGCTTTAGTTCTTTTCAGATAATGCTTTAAATCATTTTCTCAAGTTCCAAAAAATTCCCATTGGGGTTTTGGTTATAATTTTGTTAAATTATTGCTTTATAGAAAATGGACATCTGTATAGTTTGTTGATTTAGAAACACGTTGAATGCCTAGTTTATTCATATTATTTTCTGTTACAAAGTACCACAAACTGAGGGCTTAAACAGAAATTTATTGTCTCAGTTCCAGAGGACAGAAGTATGAAATCTCACCTCTCCTTGAAGCTGTAAAGGACGATCTGTCCCATGCCTTTCTCCTAGCATCTGGAGGTTTGCCAGCAACCTTTGGAGATCCTTCACTGTGGTAGTGTAACTCTAACCTTTATGTGGCATTCTCCTTGGGTGTGTGTCTTTGGCCATATTTTCCCTTTTTATAAGGGAATCAGTCATATTGGCTTAGGGCCCACCCTGATGGCCTTGGTTTAACTTGATTATCACTGTAAAGACCCTCTCCAGCTAAGACCACATTCTGAGGTACTGGGGGCTAGGGCACCAACATATCTTCTGTGGGAAAGACACAATCCATAACAGTCCTGAAGTAGTGATTTTGAATTTCTCCCTAGAGATCACCATTTCTCAAACTGGTGTTCAAGGATATAATCTTTGGTGTCAGTGAATTATCTATAAGCATTTAAGTTTTTAGACAAGAGACAAGATGGCAGAGTAGAAGGACTTGAGCACACCTCCTCTCATGAAAACACCAAAATCACAACTAACTGATGAACAACCATTGACAAAAAGAATTGAACCTACCAAAAAAGATATTCTACACCCAAAGACAAAGAAGAAGCCACACAAGACAGTAGGAGGGATGCTTTTGTGATATAATCAAATCCCATACTTAACGGGTGGGTGACCCACAAACTGGAAAATACTTATATCGCATAGGTTCTCCCACAGGAGTGAGAGCTCTGAGCCCCACATCAGCCTCCCTAGCCTGGAGGTCTGGCATTAGGAGGAGGAGCCCCCAGAGCATTTGACTTTGAAGGCCAGGGGGCTTGAGTGCAGGAGCTCCACAAAACTGAGGGAAACAGAGTCTCCACACTTGGAGGGCGCACACAAGGTTTCACGTGCACTGGGACCCAGGGCAAAGCAGTGACTCCAGAAGAACCTGGATCAGACCTACCTGCTGGTCTTGGAGGGTCTTCTGGGGAGGCGGGGGTAGGCTGTGGCTTGATATCAAAAAGAACAAATGACCCAATCAAAAAATGGGCATAAGGGACTTACCTGGTGGTCCAGTGGTAAAGAATCCGCCTTCCAATGCAGGGGATGTGGGTTCGATCCCTGGCCGGGGAACTAAGATCCCACATGCCGCAGGGCAACTAAGCCCACGTGCTGCAACTACTAAGCCCGCGCATCTCAACTAGAGAGCCCCTGTGCCGCAAACTACAGAACCTGTGCACTCTGGAGCCTGCATGCCATAACTAGAGAGCCCACACAATGCAACTAGAGAGAAGCCCATGCGCCGCAACAAAAGATCCCGCATGCCACAACAAAGATCCCATAAGCCACAACTAAGGCCCAACACAGCCAAAAAATAAACAAGTAAATAAATTATTTTTTAAAATGGGCATAAGACCTAAATAGACATTTCTCCAAAGGAGACAAACAGATGGCCAAAAGGTACATGAACAGATGCTCAACATCACTTATTAATAGAGAAATGCAAATCAAAACTACAATGAGGTATCACCTCACACCAAGTCTATAAATAATAAATGCTGGAGAGGGTGTAGAGATAAAGGAACCCTCCTACACTACTGATGAGAATGTAAATAGGTACAGCCACTATGGAGAACAGTATGGATGTTCTTTAAAAGACTAAAATTATAGCTACCATATGATCCTGCAATCCCACTCCTGGGCATATATCCAGAGAACATCGTAAGTCAGAGAACATCATAAGTCAAAAAGATACGTGCACTCCAATGTTCACTGCACCACGATTCACAACAGCCAAGACATGGAAGCAGCCTAAATGTCCATCGACAGAGGAATGCATAAAGAAGATGTGGTACATATATACAGTGGAATATTATTCAGCCATAAAAAGAAGGAAATAATGCCATTTGCAGCAACATGGATGGACCTAGAGATTACCGTAATAACTGAAGTAAGCCAGATAGAGAAAGACAAATATCATATGATATTGCTTATATGTGGAATCTTAAAAAAATTATACAAATGAACTTTCATACAAAACAGAAATAGACCCACAGACATAGAAGACAAATTTATGGTTACCAAAGGGGAAAGTGGCAGGGGGAAGGGATAAATAGTAGTTTGGGATTACCATAAATACACTACTATATATAAAATAGATAACAACAAATATCTACTGAATAGTACAGGGAACTATACTCAATATTTTGTAATAACCTATAAGGGAAAATAATCTGAAAAAGAATAGATATATATGTATGTATAACTGAATCACTTTGCTGTACACCTGAAACTAACATAGCATTGTAAATCAAATATACTTCAAGTAAAAAATAAAGTGAAACAAGACACCCACCGCCCCTGAAAAAAAATCACATCTACAGGGCTTCCCTGGGGGAAGAGTCCGCCTGCCAATGCAGGGGGCACGGGCTCCTGCCCCGGTCTGGGAGGATCCCACATGCTGCGGAGCGGCTGGGCCCGTGAGCCATGGCCACTGAGCCTGCGCGTCTGGAGCCTGTGCTCCGCAACAGGAGAGGCCACAGCAGTGAGAGGCCCGCGTACCACAAAAAAAAAAAAAAAAATCACATCTACAATGTCTACCTAGTTTTACCTTGGATGTCTGAACCACAGCTACTCCATTTTGACTTTCAAATGCATTCCCTCCCTCAGTGGACAAAGCACATGTACAGTGCATGTCTAAGAGTACACCAAACACATTGCTCTGGTCAGTGAAATTTAAGGTAAAGAATGTATAAGACTTCTGACTTCCCCATACCTCAACATGTGCAGATTTTCCCATCATTTCCCCCTTTTGATTCCAAACATTTAATAGAAAGCACTGATGATCAAAATATTTGTCCCTAGAAGCTGGGGTAGTTCAGTTGCCTGCCCTGGGTGTAGATCATGTCTCTTGGTACTAGGCCTCCTTTATATTGACCTAGTTATCTACAATGGGGGAAAACTAATCAGATATGGTGAGCAGGCTCAGAGGTATGTAAATGGGGAAACACTTTACAGGCTATACGTTTTATCACTTATAGCCAACTGTCACACAAGCATTGTACATGTGCTTTTAGCAGCAGACTAAAAGCTAGCTGTGTCACAGATCATGAGTAGTTACACTCTGTGACAACTATACTAGATAATTTTTTCCCTCCTGATCATCAGGGCAAAAGTATGGCCAATGCAGTAACTTCCATAAATACAGACCTCAATCAGCAGAACTAGAATTTAATATCCACTGAAACATACTATTTTTCTAAAATTACGCTCTTCTCCACCAAACCCAGCCAAATTAAGGCTAATTTGTTTGTAAAACAAGCCTGATCAATTGACCACATAGGCTCCTCCAAACTGGCTGTGGAGGAACTCCTCAGAGGTCTCAGACTGAATTTCCAAAAGGCCTCTCAAGGCCAGGAAAGCCATGCCAAAGGCCTGGCTCCACCTTGGTGGATTTTTCTCTTCTAGAGGTCCCCAGAATATTGAGATTCCTGCACATGTCAGGAGACAGTCTTTCCCATTCACTTGCTAAGGCACTCAGAACTCAAGAGTCTCCAATTTCTGGAGCGACCAGGCAGAGAGAAAAGAAAAATGTTTCAATTCTACCCACAGGTGTAGTTTACCAAATTGCTGTTAAGTCATAACTAACTTGAGGGGAAGGGCTTTCTTATACAGGAAAACACAGACCAAAACAAGTAACATTCCAGACTAAAACCATAAAAATTATAACCATATTCACCAGTTCACTCAGTAACCAATCTTTTTGTTAACATTTTATGAAGCCATCAGATTTTCCATTAGGATTTTTAAATGTTTTACCCAGTTCAGAGGTATAATCTGAAATTTATCAGAGGCCTGTACTTGTGAAAGGTCCTTCCTATGAATCCTCTTGAAGATGAAGCACTTTTGCAAAAGCATCAGAGTTAAATACCTGATTACAATGTAATCGATGAAGAAACTTGGTTACAATAACTAGAATTATGACTGATAATAATCGTAACCCTTAAAAACCTTAATCTCTGGCAAAAACCAAGAAGCAAGTAATTGTGGACTGTTTGTCATACCAGCATTTCCTGATTGGAAAACTTACGCTTTAGTCTTCCTCTCCTAAAAAGGTAAGGTAGGTAAACTAAGACCCACACAGCAATTAATGTTCCAACATTTTTCCTATTTGAAACGACCCAGAGAGTCAATGAATTCTCTTCATTTCACTTAGTTTCATTTCAAGATACCAAAATCTGGAGAGATTATTTTTGATAGACATTCCCCCAAATATAATCATTCCTATAGAGTTTACATAAAAGCTCTTTTTTTCCCTTCACTCTTAGAGATCACACTTGATTAAAGTTTCTGAGAGCCCAAGTTGATCATTTATGTCTCAAAGGCACAAGAATAGAAATACCAATTCCTTCTCGAAAGCTAAGCTCACCAACGACAAAAGGCTCACTTTGACACAACAGCAGAGCCATCAGGGGACCACTGTTCTTTAATCTCTTGGTAGCCCCCCCTTATCGAGGACAGCCACCACAGGGCCCCCCATACTAGTGGAAAGCTACCCTAGGATTACCCCTGCACCTTTGGGGATCACCCCTGGAACTTTCAGGCCCCACGTTAGTGGACGGCCACCCTGGGATTACGCCTGCAACTTTGGCGCCCCAGACGTTAGTGGACAGACACCCCAGGATCACCCCTGCAACTTTTCATTCCCCGTCCTCATTTCCCGACATCTTGGCGGCGTTCACAGGAGTTTCCTCAGTCTCCTGGCTGCTCTACCAATTGTGGGGCTGCACCCCGCAGGCCCACAAGGCTGGTGCCTGCCCAACTTCAAGACCAAAGAGCGAGCCCCGAGTCAGCGACAGAGACATCAGTGGTTTAATGGTTGGGGGAAACTTACCCGTCTGAAGCAAGGTCCTGGAGAAACACCTCACTGTGTGGCAGATGGTAGGCAGAGTGAGGCAGCAGTCTTCACCCTCGGAGGGAAAGGGAGATTCCCACTTATTTGGGGAATTGATGTCAGGTTGGCTCTTCAGTTACCAGGGAAACTAACAGAGTAGCACGCCCTTCAAGGCCCCTCCGCCCCTTTGATAAGAACAATCACCAGCTGGGGCAAGTATGTAGGCATTTACTAATTAGGAAGGTCAGTCATGTGAGTAGGTGTAGGTGAAGTGGGCCCTGGTCAGGCAGGGGATGTACAGAGGGCAAGAGGACAGCCACCCTGAGTGGCTTGACCATACAGTAGGAAAGTGTCCTTCAACAATTCAGTAAACAAATAAATTCTATACTGATGTGCCATATTTATGTGATGAAATACTATACACCAATGAAAATGAATAAACTATTACACGTGCAACAATATGGATGAATCTCACAGTTGAGTGAAAGAAGTCAGATCCCAAACCAATAAACATGGCGTGATAACAAACTGGCAAAAGCAAACCATGGCTTTAAAGTCAACTTGAGGGAAGAGGAGGGGGTTTGTGGCTGAGAAAGGGCATAAGCTGGCTTTTGAAATGCACCTAGGGTTACATTTGGAGATCTGGGCGGCTGCTATGTTTCTTTGGGCTAATTCAGCTATGCAGTCACTGGCACATTTTTCTCTATGCATGTTGTACTTTAACAAAAATGTTTATTTAAACCAAAGTTGGTTTTTCTATCTCATTTAGTATTTTTATTTGTTTTCCAGTGGGGAAGATGATCAGGACAGCCAGACTCCAAGAATCAAAGTCCGCCCTCACTGTACTTTGTATGGATTTTTAAATATCATTTGACTGAAACATTTTGTAAAAAGCAAATCTCTTTTGTTTTATTAGATGGTGAACGCTTGAAGGGCAGCGTTGCTGCCTTATTCTGCTCTCATTCAGCAGTGCCTAGAATAATTTTCCGAAGTTAGAGTTGTTCGGTAAATGTTACATGAATGAACGCATGACTTTCGGCACTTGATTTGGTGCTGTGAGTGGAATTTTAGGCTCCACCTTTATAAAAATACTTTTTGATTCACTTTGGTCTTCTGACTTCCTTGCATTAGCACTCAAATGAACCGGCCTAGGTTTAATCTCACTGAGGCTTTGGATTTGGGACAATCCAAATCCAAAAGACAACTTTTCATACTGAGTCAGGGTTCTGGTGGAACTCTTCATCATATGGAAATAGTTTCAGCCGTGGCAGTGCAACTTTGCAAACTAATTAACACCACCGGAGAAGGAAAGGCTTAATCAGAGCCAGGAAAAGGCAATTGAACCAAGCTAAAGATGCAGTTTCTATATTAGCACCGAGTTTTGGGCTGGAGGTCTCCAGGGGATTATTACAGAGGAAATAAGGGAGGAGCAGCGGTAAAGCACTCTTGCAAGGAGTGCTTGATGCCGCCGCTAGTTTGCATCAGCACAGTGTGTTCTGCTCCTAATATAATTATTGTACAACCATGTTGCATCAAGTTGAGACAACTTGACTACTTAATTGAAGGAGATTCATAAACGAATGTGGGACAGGGTTTCTCCTTGCTGTGGTGAATATGGCACAGATCACCTATGTTGCACAATTTTGATTTTATTCTTTCTCTGTTCATATTTTGAAACTTCTCTGAAGGGGCGCCACTTTTGTCTACTGTAAGCATGATTTCTTTCTTCCTTTCCTTCTTTATTCCTGTCCTTTCTCTCTCTCTTTCTTGGCTCTTAAAAGAACACTGTGGGGGCTTCCCTGGTGGCGCAGTGGTTGAGAGTCTGCCTGCTGATGCAGGGGACACGGGTTCGTGCCCCGGTCCGGGAAGATCCCACATGCCGCGGAGTGGCTGGGCCCGTGAGCCATGGCCGCTGAGCCTGCGCGTCCGGAGCCTGTGCTCCACAACGGGAGGCCAACAACAGTGAGAGGCCCGTGTACCGCAAAGTAAAAAAAAACACAAAAAAATAACCCTCTCATTTCAAACTGCATTTCACAGTCCTATCAGTAATAAGCGACAGAGCAGAGAGCAGAGCCCTTAAAGATTTGGTATTAGGCAGTCCAGGATGTGAGTCTAGGTATCACCACTTCATTTTTTCATTCATTTACTCATCATTCATTCAGTAGATAATTACTAAAGGCCTTTCTTTGCCAGCCACTAGGCTAGGAGGAACTATGAATACAGGGGTGAAAAAAAACAGTATGGCACATTTTCTAACCCTTTTAAATCTGTTTTTTCCTTTGTAGAATGAAGATAACAGTATCATACCTCATAGCATTGTCAGGAGAATTAAATGAGATAAAGCACCCAACATTCCTGTGTGTCTGAACAATGCCCGATAAATATTAGTCTTTACCACATTTGTTAATATTCTGTATCCATGCTTCAAGGATGTGGTAGAACAAAGGCACTGAATTCCCCTTAGGGTTTTTAGTTATTTCAGTAGTTTAAAACACTGCAGAATTTAATTGTGGCAAGGATTTCTGATTGCATTATAGCAATCTTCACAATGGGATTGTAATAAATTGGGTAAGCCTCAAGATGACACTTTCCTTTGGCATTTAAGAGAAAGTTTATGGTCTTTTCTGTTCATTTATCATTTTATTTGCTTACTGGAAGCTTATCACCTCTAAAAGTTTCTCTTGTGTTCTTTAACTGGAATTTGTCTTTTAACGGATTTGCATTTGCCTTCTGCCTAATTTTCCCAAGTCAATTATAAAGCATTTTATGTACAGAAAAAAATTTTAATCCCCTTGATGAGAATTTAGAGAAGGAAGTTGATCACATTTATAAACATGTTGGCAGGCTCCTTTCATGTGGATGCCTTCCAAAGCATTGCTCTCTCTCTCTCTCTCTCTCTCCCTCTCTCTCTTTCCCCAATCTCTTTGTGTTATTGTCAAGCTCAGCCTGAACTTTTGCTGTGTCTTCAATTCCAGAACTGCAAAGGTTAAACTTTTCAGACATTATTGGAGCAGAAGCGTCAAATCATGGCTTTCTTTTCTTATGCTTAATCATTTTTATTGAGTTGCAGCCAAATATACCCATAGCTTGCAGTTAAATCCCTCACTCCTACCAACGTGTCTTTAGCATAACCTTCTCAATATATTGCTTGCAGCCTCTAAAATCAACTTCATAAACTGCCTTTGTTTCTTAATGCCTCGACCTTGACTGTCCCTCTCACAATACGTTGTCTTCTGCCTTTGCTTCCCACACAGTCTAAAAATGACTGGTCTCACAAACGGTCCTTTCTAGCTTCTGTCCTGGCTCCAACATCGTCCTTAACCTACACCCACCTTCTTCACTGGAACATCCTCTCAGTGATACCCCTTCTGCCTTTCTTTCTCATGCCTCTACTGATACTCCAGAGTCGTATCTGGGGTGTCGACTTTGCCCACATTCCCATTGTTTTGGATAAGAAATAGCATAGACAAATACCATAAGGCCTATTCTCCAGAAATTATAACACACTTGAATTTTTTTTTTTTTTAAGGCTTTAGACCCACTCTTCAGGCAAATATCCTGCCATGTTGTCCTAATGTCATGCTTTCGTCCTGAAAACATCCTCAGAAGGAGAAATCACAGTTGAAAACTACAGCCATGTGTCTATGGTTTATACAGCAAATAGCTCACCTTTCTACAGGCTAGGGGACTGGTGTTTGTTTCTCCTCAGGTCACTGCACACTGTTCTTTCCTTAACTTAGATGCTGAAGGTCGTGGTTTCTGTACAGATCTGAATAGAAACCTCCTCCTGTCAGTTACCATGGGTGTGATTTTGAACCAGAGTCAAGTAATTGATTTCTGAAGACTCCCTGGCCTTTACATCCATGTCTGTCTTAACATAATGCCCCCTGCCCTTCAAACACACAATTAGTCACAATGTGATATGTATGTAAATCAACTCCCTGCCCTCCAGGACTTTGCACATTTAAATTTAGACTCTAAATTACTTTTGTTACACTGAAAAGATATAAAAATGCTCCATTTGAATCACATTCGAGCCACTTCCAGGTCAGACAATGGTTTCCTCTATTACCGGAGGAAGTTATTTCCCCAAATACACCCTGTACTGTAAGGTGGCATTTACTCCCTCTGCCGCCTCCACTGTTGAGGACTTGAAGTCACCCAGCTCCATGGTTCAGTGTCAAGATGGGTGTTGTGCTTTCAGCTCCCTTAACACTTTATGAGCAGGGACATCTCATCACTGCTCGACTTAACGATATGCATCCCTCACCACCTCAGTACTCCTTTGAAATATGTTCTATGGTATTTTAATACACAGATTCAAATTATTTTGGAGAATTTTACAGTGTGCTTTGGAATAATTGACAGCACCCAGAGTGTCATTAAACAGTGCTGGGAATCACTTTTAATTTGCCTTCTAACCTTCAGTTGGAAATCAGCAGCATCGCATATAAGACTTGAGAATGGGTTGTGCCATTTATGAAATGAGATTGGAAGTAGAAAATTAAAAGCAACTGATGGTATGAAGACCAATTTTACCTCTAGTGCACTATTCTGATCCTTGTCCTTCCACACAGCTGTTTGGCTGGCTCTGGACCGCTGCCCCCGAAAAGTGCTGTGCACCCCTTGCCTCCTGCCTGGGCTTCTCTGGTGCTGCAGCGCGACATGCCCCAGGTTTCCCATCACCTATGAGTTCACTCATGCACCTGCTGCCCAAAAGTGCAACTTGAGGGGTTTTGCCCTATGAGGCACCCCCCCCCTTGACTGATAGGGGATCAGAGCCCATGTATAAATGCTGTCCCCTACTTCCCCCTGGGAGGACAACTCGGAGTCACATGTCAGAAAGCTCCCCAGAAAACGCCAGGGGATGGAGCCCCTGTCTGTCGGAAAAGTCACTACCATGGCAACAGCCTCCTGCATCGCCTCTTGCTCCTTCCCTGTTTCTCTACTCTTGGCCCCTTGCTCCTCTTCCTGATCTACATGCCCTGCCAACAAGCAAACTACCTGCCCAGAAGATGTTGTCTCAGTCTTTGCTTTCAGGAGAACCCAGGCCACGACACCAATTGCTTATCCAGTTCAAAAACTGCTCATTTAGACCAACTATAGTTGCACACCCTCTCACTACTTGCTTGCTCAAGGGTGCTCTCTCCAAACATCCATTCTCATGGGGGCTGCTGATCCCTGAGAACCAGCATGACGGTGGAGAGTAGTTGAGGGGGCAAGCCTCGAGCGCACCCAGGTGCTTCCTAAGAAGGAACAGAGCATGCTCTGAGCCACAGATGGGCAAACCCTGGTGCTTCCCTTCACCTCCCATGAGCTCATGGGTTTTTCAGGTATAGACAACATTACTGCATCGTGCAGACCTCAAATTTCTGATAAGACTGGCTGACACTGGGTCCAACCCATGAAGGCTGGGAAGAGGCGGCAGGCATTTGCAATTCTCTCCTTTGGAGGGAAACAGGAAGAGGCACACAACCAGTGTGCAGGCACGAAATTCCCAGGGTCCCCCAGCTACACAGACACATTAGCAAAACAAAAGATTTGCAAAGGAATCATACTCTAATGAAGGAAAGCAAATCAGTAATTAGGATAAAATCTCTAGGGAGGGTCAGGGGAGAAGGGAAATGACTTTAGCAAATGCATATTTAATGACTTAACAAGATCAGATAATTAGGCATCCTCTACGGAACTGTGGGTGGGAGGGAGGGTGGAGAGACTGTCACAACTGAGGGATCAAAGCTCATTTATAAAGTAATTAAATTTCAAGTGCTATTATGGCTCAAAGGAATTTTTAAAATTTTCATCTTTGACTCAACTTTGGAGAATTGGTTATGTCTAAGCCTTAAGGTAAGTCTGCTGTGAATGAGGCAGAGGTGTACTTGGAAATACAGTTGGACTGGGGAGTGGGTTCTTAGCAGCAAGAGCTGCGTTTGCATCCTCAGGACCTTCCTGCCCTGGCAAATCAGGTGGACAAGAAAAATAAAGGGAACTTGTGGTGGGCTCTCCGCTCGATGCTTCTCCTTTAACTCCACAACAACCCTTAGAAGTAGGTATCCCTTAAAAAACTAAAAATAGAGCTACCATATGATCCTGCAGTCCCACTCCTGGGCATATATCCAGAGAAAACTCTAATTCGAAAAGATACATGCACCCCAGTGTTCATAGCAGCACTATTTACAATAGCCAAGATATGGAAACAACCTAAATGTTCATTGACAGAGGAGTGGATAAAGAATATATGGTACATATATACAATGGAATATTACTCAGCCATAAAAAAGAATGAACTAATGCCATTTGCAGCAACATGGATGGACCTAGAGATTGCCATACTGAGTGAAGTAAGTCAGACAGAGAAACAAATATGATATTGCTTATATGGGGACTTAAAAAAAAAGACACAAATGAACTTATTGACAAAACAGAATAGACACACAGACAGAGAAAACAAATTTAAAGTTACCAAAGGGAAAAGCAGGGGGAGGGATAAACTAGGAGGTTGGGATTAACATATACACACAACTATATATAAAATATAACCGACAAGGACCTATAGCATAGGGAACTGTACTCTGAAAATATATACATATATAACTGAATCACTGTGCTGACGTCCAAAACTAACATGACATTGTAAATTAACTATACTTCAATTAAAAAAATCAAAACAAAAAATTTAAAAAGAGTAGGTATCCTTAACCCCATTTCACAAACAGAAGATGAGGGGCAGTTGGATTTTTTGAACTCAGATATGTTGCACTTTGAGACTTGGTCTCCCAGGTTGCCCAGAACACACTGACTACAGCTCAACTTTAGTTGCTCTTTGCTGAAAGAGGAGGGCATAAAGGGAGTGCTGACGTTGTCTACATCCCTTGTACAAATGGCACAGGTTGTATGTAAATTTGGAGAAATGTCTTTAAACTCACAGACCAAGGTATGATAATGATACCGAGTTTTCCTACAGGGAGAAAACAAATGCACTTGTTGGGGTTCTCCAACCAACCTCTTTTCATTGGCAACTGCAGATTTCATGAAAAATGAAAGTTACCATTCTAGTTTACTCACCAGAGCCTTTTAAGTTTGTTGCGTTTGAGTTTGTCAATTCCTGAAAGATGAATCGAGTCAGTAGAACTAGAAATGAAGTTTCTGGATCTACAAGGTTTGTGGACCTGAAAGAGGCAAATGCCTCCCATTCTCTCAACTCTTCCAGGCCTCATCAGCTGGCCCTCCCCTATCATGCCCTCATCACAGAACCAGCTTAACCTAGAGGCTCAAGTCTCACTAAAATAGCTGGGCAATAGTATGAAAAAGAAAACAAAACAAATAATAGATGTTGAGTCTGACACAGTTGTTATTATTATTTTAAATTATAAGCCATATTCAGTCATATATCAACAAATGGGATGAGGAAATTATGTACTAAGTGGCATTTACTAAGTGGCTCATTGCTGTGGATATAGTTATGAGTGTTAATAATAAAAAAGAATAATAACTAAAATTTATATAGTGTATACTGTGTGCCAGGTACTATTCTAAATATATATTCTAAAAAATATATATGATATATATATTATATATATATATAATGTATTTAATTCTCACAATTTTTATTTTACAGACAAGGAAACTGAGGCAAAGAAAGATTAAGTAATTCAGTAGAGAGTAAGACATACTGAAAGAGTTCACTTGGTAAGGAACAGAGAGACAAAGAAACTACTCAATGTGATAATAGAAGGTATTATAGAAGCACTTAAGAAATGTGGTAGGTAGAGAGAATGCTGTGATTTATACTGTCCTGGGGAGTCGGGAAATCTTCATCAGGCAGGTGACATCTGAGTGGCTCCTGAAATGAAAAGCAGCTTTCCAAATAGGACAGGCAGCCGTAACAGAAAATGGTCATTATCATCTATAGCAACTTTATTCATAACTGGAAGCAACTAAGATGTCCTTCAGCAGGTGAATGAATAGACAAACTGTGGTTCATCCAGACAATGGAATATTATTCAGTGATTAAAAAAAGAGCTGTCAAGCCATGAGAAGACACAGGGGAAACTTTAAGGCATCTTACTAAGTGAAAGAGGCCAACGTGAAAACTCTGTATATTGCATGATTTCAACTATATGACATTCTGAAAAAGGAAAAACTATGGAGATAGTAAAAAGAACGGTGGTTACCAGGGGCTGGGGGAAGAGAGGAATGACTAATTGGAGCGCAGGGGATTTTTAGGGCAGGAAACTATTTTGTGTGATACTATAATGGTGTATACACAGCATTATGCATTTGTCAAAATCCAGAACATTAAGAGTGAACCACAACGTCAACTATGGACTTTGGTTAATAATAATGTATCAGTATTAGTTCACCGATTGTAATAAGTGTCCCACACTAATGCAAGATGTTAATAACGGGGGGGCGGGGAATAGTCGGGGAGGGAGGAAGGAGGTATAAGGGTACTCTGTACTTTCTGCTCAATTTTTCTATAAACCTAAAACTGCTCTAAAAAATTAACTCTGTTAATAAAAAAGAGAGTGAGTATGAGGAAAAGGAAAAAAAAAAAAAGCAGATAATACAGAGTTCTACGGAAAGAGGGCATCAACTCTTCAGTGTCCTTTCAAATTGACCTTGTTACTGAGTAGATGAAACACTGAGCCATGAGTAACTTACAATTTAGGATAAATTACATTATCAGCTAATTTTCTTCCCTGTCCTTACAGTGTTTGGCTTCAGGATGTGGAGAAAATGAAGATTCTTTTGGCTGCAAGTGAACTAAACTAACTTAGACTCCTTCCAGCAAACGGAAGTTTATTCACTGTTTACAAGGCTGGCACTTCCTGTGCAAGTGAATCCAGAAGTACAAACAAAGTCACTTGAAATCTTCGCTCTTCTCACTTCCTCCTTCTCTCCTGCCCCCCTTCTTCTGCCTCCTTCCTCCTGTGGCCCTTCCTCTCTCCCCCTCTCTCCCCCTTACTCTCCTAGCCTGGGATTTGATGCAGTTCTCTGTCAGGTTCTCTCCACTTGGCTGTAGTGATGGCCTCTAGCGGGTCTAGGCTAATAAGATTCTCTGCGCTTCAGCTCTCTGAAGGCAAAATATCTCTTCTCTGTGTGTACCTACGTCAGTCACGGAAGAATGACCCTTCTGGATGGAGTCAGATGATTACCCCAAACCCATCCATGTCCAGGAGACTGAGATCATTTCTCTTAGCTTAGGCTGCATGCCCAGCCTAATGGTGTGGGGGAAGGCAGGCTTTGTGCATCAGAAATGTGGCTATTGTAAACGAGGAACTGGATTTTAAATTTTATTTCAATTAATTTGAATTTAAATTCTCCATGTAGCTGGTGACTTACACAACAGCCCAGGCTTACACGATCTCATGCTAACCCATGCTAATGGAATCTGCCTACCTACAGTTAAGAGGCCTTGGTTTGTATCACATGACCTTACTTATGCAACAGCTGATTGGAGCAGGCGCGGTTACGTGCCCCAAGGACAACCAATCATAGGCTGCTAGTGACCCATGATTTGTGAAGCCTGACTTCAAAGAAGAGCTGCTTCAATTATACTTTCTCCCTGGAGTCTGGAACTGGGACATAGAAAGGGGATGGGCTATGGGAACACAGCATAAAATTCGGGAGGCGACTCAGGGTCCAGGTGGCCATTATAAGCCATGAGGAAACTGGAATCCTGGTGTGGGTTAGCAAGGAAAGCAGGCTGTGGGAAAGAGGGGAAAATGGGTCAGACAGGCTCAGAAGAGCATAGCCATGAGGAGTAGTCATGGCCCATGAAAGAGAGAGAGACAGAGACGGGGAACAGCATTACCTCCTGCCTTCCAGGGGAAACTCCAGACAGCTGTGGAACAGAAATAAGCCATCTCTGCCATTCTGCCATGCTCTTGTCTGAACTCCTGACCTACAGTGGTATATAGATTGGGAAGTGAAATTCCTCATCATGTCTGCAATGATTAGAAATGCTGCCTTTTTTGTATATTAAATTCATTTATATAAATGACTTTGTTTCAACTCTCTGCCTTGTTCTGTTGATGTGTTTATCCATTCCAGACAATTTTCGCAGTGTTTACAGACTGATAGCTTTACCATATTCTTTGGCATCTGCTGGACACATCAGGCTGTTTGTCATCTCTCTGGCTTTGTTCACGCTTTTTCTTCTGCTTGGAATGTTCTCCTTTCTCTCTCTCCAAGCCCTGAAACTCTCTCTGCCCTTCCCATCCCAACCATTCATCAGTCTAATCCCCAACTTCCTAAGCCCTCACTTCACACTCAGGTCCCTGTATGTGGCCACAGACAATACCCTTTCTTGTCTCTATCTTTGTATCACAATTACCTTAATAAGTTTTTATTCTCTAGACTGAGTTCTGATCCTGGTACCTCCCTCACACAGTGCCCGGCATAGAAGGAGTGTTTAAGAAAACATTATTGAGCAAAGAATTTTACTTTTGGTTTCACAAGCGTGTCCCTCATTCTTGCCAAGGGAAGCACCAGATGGATGGGAAACCAAAGCAATCTTTGTCAACCTCCCATGATAAATTCAAAAGAGACCTTTGGGTAGATAAGTAAGAGTTTTTCTCTTCTGTAGAATGTAGCATACTATAAACAGTAAGTTTTGCTATTTTTGTCCCTGTGTCTATATATTTCACAACTGGGATATCACAAATGACATTAATACGTAGAAGAGAGTTATGAGAATCAAATACGGTACATTTAATGAGCTTAGCGCAGTGCACATAAAATGCCCACAAAGATGGTAGAGATTCTCAACATTAACATTATCACTATTATTACCAGTCATCACCATTTACTAAACATATACTTATTTGGCATCATGAGCGTTAAGTAAAATAATCCATGGAAATCGCTTACATAGCGCCTGGCATGTTATATATGCTAAAAAATGGTAATTATTATTTTATGCTCCCTAAACACCTCTTTCAGAGGTTAAAATACACAAATTAATCTTTTCCTCTCAACACCATTTGTTTCATAGAATAACCTTTCATTTAGATAAGTTCAACAGGGTAGACTCACGATTAATTCTGCATCTCATTTTGTTTTTAATTTTACCCAGTGCATCATTAACATGAAATATTTATTACAATCATAATATTTAAATACCACTGCTTTTGTGCTCTGTATACTTTTCCATTAATACATCCTGCTAAACTTTTTCATCAGACCTCAGCTGGGGAAGTACTTTCATCGTGCTACCCTATTTCAATGGTTAAAGTTTCCATATTTTATTCAAAAGAAGATGGTTCTTGAGATACCAGAGGGTTAAAAAAGGCTAAAATAACAGTGTAGGGAACCTTATAATGTAGACAGTGGGGTAAAATGAGGGAAAGTTCATTTCCAGGAAATACAGAATATTAAGTTAACTGATCCCAAACCAAGGGCATCGAGTCATCCCGGAGGTGTCTAAGGCTTTCTGTGTCATCTTACGGAGGCCACTCCAATAGACTATTAAGCTTTTCTGCGTGCTAACTGCAAAAAGGGTTGACTCATTGAATTTAAATGTGACTTTGACAGAAGGTTTCCTCCCCGGCCGTTATTATGAATGGACTTATTTATGAATGCTCTCCCATCACCTGTCCCTGTAGCTTCCTGGGCAACAGCAAATGCCAGAAACAGCATGTTTGCAGGTAGAATCCCTTTGAAGGAGACAAGGAAGACAGCATGTAAGGCATTATCAAGAGCGTGGAGCTTGATCTAATGGCCTATTGCAGAGTATGATGCAGGCACATAAAAGCGCCGTTGACCCTGGGCTCAGCGCCCCCCCCCCACCCCCGGCCCGGGCTTTACTTTGGGAAGCTCAGCAAAAAAAAGCCAACACACACACTAGGGTCTTCTTCCTGTCCCGGTCAAATAAAAAGCCATCTTGTAAAACTGGTTTTTCCTGTATACAGAATACTTTGCTAAGCCCACGGGAAGACACAAAGGCAAAAGGTGCCCTCCAGGACTCCTGATGGGTATCTGGTCATCCTGAGCCGGTGCATCCTTATTCTTTGGAGGCTACTGGCCTTCTGGACAAGAGACAGATGACATACACATAGAAAAAAATAAGTGATACCATATACAGGTATATACCTGTATGCCAAATTGATACCAAACAACAGGTATACCATATACTCATGAGGCTTGCTTCTTCTGGCCTGACATACTCTTGAGGAGAGTTACTTTCAGGAAGAGTGACTGGGAGTGGGGAATGGTAGTTCTTTATATTTGTGCTTTTCTATATGATTTGAATTTTTTTCTAATTTGGTCATACACGAGTATTTTTATTGGTAGGATTATGGGTCTTCTTATTGTCTTTATGCTTTTTCATGTTTAAAAATCATTTACAGGTTCATCCACATCACTACAAATGACCCAATTTCGTTCCTTTCTTTGGCTGAGTAACATTCCATTGTATGTATGTATCACATCTTCTTTATCTATTCATCTGTTGATATACATTTAGGTTGCTCAACAGATGAATGGATAAAGAAGATGTGGTACATATATACAATGGAATATTACTCAGCCATAAAAAGGAACGAAATTGGGTCATTTGTAGTGATATGGATGAACCTAGAGTCTGTCACAGGGTGAAGTAAGTCAGAAAGAGAAAAACAAATATTGTATACCACATATATGGAATCTAGAAAAATGGTACTGATGAACCTATTTTCAGGGCAGGAAGAGAGACGCAGACGTAGAGAACGGACTTGTGGACACAGGTGGGGAAGGGGCGGGTGGGACGAACTGAAAGAATAACATTGACATAGAGAGAGTAACATTGACATATATACACTACCATGTGTAAAATAGCTAGCTAGTGGGAAGCTGCTGTATAGCACAGAGAGCTCAGCTCATGGAGGGGATATACGTATAAACTAACACAACGCCGTAAATCAATTATACTCCAATAAAAAAAGAATCATTTATAAATGTTACTTTGCAGTATGAGATAATAAATGTTGGTGAGGATGTGGAGAAATTGGGACCCTCATACATTGTTGGTGGGAATGTAAAATGGTGGAACCACTTTGGAAAACAGTTAAGTTTCTCAAAACGTTAAACATGGAGTTACCAGATGACCCAGAAATTCTATTCCTAGGTATATAACCTAGAGAAAAATATATGTCCATACAAGAACTTGTACACAAATTCATGGCAGGGTTATTCTTAGTAGCCAAAGGTGGAAACAACCCAAATGCCCATCAATTGATAAATGGATACACAAAATGTAACAATGGAATATTATCCAGTCCTAAAAAGGACTGAAGTACAGACACATGATGTGGCATAAATGAACCTTGAAAACATTATGCAATGAAAGAAGCCAGTCACAAAAGGCCACGTATATGATTTCATTTATGTGAGCTGCTCCAGATCAGACAAATCTATAGAGACAGACAGTAGATTAGTGAATGTCGGGGGTGGGGGAGTGGTGGGAATCAGGAGTGGCTTCTAATGGGGTTTCTTTGAGGATGATGAAAACGTTCTAAAATTTAGTGATGGTTGCACAACTCTGAATATACTAAACCACCGCTGAATTGTACAAATTAAATGGATAATTGTATGGAATGTGAGTTATATGTCAATAAGGATGTTAAACTACGAGAACCAAAGGCTAGGCTTCTGAAGAGAAAAGCACACTATAGTTGCTACTGGATTTGTGATTTTTCTTTGTGGCAGTTTTATTCCTTGCTTAAGTACTTTTCCTCAGGGGAGAAACAAGATGTAGGTGTTTTAATGGGAAATTTGAAATCTGTGGCTTTCCTAATTGTCAAAAGATAAAGATGTAAGTTTGCACAAAGGGACAGTCCATATTTATCATGAAGTTTTTGTCACTCCTGTGAACGACAAGGGGCTGCCAACAGAGGCAGACAGTCTGCATGCCCTTAAAAGCCCTGCCTGGTCAGGAGCTCCTATACTAGGGGATGAGTGTGTTCTGGTTAAAATCCGGCCATCCATTCTCTGGGAATTTTCTAGGCTCCTTTAAATCTGGTTAAATTATGTCATAGTTTGGTGTGATTCACTCAGCAAATGTTCCCTGAGCTCCTGGTCTGTGCCAGGCTCTTTGTCCTGGACAAGGACGAGGGAATTTTTAGGATAAAAGTCTGACTTCGATGAGATCTGGGTAGCACAAGCAGCCATGAAGGCCACTGGGAACAGGAACCTGACCTCCAAACAAGCACCTCCTCGGCCTCAGGGCTGCCTCTCTGGTATGCCTCTGCCATGGTGAGGAATCACTCTGTCTGGTGGATATGTGCGTCTCTCTCCCGAGGCTGGCCCTTTTCCCCTCTCCCTGATCTCCACCTGCTCCCCAGCCCCCAGTTCCTAACATTTACCCCACAGAGGACAACAAGACTAACTCTCGGGGTAAGAAAGCAGATGCCTTATCTAAAAACTGACCTCACAGGTATTTTTGACACATGTAAACCAAATTCAACCTTTTGAGACAGCAGTGCTTCTACGCCGATTAGGGGACAATTAACTGACCAGGCACATAATAAGAACACCTGGTAAACTTGAAGTAGCTATTACGATCCAACCGTTTATTCCCATATTGAGATAAGACAAAATTCTGTTGGTATAACAAATTTTATCCAATATCACTGAAACCTATTCTTTATTTTACAACCATAAATCTTCGTGTAGTCAGCCCTTTCTTCTCTGCTCCCTCCATTCCCAGCCACTTCGCTTGAAATGAGAGCCTTCATTTGATTTGGCCACTTCTCATCACCTGACTGGGCTACTTAGGAGTGTTGGGAAGGTGATTTATTTCTCTGTGGCAATGTCCTCAGTCTCACATCAAAGCAATACTTCTTGGAAAAAGTGAGAAGTTGGTAAGTGGCAGAACTACCTAATTTCTGCTACCTCTGGCCTATGGCTATTGCAGTAAGTCTTGCTCAGACTTTTATTAAATAAAAGCAAGGCTTTAGCTTTCAGACGACAGAAGTATGCTGTGGTGTAAGACACAAAAACACATCACCAGCCCACAGCATGAAAACTCTGAGCAAGGAATCAGGGAAGTACAATTTCCAAGGGAGAACTAGGAAGCAGGACAAATGGAAAATAACTGAAGGAGATTAAATTTTTCGTTCTTAGATTATTCTTAAAGACAGAAAGAAATAATTGAGTCCTTACTTCAGGAGTGAGAATGTTGAGTCTGTAGAGATTAAATGTCTGGCCAACAGTCATGCCATAGCCTGGTCTGAATATTCTGGGTAGCAGGAGGTTGGTATTCTCTATTAAAAATCACAGGATTCCATCTGAATGGCTACTGTGATATCAGGTTCAACTTCTGGTTTCCTATTGTTTCTCCTGTTCCCCGACCACATAAGTTAAGTTTCTTGTTGGTTGTTGAAATAGAGTCCTCTACTGTCCATCCCTAGTATGAAAGAGTTATTTCATTGAACATGAAAGATCCAATAAAATAATGTTTCAATACATGGGGCTGATGTCAAGATGCTGTTTGCAGTCTTCTGCCAGCTGCTTTGGGTTTTCTTCGATTTGCCCTAAGATAAAATTGTTTCCCTGGAAAAATGAAGGAAACTTAATACTTCTTAGGTCCCTACATGGTTGGTGACCAGCACATCTTTCTTCTCATTGACTCTGAAGATGTTGATTTTGTCTCAGTCTTACAATTTTTGTGAATTCTAGTATATTTCATTGGCTTAAAGTTCCCTTGCTTGTCGGCTGATTAGACACCAACAGCAACCACGCCCCAGCTTGCTAACACTGAGGAGGAAACAGTCCTAACAAAATCTGCAGTTACGAACTTGCAGTGTCAGAAACTAGAGCAATGATACAGATGGTTACAAAGCACATGAAAGGATGCTCAACATCACTAATTATTAGAGAAATGCAAATCAAAACTACAATGAGGTATCACCTCACACTGGTCAGAATGGCCCTCATAAAAAAATCTACAAACAATAAATGCTGGAGAGGGTGTGGAGAAAAGGGAACCCTGCTACGCTGATGGTGAGAGTGTAAACTGGTAGAGCCACTATGGAGAACAGTATAGAGGTTCCTTAAAAAACTAAAAATATAGCTACCACATAATCCTGCAATTCCACTCCTGGGCATACATCTGGAGAAAACTATAAATCTAAAAGATACATGCACCCCAATGTTCATTGTAGCACTATTTACAATAGCCAGGACCTGGAAGCAACCTCAATGTCCGTCAACAGATGAATGGATAAAGATGTGCTACATATATACAAGGGAACATTACTCAGCCATGAAAAAGGACAAAATAATGCCATTTGCAGCAACACAGATGAAACTAAAGATTATCATACTAAATGAAGTCAGACAAAGACAAATATATGATATCACTTATGGGGAATCTACAAAAGGCTACAAATGAACTTATCTACAAAATAGAAGTAGACTTACAGCTATAGAAAGTAAGGGACTTCCCTGGCAGTCCAGTGGTTATTAGGACTTCACCTTCAATATAGGGGTTGTGGGTTCAATCCCTGGTTGGGGAGCTAAGATCCCACATGCCTCGTGGCCAAAACACCAAAATATAAAACAGAAGCAATATTGTAACAAATTCAATAAAGACTTTAAAAATGGTCCATCAAAAAAATCTTAAACAAAAAGGGAACTTATGATTATGGGGTGGTTAACAGTGGGAGAGAGATAAATTGGAAGATCAGGATTGACACACACATACACTACTATATATAAAATAGATACTAATAAGGGCCTACTGTATAGCACAGGGAACTCTACTCAATACTCTAACGGCTTATATGGGAGAAGAATCTAAAAAAGTGGATACATGTATAACAGATTCATTCTGCTGTACAACATTGTAAATCAACTATACCAATAAAAATTATATAAAAAAGAGTGATGACAGAGGGGACAGGAGACAGCTGTGGGCCCCCATAGGCTGGACTAGGCATAAGCTAAGGAGGAGGAGCCAACACTAGACTATAACACAAACTATCGACTGTTCACCTCCCCAAAACAGACGCCTATCCTTACGGGATTTAGAGCAACTTAAACTCTTTACAAAGCTAGTATGAGTGTTATTAGAAATACTTTGGAAGATGTTTTAACTTCATAAGCAACGGCCAAACCATACACTTTGTGCAGTTCTACTCCTTGATATCCAAGATAAGACATCTTCACAAAGAAGTTTAAGGACTGTTTGGCTTAGCTATCTATTGTGCCTTAAAAAAAAAATAGTCACCCCAAACTGTGGTAGCTTATATTAATCATTTCTCATAGTTGTGGTGGAGCAGGTATTTGGAAGTGGCTCAGCTGGGTGGCTCTGGTGCCGTCTTTCATGAGGTTTTGGTTAGATGTGGGCTAGGGCTAGAGGATCAGCTTCCACGGAGGCTCATTCACACAGCTCTTGGCTGGGGGGCCTCAGTCCTCCTGCACAGGGCTGCTTCAGCATCCTTATTGCGGCATAACAGCAAGCTTCTCCAGAGCAGATGATCCAAGGCAGAAGCCGCGCTGTCTCTTATAACCTCGTGCCAGTAACACCATCGTGTTCACCGCGCTCTAACAGCCATTTTGATTCCAAGGGGGACACTGCACAAGGTTGCTGTATACAGGAAGGAGCTTTTTTACTAAGCACTCCAAGCTAGAAGCAACTTTGCACCTCAAAGTGACCTGGAAGTTGCTCCATGAAGATGAATGGTCTTAATCTTATTTAACCAGGCATACTTTCATAGCTCCCCCACTGGGGACAGAGGAGATCCACAGAGGTTGGCTAACAGTGTTAGTTACCAGAGTTCTTTGAGTAGGACATTCACCTTGAGAAGTCAGGATAATTCATTCTTCTCCTGTTTTTTCTACTGATCTTAAGAGCTACTAAACTGTGAAATTACTTGCTGGTTCTGGGGCAAAACAAAGCCTCTTCTGATCAAGCTACTCGCAGTTGATCAATTCATGATCAGATACTTTTTTAGGCATTAGTTTTCCAAGTGTAATGCTTGGAATAGAAAGATCAGGATCACCTGAGGAATGGTGATAAATGCAAGTTCATAAGCCTCAGCCCAGACCTACTTAATCAAAGTCTGGGGGTGGGGGCAGTAACTGTTTCCATCAGCCCTCCTTTGGTCCTGATGCACACGAAAGTTGGAGAACCAATGGTCTAGAACAGCGGTCCCCAACCTTTTTTGGCACCAGGGACCGGTTTCATGGAAGACAATTTTTCCACAGACGGGGGTGGTGGAGGGGTGGTTCAGATGGTAACGCCAGCAGTGGGGAGCGACGGGGGAGCGGCAGATGAAGCTTCATTCGCTTGCCCACTGCTCATCTCCTGCTGTGAGGCCCAGTTCCTAACAGGCTGAGGACCGGTACGGGTCCATGGCCCAGGGGTTGGGGGCCCCTGAGCTAGAAGATTCTTGACTAGCTCTAGACTAGTTCTACCTAAGTTTGATCAACTTTGTGGAAGAGTTTCGTTCTACACCCTCATAAACCTGTAAAAGATCTGCTAAGCCTGAGGTACTAAGTCCTTATAGATTCTGCTTGAGTTGTCAACCAACTGTGAAATTCTACTGAAATGTTCTCTTCAGAAGATAGGAGGGCTGCAGAAGAAAAAATTACCCCAAGCTGGAAAGAGGTGATGCTAACAGTAGATGAGCTAGTGTAAAGAAATTACTTTTTACCTTTCAAATGAGAAGCTGAGCACAGGCTAGCAGTGCAATCTGGTTTTATTAACACATTTGGTCTGAGTAGCTCATCTCTGTTTCCTGATGGCCAGGTAGGACACTAACGAGGCTCCAATGATTAAGGTTCCAGAAAGGCCAGCCACCCACAGGGCTTGGGCGTCTACAGGAGACCCTGTAGGATGGAAAGGTAGATTAATGCATGCTGAAAATCAAGTGATTCTACATCCCAATAAAGACTGCCAGTCTTGAGCTACAGGAAAAAAAGCTAGACAATTCCTTCTGAAGTTCACATTGACCAAATCAGTAAGGGAAGCAGGGGTGAGCAAGTAGCTTTGGTTTGACCAATGGTTCAGATACGGGACCTCCCGGGGGTCTCCTTCCACTCACTTGAGTATTTATGGAGCTTTTCTGAGGAGTCCTGAGTGGCTTGGAGTAAAATCATGGGACCCTGGCTAGAAATGCTAGCAGTGCTGTTCTGAAAATGCATGTCAGAGCTTCTTCTTCCTGTTGGAGAGATGAGTTAGGGATTTGTTAGTACATGTGGTTGGAGTGGTTAAGGAGTCTAAAATAGTGCCAAATCGCTTGGTATGGATAGTTCTGCTCCGTGGGCCTCAAGAAAAACCTCAATGTGTTCAATACAAAGTCTCAGACTTGCTCATTTGTATTAACACTTCCAGAGAAATGATGACTTTGGACTATCCCCAAACTGTCATTCTTCTTACACAGAGATGCTTAAACAGTTGTACCTTAGTACTGAGACCCTATGATATAAAGGTACCTGGTAAGACACTAACAGCAGAGCTCTGTTTGAATCCTATTTCTACTGCCAGTTGTAGATCTTTGAACTTTTCAAAGTTTTAGTTTTTATAGACATATATGTATACCAGTGTATGTATCATTGCAGTTGGATGTTGAATATTTCATCTATTAGATGATAGTTATGAAAAATACTATGAAGTGGGTTTTTTTTTTTTGCCATAAGGGACTTAAAGCTTCATGGGTCATGAATCCCAATTGATTCAGGAGCCAGGTAAGATCTGTGGGATCAGGTGGAGTATACAGCTGTACGAGCATTGGGCCTGATCATTAGAGCACGTAACTCTAAGTCTGCAATCCTATTCCACGTGTAAGCCTTCAGGCCTTGTTGCCAGACCTGCCTTCAAGCAAGTATAGAGGTCTACATTTATATCTGGATAGACCAGAAATGTTTTATTAGATTATAGGCTGTGAACCCATTTGACTCCTGGCTAAGTCAAAATTTATATGGAGAAAAGCTAAAGCTGCGAGTTTTCAGAATTTATAGCTTATATTTAGAAGGCCTGGAATTCTAGGAAACTAGCTGTATTTCTGTTCTACTGCATCGTGAAAGTACTTAAGGAAGCTTCATTAATAAGATAAATCTTTGGTTTGACTCATTTGCCACAGGCTAAAGAAGGTTTGATCTGAAATACAAATGACATACAAATACACTGAAATCTGTCCTCTGGTGTAGACAGCTTGGAAACTTACGTCTGGCAGGACAGGTTGTCACACAGGATGGTGTCCCAGCAGGCTGGCAGACCGATGCACTGCAGTGCAGATACACCTGGGAGCCAAAAGAATTGGGATCGTGGTACAACACATCATGGTAAGTCTTCAAACCTGCTTTGTCTCCCCCAGGAAGAAATCAAGAAGTTTCAGAAAATCCTGAAAAACCAAGCTGACATCACAGAATCACTAAAATACTCGATTCTAGTTGACATGTCACACATGCCATTCGCATCCCTTGATTGCTCCAAAGCGCTACCAACAACCAATGTTTAAGGGCCACTTCGGCTGAAGAGTGAGACGGTGTGAAAACACTTGAGCTGGGGGGTTTAGAGCCCTGCTGAAGAACACAGAAGGTGGCATCATACCGGTCCCTTGAGTGCCTGCTTTGCCACTGAGTCCACGAAACTGAAGGTGGAAATGCTGAAGCGCTGGTAGTGAGAAGGAAACGGCAGGTCCAAGGCTCTCTGGACAGGGATCAGTTTGGTCTGATAGTTGTCTCCAGTGTAGGGGCATCTAAGCAAGGATATCTGGCAGTCAAGATGGGCTCCGTGGAGGGTGTTTAAACACAGGTGCAGGAAAAAGCCACTTACCCATTTACCAGCATGGGCCACTGGGGCTGGAGCAGGGTGTTTGTGCTGGGTGTGGCCCAACACTGGTGTAGGTGCAGCTCTAGACTGGGGTCTGTTCTGTGTTGGATGGAGACTTCCACGTAGATGGGATCCCGAAGCAACTTCACCACTGGGTAGTCACTAGCAGTGTAGTAGGAACTATAGTGTTTGTCTGCAAGAGGCCAAAACAAATTGAAGTAGTAAAAAGCTTAGAACCTCTGGTGGCTTGAGATAGACCATCACCCACATAAACACCTCTGGCACATATCTTGTTACCAAGGTAGGGTCTTGACGCCCAGAGGAGTGACAAGACTTGGTCTAGAGGCCAGATTCTCCACGAAAGAGGGTCTTACCTTTGGCAATCTGAAGTTCCAGAGTGAGGTGTCCAGGCTGGGTCTTAGGAAGGGGTGGCGGGACAGTAAACACCTGGACATTCACTGGAAGAGCATTGCTGCTTACAGAGTAGCTACAGCTGATTCGAAGCCTGCAGAACAATAAGATTTTAGCTACTATCTTGGGTGGGTGGACCATGTCACCTCTTTAAGGTTTGAGGAACCATTAAGTGATAGGTGTTAGAACAAGTTTATAAACGTGTTGTGTGGTTCTGGCCTTGTGAGAGCTATCATTGGGGAGACTGATATGTCAACAAGATCAGTGTTTGAGAGTTTGATATAAAAACCATACAAGAAACAGATATGGTCAACAGATGAATGGATAAAGGTGTGGTAGATACAATGGAACACTACTCAGCCATAAAAAAGAATGAAATGATGCCAGTTGCAGCAACATGGATGGACCCACAGATGGTCATACTAAGTGAAATCAGACACAAAGACAAATATCATATGATATCACTTACATGTGGAATCTAAAATAGGACACAAATGAACTTATCTATGAAACAGAGACAGACTCACAGACAGAACAGACTTGTGGTTGCCAAGGGGGAGAGGGCATGGGGGAAGGATGGATTGGGAGTTTGGGATTAGCAGATGCTAACTATTACATAGAGACTGGATAAATAAGGTCCTACTGTACAGCACAGGGAACTATATTCCATATCCTGTAGCAAACCATAATGGAAAATATGAAAAAAATATATGACCGAATCACTTTGCTGTACAGCAGAAGTTAAAACATTGTAAATCAACTATACTTCAATTAAGAAATAGATATGGTACTATGAGAAGAACGTACCTTCTGAGGAGGGGGTAGTCAGGGAAGATGTTGCAGGGGATTTGATAAAAGTTACAGAGATAGATGAGAGTAAAGTATGGAGGCAAGAAGTCTGAGGGCCACTGAATACTCTAGAAGCACAGTCTGGGGTTAGGGAATAGTGAGGGAAGGACTGAGAAAGGTTAGGCTGGAGAAGTAGCAGTTCCATGCAGGGCCCTGCAAGCTATGCTCATGACATTAAGCTTCAGCTCTAGGAAGACCAAGAGAAAGCTTTAAGTATGCTAAGGTTTTAAAGGGATTCATTTCGCTACAGCTTAAACAGTGGGGGTAGAAGGAAGAGACCAGAGTGAGAGACAAAAGACCCGGTGAAGTGAATTAGAAGTCAGCTAAGTTAGAGACTTAGATCAAGTTGGTGGCAGTAATGCAGGGCTACTGGATCAAATAATGGTCAGTGAGATTGGACAAGCAAGGCAGCTGAGATTCTCCTGTCATGAGGAGATGGTCATTTCTGGATTCATGTTTACTCTAGAACTCCTGCTTTATGTGAGAAGGGAAGTCAGGCATTCTGGTCAAGTAAGGTCAGGTTAACTAAGACCCTTACCTGAAGATACTGTCTCGGGTGATAGAACCATGGCTCCAAGTTCTCACATCCCGAGTTGCAACCAGCTCGTTTTCGTACACTGCCTGGGTTCCAGTGACCTACAAGGGCAGGTAAAGAAGTCTTGTCACTCCTGCAAGCCAGATGCTGCTTCACTCATAACTTGCTTTGGTTCAGTGCTCAGCAAGGCTGCCCTATCATAGATTGCATTTTTCACAACATGAGTGGAGGCAAGAGCAGGTGGCATTGACTAGCTGGCAACTTATCACTTCACCTTACTTTCAGGACAAAGGGACAGGAAGAGGCTTATGAGTACTCAGATGAGGCAGCCAGAAATACTACTGATCTCAGCTGACCTCCCTGCTCGTTTCCCAGGGCAGTGCAGTGGGAAGAACCTGTTACTGGTTCTTCTACAGTGTGGTAAGGGGTGCTAGCCCCTCGCTGGAGTGCAGGTGGGATGACTTAGCCGAGTGCCCTGGGGAGGTTTCGGCTTTCTCAGTGATGAAGCCCTCTCTGTCCTAGAGACCATCCTACACACCAAGCAATAGTCACGGCTAAGCCATTCCAGTTCTCCCCCCATCACTAGGGCATTCCTACCCAACTTCAAGTCAGGAACAGAGCCCAAGGTCAGCTCTTCTCACCCATTTTGTAGTACCACAGGCAGTAAACGGAAACTGGAACAGGACAAAGGTGTGTGTTGCCATCACAGGTTTACATTCACTGTCATTCCTGAAGGCCAAGTGCACAGAATTCAGCAGCAGTGGGGGTGAGGTCACATTCCGAGACACAGCGATGGAGAAGTGGCCGTCCTGGGTACAGCGTGCGGTCACTGAAACACCAGAGCAACTGTGCTGAAGGCAGGTCATCTCGCTTGTTACTGAGCCAGCCAGACAAGAGTCTAATTATTTAGTTTAGTTCTTTTAAATTCCCCGCCCTCCTCTCCCCCGCCTCCTAGAAAAGCTGCATTCCCAGCTAGTGACCATATGCAGGTTCAGCCATCCAGAGCTTCATCAAGGCTCTGGATGGCCACTTGGGTTTGAATCTTGCCTCCACCACTTACTGTGTGGCCTCAAGCAGAGTATTTAACCTCCTTGCATCAACTTCATCTGTAGAATGGGGATAGCCGTACCTGCTTTGTTTTACTGATCAGCTAGAATTCAGAGCATAGAATTGAGTGTGGCATCTAGGTGTTTAATGAGGGTCTCTTTTTTTTTATGGGAAAAACTTGGAGCATGGTTTGGGACAAATAATCATCTTTTGAAATAAAGCTCTCTAGACAATCAGCCACCAGTGGCTCTTTCTTGGGAATTGGTTACGTTTCTGTCAACTAGCATCTTGCACACAGACTTAGCTTCTTGAGTTCATTGAGAGTTACTTGCTTTACATTGGATTCTAGGAGAACAGACAGTGGAAGGTTGTAGAAAGCTCTGTCACTTACGGTCAAGTGTTCTAGGAGGTGTTGCTTATACATCAACCTCTGGTCATCTTTAGTATTTGCCTTCTGGATGGGGGTGGGGGAGAAAACCCTCCTCTGGGTTTAGTTAGTGGTAATTGCAGGCACTTTTCTTCAGCTGATTTCAAAGATATAGTGACTCACCTGTGTTTCCGTAGTAACAGGAATTGGCCTCTTCAGAATCGTAGCAGCAGCCTAGCTGCTTACAGTCTCCTTGAGTGATGGGTGAAGGAGCACATGGCAGTCTGTCCCACACTGGGATAGAGTCGCAAAGGCCAGCATTTGGGATGTCTAGGGCTAGATTTTGCAGAGAAGAGCAACACTAAGTAACAAAGTTTGGTCTTTAAGAAGAGGCCATTTCATTATAAAGCATTAACATTCAATTCCCATAGATATCTATGTGATTGAAAGAGATATGTACATAATAGAGATTATAACTGAGTTAGAAAATTAACTATTAGATCACCTTATAGGAGTCCCCTGAAAGGAGTCCTCTTTGGAAGAAGAAATACCAATAAGATTGGAAGAAGCAGTGAGACTCAACTTTTTTTTATTCAAGTAAAGAATTCTTATGGTTCTCATGAACCTAGGGGCAGGACAGGAATAAAGAAGCAGACGTAGGGAATGGACTATGAGGACACGGGGAGGGGGAAGGGTAAGCTGGGATGAAGTGAGAGGGTAGTGCTGACATATATACACTACCAAATGTAAATTGTCCCCTGCATCGGCAGGCGGACTCTCAACCACTGCACCACCAGGGAAGCCCCTTAATTGTGTTCTTTAAAAGGCACTTCTCAATCTTAGTGTATTTCAAATTACCATCATTTTGAAATGCAGTTCTGATTCAGTAGGTGGGGAGTGGGGCCTACGATCCTGTATTTTATCAGTATTACCCCAGTGGCTATAGCCTAACAAGGCAGGTGTGAAGAATTACAAGTTCGACTCTTATGACTGAGGTAGGGCTCTCAGGTGGCAAGGCAAGATTTGCTGGAGTTGAGTTGGTGTCATACTTCCTATTAATTACCCAGTTAAGTAATTGAGTAGCGTCCCTAGCTAAAGAGACTGAGCCCTATTCTCAGCGCAATCTGCTTCCTGAAGGCATTTGCCGAGTCTCCTTGATAACTTCAGCTTCCTTCCCTACCCTTCAAGGCGGGGGGAGCTCTGGTCCTGGGATAACTCTTGGTTGAATCCCAGCTCTGCCACCTACCAGTGACGGGCACTTGGTAAGCTCCCTGCTGGGGGCCATCAATAGGGCTCACAGCGCTGGGCTGGGATTATAGGTGACACGTGCAGCACCACCCACAGTGCCTGGGCCCCAAGTCATCGCTCAGGTGGTGGTTAGCCTAAGGTCTCCTGTGGAGGGGAGAGTTAGAAGATAGTCCTCCACGGGTGCCTGGGGGCACTGCACACAGCAGGTAGAAGATGCCTGAGGGCATCTTCCAGGCAGCTCCATACCACCCAGAACCTGGAATTTTCCAGCTCTTACCTGGGAGATCCACAGGACACCTGAACAGCTTTGTCTCTGTAACTGTCCTGCGTCCACCCGCATCTGCTCCTTCAACTCCAACAGGCATGATGTAGTGGGAGTCCTGGAGAGACAGGCCCCGGAAGTCAGCCTGGATGGTGGCACAAGTGTCTCAGCGTTCCTGAGGGCTGGGTCGTACTCACCCACTCAGTGACATAGCAGCCGCTGTAGGACACGTCCACCACCAGGGAGCTGCCAGGGCCCTCGCTGACCCAGGTCCCACACTCAGAGTCATTCTGCAGCCTGTGCGGCAGCCCACGATTATCTGGGGGCGGGGAAGGGGGGAAAGCACAGATGGTCGGTCACCACCATCACCAGTGCTGGGAAAGGACTGCCAGCTTTGCCTTAGACCCCAGGGATAGCTGCCAAGAAAAGAGGAACAAAAGGGGAATCAGATTCAGAAGCAAAGCTACATTTTAAAAGATTCGTTCTATAGAGAGAAGCGACAGAGTTTAGCAAAGGGGGGAAGCATTAGGACAGGAAGCAGAGGGCAGTTCTAGGCAGTAGAGGAGACATGCCATTGCCTGGCTCAGCCTTCAAACCTACCCCAAGCTATTAGTGCAGGAGGGGGTGCTGTCTCCTGGCTGAGGTTTATGGTGAACTGAAAGCCCCTTAGCCCACAGCGGAGCCCACCGGGATAACCTGGTGCCTTGGGCTCATGCTGACCACTCAGAGCAACAGACAGCGGAAACCAGAGCCAGAGGGATTGCAGCAGCCACATAGCAGCGTCACCGGGAGCCTGACTGACCGCGCTTCCTGTCCTGCACTTCCTCTCCCAAGAGCCCGCGCTCCCCATGCCCTTTATATACAGAGGGAAAGCTCGTTTCAGGTGCACATCTATGTAGCATGCAGGTGGCACTCCTTTGGAAAGGGTGATTCCTCCAGCTTCATTCACTTTAGGCCACAGTCTGCAGCTGCAGTGCTTTAAACATCGAAATCAGGTGGTCTTCAGAGCCCAGAAACAACGTGGTGCCTTTTAGCTGAGAGAGGCTGTCTCCCGGTTGCTCAGTGTAGCACTTAATTTACTAGCTTATTGACCTTCCTTTAGAAGCTTGCATATCTGGGTGTAAATCCTAGCTCTGCCACTTATGAGCTGTATGAACTGGGTAAGTTACTACCTCTCAGAATCTCAGTATTCTCATCTGTAAACTGGGAATATCTCCCGGCAGCTGTGTTCTTTTGATTGTATTTAGCCTAATATTTCTGATAGGAACAATTTTCCCAAGTTGACTAAGAATCTTTGTCAGAGCACTGAGAACGTGTAACCAGGTATCTATAATTCTCTTCAACTAATAAAAGCGAATAAGCATGTGTCTTCCCCGGGGAAACTGCACAACTCATTTAACCATGTGGTGACAAACAACACTGAGGAAATGCTGGACTCTGCCCTCGGGGATGGGATGTGGCTTTCCAGCACCTCTGTCTGGTTTGGGTTTGGCCACTAGCCCATCACATCCCATTTACTTACTCATAGGACTTACCACATTGGATTTTAATGGCCTCTTATTTACTCAGTGTCCCTACTAGAAGCACTTGAGGGCAGGGACCGATGTTTTTTCATTGCATCCTGAAAGCCTTAGACAGTGTGTCCTCAGTGTTTACTGGGGAAACAATGAATCAATGAATGTGCTTTCATTAGTGGCCATGTCCTAAGGCTAACCCCCTTGAAAATGTGGTTTCCCAACCTCACTGGTACAGATTCATTTCCTTTGTGATGAGCTCAAACTCATAATATTTAGGTGTTTTCTCTTCAAGTCATTATACGTGTGAATAAGTATAAGAATGAAGAGGAATATAACAAACTAGTGAATAAAACAAAAGAGAAACAGACTCACAGATATAGAGAACAAACGAGTGGTTACCAGTGGGGAGGGGGAAGGAGGGAGGGGCAAGATAGGGGTAGGGGGAAAAAGGTTATTATGAGATTATATGAAATCATCTGTGTGAAACTTTTGAAAACTGTAAAGCACTATAGAATTTCAAGAATCTTTCATTCAATAAAAAATAGGATGAGGGTTGGACTTGTGTGTGATGGCTCAGGAGCTGAATGGCCAGTCTCCCCACTGGGCTTAGGAATGTTGCTCCCTAAAGTATTGAAAAACCAAGGGAAGTTTACCTATTTTGCTAAAACTTGGAGGCAGTATAGAATATGGTTATATGGATTTTTGGCAATGGGTGAATCTGGGTATAAATTCTGAGTCATTACTAGCTCAGTGATCTCTGTCAATGAGTTACAATTTTTACATCTTGAAAATGGGGATAATAACACCTACCTCACAGGGGAGGTATTATTATAACGAACAGGTTTGTGTTCAATTAAATTATGTATGGATAGTGCTTATTATACAAACCTTGCTGCATAACCGTGACTTGTTAAATTGTCACTAACATTAACAAGACAAGTCTATGTGCTTGGGAAATAAAGGTGAGATGGGAGGTGAAAAGAAAGCAAGTGCCAAGCAATGGCCTCCTTTGCTCAGTGCCGAGTCTGAAGAGCAGCCTGTACTTCTGGGGTTGCATTCCCTTGTGAGGGTATGTGTTTATACAGCTGAGAAACAAACATAAAAGTCTGGAACTATGTTGTGATATCTGGAAGTCCACCCAGGCTCACACCAGTCACGCTGATGTAGAGGGTCAAGGGTGAATCCCAAGATACACCAGCAGGGCTGAGATGAGGTGAGTTCACACTCACTTCTGCACTAAATCCTCTGAGGACATCTTTATTCAACGACACGACTCGGTTTCGGGAGAGAAAGTGCACTGATAATGTGCGGTCCACCTCAAGGAGCCCCGATTATCTCAAAAGTAACTCTCTGCCCTTTGAATCTGGAAGGGCAAAGGCTGCTCTTAGTATTCTCTTATATTAAAACCATCTGCCCGTTTAAAAACAATTCTAGTGGGGGACTTCCCTGGTGGTCCAGTGGTTAAGAATCGGTCTTGCAATGCAGGGGAAGCCAGTTCAATTCCTTGTCAGGGGAAAAGATGCCACATGCCGCAGGGCAACTAAGCCCGTGTGCCACAACTACTGAGCCCTCACGCCACAACTACAGAGCTCACGTGCTCTGGAGCATGCGTGCCACAACTAGAGAGAAGCCCATGCACCACAACGAAGAGCCTGTGTGCCACAATGAAAGATCCCGGGTGCCGCAACTAAGATCCGATGCAGCCAAAAATAAATAAATAAATATTAAGGAAAAAATAAAAAAGTAAAAAATAATAATTTTAGTGGGATTGCAGGTAGAATACAAATCACATAAATTGTAGACTTATCAAAAGCGCTGCCATCACTGCAGTGTTCATTTGACTCACGTTTTATAGGCATATTTAAGGATACACTTTGTGTCACCTACCAAAGGACTATATTATAACCCTGGCTTTCCAGGGTCCCCAGCTTGTAGACAGCAGACTGTGGGACTTCTCAGCCTCCATAAACATGTGAGCAAATTCCTCATAATAAATATATATCTATACACCTCTATCCCCTACTTGTTCTGTTTCTCTGGAGAACCCTGACTCACACACTGCTAATTCCTTATTCACTGGACTGGCCCCCGAGTGTCCCCGAGACATGGGAGGGCAAGGAGAGCCTGTGCTACTGGGCAAAGGCAAAGTCTGATTTCTGAAAACCTTGCTCACTCTGGGCATACCTTCTCTGAGTTACATTTGAATGTTTCGATTTAAACTAAAGAACAAGGGTATAGCTATGCCCAGTTTACTAATGCTCCCTTTATTGGAAATGGGCACACATGGCGATTTCTTTAGAGACTGGCTGCGTTTTGAAAGATACCAGGGTTGTTACTGCTTTCTGGCCGTTGGACACATGTTCCTTCAGACCTGGTGTGGACAGCGGTTCCCTTGCCGTGACTGGAGTGTGCCCTCCTGACTGGAAGGTGGGGTATCACATAAACAAAGCCCCAGGAAACTCTCATCAAGTGTGAAAAAGCAATAATCAAAAGTACCCCTCAAATATGGAGGACCGATTAGACCATTGTGTGTGCTAATCAGTAATTAGGGGGCACCCAGCTGTTCTCGGCGAGTGGTGGAAATAGGACACTTCTCTTCTGAAGGAAGACGTCTGACACTGTACTGCAAGTACTTACATGGCTTTCCTTCTCAGCAAGCAAAAACAAAGTGCGAGCCTGAGTCAGCTGTGAGGTGATGAGTCCCAGCCCCAGGTCTTCTCTCGACGTCCTCCTTCCCGCCTGGGCCAGGCAACCCTCTGCCCTGGCTGCCCAGCCCCGACTTGCTCTCATTTTGTCTGCCTCTCCTGCTGTCACCACGACCACCGCCAGTAGGGGAAACGATCCTTCCTCCTTCCTCAGGCAGGAGGGGCCCCAGCTGAATGGGCTTTTGGACTTTGAGAGGAATGGCAAGGTACTGGCTACCTCTCTCCTGAAGTGGAAGAGTAGTTAAGTAAGTAGTTAGGTGATTAAGAAAGAGGTAGTAAACTGCTAAAGAAAGAAAAAGAACTAAAATTAAGGACTTTGAGGTGGGCATTTACAGGTACAGCTGGTGTGAGATTTCTGGCCTGTACAGTGTCTACTGACATGCATGCCCCCCTCCTGAATTAGGCTCAAAGGGATGCCAATCGTATTGGATGGGAGTCCACACTAATTACCCCATTTTAATTTGATTACCTCCATAAACACCCCATTTCCAAATAAGGTCACATCTGGTTAGGGGGTTCCCAGAGAAAGAGAACCAGGAACGGCTTTCTTGAAATGAGAAGCCCTTTTGGCCTAAGCCCTTTTGTGTTCTAAGCCTGGCTGCAATGCCTGCCCTTGAACAGGTCTCAGTAATCAAAGATTTTAAGGAACAAAGGAATGCGGGAACAGAGAAAAGGCAGTCAAACCAGAGTGCAATGACTGAAGCAGAGGCCTAGTTCCTCCTCAAGGGATATACATAACAATCTGACACTTGTCTTTGAGTTCTGCAGAAACTAAGGCCCCCAACCAGGTGGAGGACGGAATGGTGATGTCGACCCTCCTGACTTCAATCAACTGAAGTTTGGACTCTGTCAACCTCTGCCTCAATTTTATGCTGAGTTCTCCTCTGCTCAATCCCCTTCATGAATATGCATGTGCCCTTAGCTTAACTTCCCCAATTTGGCTGTTCAGGGAGACACTGCTTTGGGAAGGATGCCTGGTGTTCTCTATTGCTGCAAGTAATAATAAATCGTTCCTTCTCTCAATCTCTGGCTTGGCTGTGTCTTTTGGTTCAACACCCACCAAGAGGCGAACACAGTCACATTCACTGGGCTAGGACTTCAATGTACCTTTAGGCACAATTCAACTCAAAACACCTTGCAAACCATGTAAAACTGCATCAGCCAAATTAATCTTTGTTTGGGGCTTTTTTCTTTTTTTTTTTTTTAAATGACATGAGAACTCAATGTACGCGAATGCCTCTGTTTCTTTACTTTTATAATTTTTCTTTCCTTGTTAAAAGTCCTTTTAAACATTCCAATCTTGGTTTGGCTAAACTAAAGGGATTTTTAAATTCCTTTTTGTTTAGATGAAAAGGATTGGTAATACATACAATGGCTGAGTTGACTGGTACTAATGGCTGTTTCAGTTCAGAGCAGGGCAAACCAGGTGAGCCAGGACAGTTGAAGGATAGACTTGGCCATTGCCTTATGCTTGATAACTATTCTAGCACAATTGCTCTCAGCTGACTGGAGGTGATTGGGTAATTAACTTATCAAGTTTGTTGTGCCTGATGGTATCTTATATACTCATAGATCTTATATTCTACCCCAACTTGACTGTAATCAGGACACAGCCTTGCTTTTCTAGCCACGTGCCTTTACATACACGGTTTCCTCTTCATGGGATGCCCACAGCCTCATCTCTATTTGAGCAGTCCGTAACTGTCACATAGGGCGAAGAGTCTCCAAAGCCTTGTCCCTGGACCAGCCGCATCAGCATCACCTGGGGACTTATGAGAGCTGTTCGTCAATTTGGCGGCCTCACTCCTGATCTAGTGAATCAGAAACTCTGGGTGGGCGACCCATCATGGTTAAGCCTTCCGGGTAATTCTGACACACACTGAGGCTTGAGAACCATCACCTTAAGGTAGAACCTCCAAGTCCTCTTCTCCATGAAGCATTTCCTGATCATCCAGCCGGAGGGAATTCCTTCTTAGTTCGGAAAACCAACACTCTTTATTTGTATTCCTCTTGTGACAACAGCAATTCAGGACTCTACTTTCCCTTCCTGGATTGAATGTCCTTGAAGCACGTGTCTTACTCATCCATATTACTTACCCAAGTGCTCAAACCATATTTTTGAGATGAATGAACTCTGATCTTATAAGTGGTCTGCATCCATGCTTTAGAAGGAGTTAGTTTTGCAAGACCTGCTTCCTATTTGCCACCAGCCTGTGTTTTTGTGCTAACTCAGCATGTGAGAGAAACTTCCTGTTATCTCCAGGAGAAGACCCAGTCTCCTTAGCCTGGCCCCGCCCAAGCCCTCCCTAATCTTGTCTCTGCCCATGTGTCCCACTGGCCCCCTTCTTCCCAGTGGTTGGTCATATAAAGCTCCTCTGAAGTTTCCCAAACCTGCTCTTACTCCACCAGCTCCCCTCCCCGGGCTGTGGTCTGTGCTCTTTTCTATTCTGGGATGCCCTGTGGATCCTGCCATATCAGTCAACAAAGGATGTTGTGGCCATCAAGCCGCCAGCCACTGCAGTTGCCCCTGACTGTGCACCCTGAGGGGATTCAGGGTGGAGAAAACAGGACACTGGCCCCAGATAGTTAAGGTGCACATGGAAGGAATGATTTCAGTGAGTCCAGACTTGCATCTTCCCCATACATAGAAAAGCACTTAATTCATTAACTTGAGATGTCTGGTTTTCTTTAATTAACAGTAATCTTTTGATATTCTACCTGCTTTTTGGTTTGTCCGCAAAAGCTCCCATACATCCTGGTTCCTCCCTTACCTCTTCCGAGCAGTCTTTCAGAACTATGACAGACTGCCTCCCAGGCTTAAATCCTAAGCAAGGCTGCTGAATAAAACATAATTCTTAACTTTTCAGCTGTGCTTTTTTTTTCCCCCAGTCGACAACCATCTCCTGCTTTGTCTGCTTGTTTCCGGCTTGGCTTACTTTTACTTATTTCATTGCATCTTACTCTTTAAAAAATCTGGCTGAGGGATCACCTCCTCTGGAAATCCTCCTCTGGCCACTGGCCACCTGGCCGGGTTGGGGGCTGTGCCCTGAGCACTTTAGCGCCTTCTGCTCTCACAGCCCTTCCCAGTGCATCTCATCCTCTGTCTGGGTCCTTTTCAGCCACAGGATCTTTGAGCGCAGGGTCCGTCCCTTCTAGCTTAATGCCTTCAACGCAGCAAAGCCTCAATAAATATTTATGCAATGGACGGATTGTGTTCTGGGAATTCAGCTTAGACAAAATTTTTAAATCCCATTGAAGGTCCCACCTTCCCCCTTGCATCTTTCTACCCTGCATTTCACACAGGACTAGCAGTTCTCCTTTGTATTCGGTTAGAGTTTTCTTTATCTTCTTTACAACCTTCCTTAGAAGAGGTCTAGTTAAATGATTTTGCCAAAGCATATTCGTGCATATACAAAAACGTATCATGAAGCAGAGTAGTTGCCTACTGCCTCTAAGCAAATATCAATAGAAGCATAGACTGTTTGTGTTAAGATCTTTTTGTCCAGCCTGAACATGAATAACTCGAGTCATACAGTGTAGTCAATGCTTCGGGAGTAAATCATGTTAATTCCACTACATTTATAAATAATAGCCAACTTCACTGAGCCTCTACTCTGGACCAGGTGTTTTCCTAGATCCTGGGGATGAAACTCACCTTTCTCCTGCTCTCATTTTCTGGTTCTCTTTCTCTTTGCATCACAATCTCTCTCTCAGGGGACATACTTTCTGTCACATACTATGCCAGTCTCAGAGATCTATCAGGAAAAAAAAAAAAAAAGAGAGACTTGGTCTCATGGAACTTACAGATGAGATACTTATTATTTACTGAACAATATTAGTCACACATGTATCCCCTAGGCCTAGCCCAATGTCTGGGCGTGAATGCTCGTTAATGAGTGAATGAATGGACGAAAGTATAAAACCATGAGTCAACTAATTTCAAATATTTCTATACATTTCACTTCAGAGCAACCAGCAGCTCTGAAGTGTTTTATTGGTGCATGTGATTTAGGGGCTGTCCTTTCTGACTGGGTGCTGAGTGTTCCAGAGAATCCCTCTAATATTCTCATTTATTTTCCACTATCCTCCTTTTCCTTTTTTCCTTAGTGTGGCAGATAAGTGATAGGTTAGACTCAGAACTAAAGAACCTAATCAAGGTTGCTTTTGTTTTGTTTCTTCTCAAACTTCAGAGCCATCTGATATACTTGGTGATAAAATTTGGTGTAAGTTTCCCCAAAATTCAGCAGGACCCTGCCAACAGCTAGCTTTGAGGCTTCGTGCCTATGACTGGGGTAGTCACGGATTCAAAAGGCCAAGCGGGGCTGCCCCAGGAGTGACCATTGCAAGCTGACTGCAGACGCATCTGATTTCCTCTGATGGAGAACACAAAACCCTCCTCATTCCCTTACCTCCACTCCCAGTGATACTTGCAAAGTTTTACTACATAAAATTCTCCAGAACTGACGGAAATGGTTGCAAGGACAAATTGAGGTAACAGCTGGAGAAAGACTGCTTATGAACTGGAGATGCAAGCTGGCCACGGCACTGGGTAATGAATGACTCCAATCTGGGTAAGAGACTGGGGTCATGCTTATTACAGCGCTACACGCAGACACTGGTGAGAGTGAGACTTTGGCAGGGATTTATCACACAGTATATTAAAAATGTCATTAGTGAAAAATTAATATTACAAAACATTTTAGAGGGGCAGAAACAATCATCTCAGTTTAATAATAGAGGACAGTTCTCATAAATACCTTTTATTTTTTCCTCAAGCAGAAAATGAGGAACAGGCCAGGATTATCAGATCTCACCCTCCTCCTTCCAAACTGCAAACTGCAACTGTTGATCGTTTCATTTCTTTCTTCTTAAATTGGGTCGCGTTGTCAGCTTGTGTGACAGGTCGTGCCTTTCCCTTTATTTAAAAAGACAGAAGAATCCTGGCCTTTGGAGGTAAAGGAATTGCTTCTCATTCGTTGAAAGTTATAAGCTTTGAAGATGGATTTTTAGGAAGGCTTTTGCTTTCAATAAACACTGAGTTGTGTTTCCACATCCTTTCCCATGCTTTGAAGGAGAAAAAAGACTTCTGATGCTCACAGCATAATAGGAAAGGCCTTAGGAGTTGAGGAACACTTCCAAAGACACCTCAATTTAACCCTTGGAATTCTTGCACTTCCACAGAGTAGCCAGGGAAATGATCTCACTGACTCTGTTTAAACTTCCTCCTTGATTAAGCATCTAGGATTGTGCTAGGAAGTGAAAGGAGCAATAATGATGATAACATGAAAGAACAAATCTGAAATATTAAACAGTAAATAAAGTCTTAGACTTGCAGACTATTAGAGCTGAAATCAATTTTAAGGATCTTTCACTTTTTATATAAGAAAATGGAAGATCACTCGTTTTGCTCAGAGTCATTGGGAGTAGAGACTTGGGACAAGAAACTAGGACTTTTGATTATTTAGAGAAGGCGTTGGAGACTCAGATGGGAGTCAAGGCAAACACAGGGAAGCCATTAATAAATAACACAAAGAAATCTAAAACAATAATATGAGACATTATATAACCAAGTGGAAGAATATGTGATACAAGTAAAAGAGCTGGGACTTCAGAGCAGGGTGAGAACTGATGACATTGAAACTGAAGCTCCGCAGAAGTGGAATTTGAGTTTCGGTTGAGGATGGTTAGGGTGGGATAAGACAGACGGTAAGGAAGGAGGCTAGTCTAGATTTGATGAATGAAGGATTAGTCAAAATCAAATGACCAAAGACACAGAAAAACACTTAGAATAGGAATCAACAGAATATGGGTGGGAGACAGTAAAGGGTCATGCCCAGTGTTGAAGGGGATCTCTGTTGGGAGACAAATTTGATAGATGATGTAGCTTTCACTCCTCTCTTGTGCCAGGCCCTGGGAGCGAAAGTACAGGGATGAGTATTTGAGTTCCTGAAGCATTAACATTCCAATGTCAGACGTGCAACCAGAACCCAGCTCTCCTAAATCCTCGCTTAAGAACTTTTCCATAGAAGCAAGTAGCTTCTTGCAACTGTCCCCTCTGGTGGTGTGTGCATGTAGATTTTCCACTGCATAGTTTAAACATAGATTCATGCTCAAGAACATAGATAAAGCATGTCTCAGTATGGGAAACCATCAATCAATTGTAAAAATATATTAAAAAAAGGAAACACCAAGATGACAGTGATGGTGGTGGTGGTCTGGATAGCCCGAGGGGAGAGATTAGAAGTAAATACAATTGAAATAAAAACCGAGAACATTTGGGAGGTGGAGGCGGTTCCTCAGGCCTCATGTTTTATCTGCATGCTAATACCGTTCCCTAAAATCACAAGGAATTCACTTTGGTCAGACATTCCAAGTTTTTTTCCCAAGTGAGCAGGCTCATTGCCCCTGCTTCCCCTCCCATCTATAGCTTTCTTCTCTGCTGCTAAATGATGTGGCAAATGGACATCTCTGCAATAGCACAGGAAAGGAAAAAACTTACTCGTTTTTGATTTATGCATTGCATCTTCGTGCTCCGAGGCACAGATAATTTGGCAGTGGCTTGAAATGAAAAAGAAAGAATTTAAAGTCATGAAGGGATTTGATAAACCACTGGATTCAAAGCTGTATGTGTGACTTTGGAAATAATTAATTTCCCAAATCCTTATTTTCAAACAGAGGTCATTAGTCTAGTGGTGTATAAGTGACCCCTTGATGGTCAGTGAAGCTCTCAGGGTGTGGGATGTTGGGTGGGCAACCAGGCATTTACATGATCTTTCGCTTCAATGTCCAAAGGGAGCAGAGGCCATTCTAAGAGCCTTCCTTCCAGGGAAGGAAAGAACTTTGTCCTGGGAGTGAGAAGCCCTGGGTCCTAATTCCAGTGCAGTGTTCCACGTACAACGATTCATCCTTGGACTTCCCACCCTAGGGCTGGCGTGTAAGATGTGTCAACTAATGTGTGACTGACGGGATAACAAGTGGAACTTTGTGCATGTGCCTCTCTGGGTCTCAGTTTTCTCTGCTGGAAAACGAAATCATCCTTGTTGGTTATCTTTACTGCACTAAAATCCTATGACTTAAGCTTTGTGAAATTTGAGCTTATTTTATTTAATTATCATTTTGACTCACTCTGATAAAAATGTTACTTGCGGCCTGTGATGTATAAATTGAAAAAGCTGTCTACTGGTTTGTTCATGATGAAAATTCTGATTAGAGCAACCTCTATTTTTAAAAAATCACATATATGAGATTATCATATTAACTGAAGTAAGTCAGAGAGAAAGACAAGTATCATATGGTGTCACTTACTTGTGGAATCTAAAAAAATTATACAAATGAACCTTTTTACAAAAACAGAAATAGACTCACAGACATAGAAAAAAAACTTATGGTTACCAAAGGGGACAGTTTGGGGGTGCAGGCGTGGAGAGATAAATTAGGAGTTTTGGATTAACATACACTACTATATGCAAAATAGGTAAACACCAAGGACCTACTATATAGCACAGGGAACTATACTCAATATCTTGTAATAACCTATAATGGAAAATAATCTGAAAAAGAATATATATATATGTATGTGTATATATGTATATTCAGGTCCCCATGAATGGACTCTACCAGGATTCTTTCTTTGACCTACTTCCCTTCCCATTCTAGCAGAGCTCATCCACTCCCATGGTTTTAACTGATTAATCACAAATCTGACATCTCCAATTCAGTCACTCATCCAATAAATGTGTGAGGAACACCTAAGATGTGTAAGCAAACTGCTTGGGGATAAATTATTGAGCAAAATATACATGATTTGGGCCCTGATTTTGAAAAGAGTCTTTTGGAGAAGACAGGTAATCAAGTACTCAAGAAACAGTTAGATAAAAATTACAGTAAGAGCAATGAAGAAAAAATAGAGAAGAAACGTTAGTTTTTCTAGGACTATGAATTAAGTAAAGCAGGAATTATATCAGAATGCTTTTTTCCTCCTCATTTAACAATTTGCCATTCATGCAGAATATATATATATATATATATATATAAATAAAATGTAAAGTTTAAAGGTACTATTTCCTATTTGTCTTAATGCAAATGCTCTGAAGTTAAACTGGTGACTTAAAAAATCTTTTGTTAACCTTGTCCAAACTCATGTCAATACAGAATTACTGTTTGGCCAATGAAACAATTCTATAAAGACTTTTTCAGCTAGTTTGCTGAGATCTGAGAGCCAATTTTTTCCTCCAGCCTTCTGATGTCTCTCTCTCTCTCTCCCTCTTTTTTTTTTTTTTTTTTTTGAGGCTTCTATTAGGGGCTGTTGGTCATATGTGTAAGTGAACTTATGTTAATCATCCCACTGGAGGCTCTTTTTACTGAGGAGGAACAAGTATGCCTCTTTGCAATTTGGACCACATCAAACAAGATGATGGTGTTAGAAAGATGCTGAAAATGAGTAACACTGTCATATATACTGAAGCATGCAGGACCCCACTAGAATGCAGGAGTTTTAGCTGCATGTGATCACTAAGATTCATCAAGTATTTATTGAGGATGTACTAAATTCTGGTACTATACTGGGGGCTAGGGAGAAAAAGATGAACACATATTTTGTCCTTACAAAGCTGGAATGAAAAATAGATGGCTTGTAAGAACAGACAGATCACCGAATCCTGAACATTTGTGAAGACACAGGGGAAACTGATGTTAGCCCAATGGTCAGTTACATCCAGTGTGAGAAACTTGGGAAATTCAGTCCTCTGTCCCTTCACAGGGAGACATGGAAACTTTCTTCCGTTTATTGTCAAAAGTTGCCCAATCCTCTTCCTCATCTTTGGGGTCTCCCTTCATTCTTTTCTCTTCATGAGGTCTTCCCTGACTGGCTGGATGAGGTACCAGCTCCATATAGATCTTTCACACCAGCCCACATGCAACTTTCACCCATCCTTCCTCCCTCCCTCCCTTCTTCCCTTCCTCAGTCACATTTCTTCTTCAGATTGATTAGCTTGTCCAATCCTTTGTTCAATTCATATCTTTCATCAGTGGTTAGTTAGCTTTACTTTGTTTAGTAAAGTTTAGTTAGTTAGCTTTACTTTGTTTTTTTTGAACTTTAGAGCTCCAAGAAACCTGCGTGTGAAAGGTATGCCTGTCTGTGTTTGGTTTGTATTGCATCCAGCATGTTATTATACGAGACAAACAAATCATAGTTGATACTTAATATTGATACGATTATGCTCACATTCAGAATAAGGCTCAGAACAGTAAACATGACCTACCACTTGCAACCATGTACTATTTTTTAGACCATGTGCTAAGCGATTTTTATATTTGATCTCATTTAATTATTCTGACAACGCTATGAGGGAATTATCTCCATTTTACAGATGATAACAAAGTACTTACTACAAAATACCTCACAGGGTTATTTCATTTTGCAGAGCAAAATGATTACATATATATTATACATTACATATATATTATACATATATATATATATATAGACACACGCAGACACATATACGGTTTTGAAAAAACAGATGTTCATTATTAATTCGTAGGGGAAAATTTGATGTCTCACGTTGCTAACTTTTTTGGGTTTAAGAGTTAAAAACTAACTTCCAAATGTAAATGTTAACTTGTGAAAATCTTAGGCCCTATACACTTGCTCAGTTAGCCTCTGCAGCGTTCTGTCAGAAGGCACCAGGCCCACTGAGCGTCAGTGGAGGTAGGTGTGGAGGAAAGAGGTTTTGGACCTTGAATGTAGGGATTGAGAGGGCACTGAGCAACCATCTGTGGACTTCAGAGAAGTGGACCCAAGCACCCGCTTCACCACCCTGTCTTAGCTTAGCGCTGGAGGCAGACAGCCCTTACCCAAGTTTATAGTTTAAAAATCAATGGAGTAGCAGCTTTTTCTGCTTACCATGCTTCTGTTTCATTCCACACTTTCCTGTTTATTTAATTTCATTGGCTTTTGGTCAGAAATTGACTGTGTAAAATATTTGGAATAGAAAGTAAAGCGGAACACTGAAAATGCAAGGGGACGGGATATAAACCGAACATAATATCCTTGGCCAGTGACTTCTTGTCTCCTCTGTTTCCTTAGCAGTGACGCAGATTCTCAGCACACTCTCAGAGGCCTGAGCAAGCCCTGCTTACAGAAGTCATATAGTCCTCCATTTGCACGATCCTCGTTTCCAGGGAAATGGAAATTGGGCCAAAAATAGAAATGATGCCCATTTGCAGAATCCTAAAGGAAACAGAGAAACTGGCAACAATGGACATGCCACTCTCATGGGCTCTTTTTTTCCAGAAAAACATGCCTTAATTTAAGAATCATCCTTGTTATAATATTAATTGCTTCAATACAATTTTCAAACTTACATATTACTTTAAAGTGATTAGGCAAGGCTTAGAAGAAACAATTTTTTCCCATTTAATTAAATAACAAAAATGCCAGACCAATTATTTAACAAATTAATGGAAAGGTCAGAGGATTTATATTGCAAATTTAACACATTTGAATATCTCCCCTCTAAAAGCTCATTGCTGGGATGATTTTGTACAAACATCCATAAAATGTTTTCCTTTACAGAAATGCTTTCCCTTCCTATCTGTGGAATCTGTTGTTCCAAGTCTGGTGGGAAGGTCCCAGGAAGCAAGAGTTACCAAGAGACTGCCCAGTTCCTTACTTTCCAGCTTGTTGGGGAATGTTGGCAAGTGATCTTCTTAACATAGGATAAGTCTAAGCCTTTGGTAGGCAAACAAGGAAGAAAAGTGGGATTAAAAAGAGAAAAAATGAAAAAATAAATGAGGCACTTCAGGTGCCCAGGTGAAGTGTTGTGTTTCTACTGTCAACACCTTACAACTCTCCCTCAGTGTTGGAAAGGAAATTTCCAATGACTACTTTGAAATGACCCGAAAAACGTTTTTCGCCACCAAGAAGTCTAATTTTTGTTATGTCAGTATCACAAGATGACTTAGCACAACACAACAACACACAATTAACTACTTCTTCAATTGTAGAGCACATACTTCAGCCTAAATGCACACTGAACCCATGAAGCCACTTGAGAACAGCAGGGAGACTGCACGCCGGGCTAAACCATACCCCCTAAAACAATGGTGAGTCAGTTCTTCGAAATGGAATTGATCTGATCATTATGCTGCTAGCAATCCTGTGGTGATGTCAAGGCTAGCAACAGAAAAGGAAACACACACACACACACACACAAAGAAAACAAAACAGTATTTTGTGTTAAATAAGTAACGGCTGTTTACATAAAAAGTAGTTGGCTGGAGCAGTGGAGTGTCGTGGGACTTCTTTTCAGACCTGGAGGACGTTTCAGGGAACAGAGAAAGGGCATTCATTGGGAACTGTTCACTATCCATCCTGATACAGGCACCAAATCCTGTTCCAATGGCAGAACTGGTGGGTGATGTGGTGAGATGCACATGTGCCCGAGTCCTGGCGTGAGACAACTGGGATTGGGTCCTCTGGCCAACTCTGTGGCCTTGGACTGATTACTTAACCTGTCTGAATCTCAGTTTTCTCATCTTTAAAATGGAGATAACAGTACACACTTAATAGGTTGTATGTATAAAACAATGTGTGCTTAAAACATTCAGAACACTGATATTTATAGTGATAATGATACTAGTTGTTACAATAATTATTTTATCTTTTCATCTGATGATTGGCTAGAGACTCTTTCCATGTGAGTGCCAAGGAATAAGAGTGGATAATATTAATATGGCAGCTCATTCCAGATAATAAGTGTGTGAGTATCAAATCATTGCAGTCTACTATTTTTTGCCACAAGTTTCTGGACAAATATCATGAAGCATTATCCTAAAGCTGGTTGTAATTTCCCATAGGAATATTATTATAATTTAATTCCACAAATGTGAATTGAATACCATTACGTCACAGGCATTGCACCAGGGGCTGGCAAGGTACAAGGAGGAATAAGATGATGCTTTTCTACCCAATTCCCACCCACAGCCACTAGATTCACAATCAAATGAGAAGAGCAGGGCTAGAAACTAGTAACATTAATACAAGTAGGATTCTTGCCAGTGGGATCAAGAGCCCATGGCTGGTTCTAGAGTCAGTCTGCCTGGGTTTGAATCCCAGCTTTATTTCTTAAGACATCCATCTTCTGCATTTCTGCACCTTGTTTTCCTCTGTAAAACTGGGATTAATAAAACCTTCATTATGAGGAATATTGGGAGGATTAAATGAGGGGATCAATCGTAGTGTTTAGCATTAGGGCTCGTCACATAGTAAACCCCCAACACATTAGATTTACCATTTCAATTCAGTTGGAGCACAGAGAAAATACCAATACATTAGGATGGAGGGAATAGGGAAGGTTCTTTAGATGTTGTTACTGTTGTTGTTTTTTAAGTTAGATATGGTAGGATTTTGATTAATGGAGGAAGAGAGACCAAAGGAGTGAGAGAAAGTGAGAGATAGACAGAGACAGAGAGAGAGACAGAAAAGAGAAGATAATGAAAGGGACTCCCAGGCAGAGGGACTGTCCCAGAATGGAGAGTGTACTGCCTAGTGAGGGAATAGAAAATATTTGGAAAGCTGGACCGACCAGGAGGGGCAGTAGGTAGTTTGGGTCAGAACACAGAAACCTCCTTCAGTGTACACACTAAGGTTGCTTTCCTGTCCAAAGATTCAGCTTTAATAAAGGAGAGCTTTGTGCTAGACAAAGGAAAGATAATACAACTATAAACCTATAATTATTTAAAATACCAAAACATACTGCCAAGTATACATTTACACCCTTGTTATCTAAAACTATACCAATGATTAAATAAGAAGACATAGGGGACTTTCCTGGTGGCGCAGTGGTTAAGAATCCGCCTGCCAATGCAAGGGACACAGGTTTGAGCCCTGGTCCGGGAAGATCCCACATGCCACGGAGCAACAAAGCCCGTGCGCCACAACTACTGAGCCTGTGCTCTAGAGCTCACGCGCCACAACCACTGAGTCAGCGTGCCGAGAGTCCGTGCTTCACAACAAGAGAAGCCACCACAATGAGAAACCCGTGCAACACAACGAAGAGTAGCCCCCGCTCGCCGCAACTAGAGAAACCCGCGCGTGGCAATGAAGACCCAACGCAGCCAAAAATAAATTAGTTAACTAAAAAAAAAAAAAAAAAGAAAAAAGAAGGGCTTCCCTGGTGGCGCAGTGGTTGAGGGTCCGCCTGCTGAGTTCGTGCCCCGGTTCAAGAAGATCCCACATGCCGCGGAGCGGCCGGGCCCATGAGTCATGGCCGCTGAGCCTGCACGTCCGGAGCCTGTGCTCTGCAACGGGAGAGGCCACAACAGTGAGAGGCCCGCGTACCACAAAAAAAAAAAAAAAAAAAAAAAAGACATAGAATATTATGATATACTGAATAGGTAAAACAATACCAACAATGAATAGAACTAATCCTAGTGCTAATATTAAGAAGGATTTAATTAGAGTTTGCCTCTGTAGAATTTAAAAGGACTTTGCCAGGTATGATTTGCACATTGTGTAAAAGTGGCCTGTGACATTTTAATGGCAGAATTCGTAATCATTCCTTTGATTTGAGACATATCCTCAAAGATGGGATCTCAAATCACTTGCTTCAAAGTAGCCAGTAAAGAGTGAAATTGCTGGGTCATAGGATCATTCTGTTTCAAGTAATTGTCTATTTCCTAAAGCGGCTGCACCATTTTACAACCCCACTAGCAATGTATGAGGGTTCCACTTTCCCTACATCCTCACCCACATTAGTAGTTGTCCATCTTTTTTTATTATAGCTATCCTTTAAAATGGTATCTCATTATGGTTCTAATTTGTATATCCCTAATAGCCAATGATGTTGAGCATCTTTTCACGTGCTTATTGGTCATTTCTGTATCTTCTTTAGAGGAATGTCTATACAAATTTGCCCATTTAAAAACTGGGCTATCTGTCTTTTTACGGTTGAGTTGTAAGGCTTTTAAAAGAATGCATTGTGGATATAAGTCCCTTATCTGGTATACGATTTGAAAACATTTTCTCCAATTCTGTGCATTCTTTTCACTTTCTTAATAATTTAAAACAAAATTTTGATGATGTCAATTTATCTATTTTGTTTGGTCACTTGTGCTTCTGATGTCATATCTAGAAAAATCACTGCCTAATACACAGTCATGGAGATTTATGCTTATGCTTCTTTTCTAAGGGTTTTATAATTCTAGATCTTACAGTTAGGTCTACACATTTTGAGTTAATTTTTGTACAGGATACAAAGCAGGAGTCCAACTTCTTTTGCAGGTGAATATTCAGCTGTCCCAGCATCACTTGTTGAAAAATCTTTTCTTGGTACCCTTGTCAAAAGTCAATTGACCATAAATGAATGGGAGGTTTTATTTCCTGTTTCTTTATTCTTTTTCATACACACACACACACCCTACTATACCAGTACCATGTGGTCTTTTTTTTTTGGCTGCTTTGGGTCTTTGTTGCTGTGCACAGGCTTTTTCTAGTTGTGGCAAGCAGGGGCTACTCTTCGTTGCGGTGCGCGGGCTCCAGGCACGCGAGCCTCAGCGGTTGTAGCATATGGGCTCAGTAGTTGTAGCTCACAGAATCTAGAGCACAGGCTCAGATGTTGTGGCACACGGTCTTAGTTGCTCCGCGGCATGTGGGATCCTCCCAGACTAGGGCTTGAATCCGTGTCCCCTGCATTGGCAGATAGATTCTTAACCACGGTGCCACCAGGGAAGCCCAAAGCAGCTAGCTTAATGCTAAATCGTTGTTCTTTAAAGGAGCAAAAAGGATTTTCTTAGAGAAACAGAGTAACCACACTTGGTATTCTTTAAATGTAAAAATTCAGTGTTAATTCTACTTTGGAAATTAAGTTTATTCTTCATATTAATATCACCTAAATTTGTACTTTGTCATTATACATTTGTAATTCCATGTGCTTTCACATTTACTTGGGTATCTTCACAAACATCCAAAGAAGCATCATTTTAAAAAAATTATGAACATTTTATTTTTTAAAATTTCCCTTTAGGTCTGCAAAGAAATAATACTGCCTCAGAAGATCACTTTTTTTAAAATTTATTTTTTTATTTTTTTATACAGCAGGTTCTTATTAGTCATCCATTTTATACATATTAGTGTATACATGTCAATCCCAATCTCCCAATTCATCACACCACCACCACTCCCCACTACTGCTTTCCCCTCTTTGTGTCCATAAGTTTGTTCTCTACATCTGTGTCTCAATTTCTGTCCTGCAAACCGGTTCATCTGTACCATATTTCTAGATTCCACATGTGTGCATTAATCTATGATATTTGTTTCTCTTTCTCACTTACTTCACTCTGTATGACAGTCTCTAGATTCATCCACATCTCTACAAATGACCCAATTTCATTCCTTTTTATGGCTGAGTAATATTCTACTGTATATATGTACCACATCTTCTTTATCCATTCATCTGCCGACGGACATTTTGGTTGCTTCCATGACCTGGCTAATGTAAATAGTGCTGCAATGCACATCGGGGTGCATGTTCAGATAAATCCCACTTGATCATGGTGTATGATCCTTTTAATGTGTTGTTGGATTGTGTTTGCTAGTATTTTGTTGAGGATTTTTGCATCTATATTCATCAGTGATACTGGTCTATAGTTTTCTTTTTTTGTAGTATCTGTGTCTGGTTTTGGTGTCAGGGTGATGGTGGCCTCATGGAATGAGTGTTGGGAGTGTTCCTTCCTGCAATTTTTTGGAAGAGTCTGAGAAGGATGGGTGTTACCTCTTCTCTAAATGTTTGACAGAATTCACCTGTGAAGCCGTTTGGTCCTGGACTTTTGTTTGTTGAAAGGTTTTTAATCACAGTTTCAATTTCATTACTTGTGATTGGTCTGTTCATATTTTCTATTTCTTCCCGGTTCAGTCTTGGAAGGTTATACCTCTCTATGAATTTGTCCATTTCTTCCACGTTGCCCATTTTATTGGCATAGAGTTGCTTGTAGTAGTCTGTTAGGATGCTTTGTATTTCTGCGGTGTCTGTTGGACCTTCTCCTTTTTCGTTTCTAATTTTATTGATTTGAGTCCTCTCCCTCTTTTTCTTGATGAGTTTGGCTAATGGTTTATCAATTTTGTTTATCTTCTCAAACAACCAGCTTTTAGTTTTATTGATCTTTGCTATTGTTTTCTTTGTTTCTATTTCATTTATTTCTGCTCTGATCTTTATGATTTCTTTCCTTCCACTAACTTGAGGTTTTGTTTGTTCTTCTTTCTCTAGTTCCTTTAGGTGTAAGGTTAGATTGCTTATTTGAGATTTTTCTTGTTTCTTGAGGTAGGCTTGTATTGCTATAAATTTCCCTCTTAGAACTGCTTTTGCTGCATCCCATAGGTTTTGGCTTGTCGTATTTTCACTGTCATTTGTCTCTAGGTATTTTTTGATTTCCTCTTTGATTTCTTCAGTGATCTCTTGGTTATTTAATAACCACTTGTTTATGGCATCTGTTGTTGTCCTTTATGAGATGAATTAAGAAATAAATGGTACTTTATTCGCCAATTATCAGCATTGTTAAAGAATACCCAGTGAAACATAGGTAACAAGTTTCTGAAAACCCTTACTAACCCCAACAGACCACAGGTTGACTAACTTATATGTATGTTGGTGCCAATTCCTAGACCTCATGTTATACTGGTGGGACCAGAAGTATTGGCTTCTAGAGATTTACACTTTATAAAATGTTATATGGCAAGTTGTTATACTGTTTACATGTGGTTGTGAATACTGGGAAAGTGTAATTACTTGTCTTCCAAATTCCTACTACATTTTCCCTACAGTTTCCTTTCTTTATTTACTTTCCTGTAGGTGAAACCAGATACCAAGCCAGGTGTGTTTCTGAGAGTTCCATTGAAGGCTGATACCTGACACCTGATGGTGAACTATGTTGTTGACATCTGGACAATCACTTCCTTACCTCATTACAGAATAGCGGCATGGCTCTGAGCACAGAGTCTGATGACAGACAGCCAGGTCCAGTCCCAGCTGTGCTCCCTACTGGTCGTGTAATTGCAAGCAAGTCATTTAACCTTTCTGCTCCTTGGTTTCCTCACCTGTAAATGGAGATGACAGTATTACTTACATCTGACACCTAGGAAATATTCAATAAAGAGTAATATTCAAGTAACATCAGTACTTATTCTCAACATGTCAGTAGGACTTACTTTATGTTCCTGCTCCATCTGATAGAAAATTTTGTTTCTCTAGGAGCACACAGTAAGATGGGATCATGGCTGTGACTTACTCTATAAATATTTGTAAAGCCAATTCACTGAAATGCTTTTGCATTTACGTATTTAAAGGAAATCATGAAAAGTCTGGTATTTAGAAAATTAGTTTCATGTTGTACTTGATTCAGGAAAATAAAATATTTTCAGAACCAATGGTAAATTTAAAAAGACACTCAATATTGGGCTTTTTGAAAAGCAAAACCATACCTTTGAAACACTTGGCAATTTTTTCTCCATTCACTCAGGAAGAAATGTGCCAAGCTCAATTATTTCCAGGCAGGTAATTTAAGCTAAGGGAGTGTGATTCCTGCAAAGGAATTGTGGTCAGAACAAATAATCTGTACTTGTACAAAAAGTGCCAGAGGATCCATTTTGGATATTAATTCTCAGAAGCTGAGTGAAGTGAGTTTAGGAGAGTATAAAGTGTGGTTCTGAACTTCGTGGTCTAATACCACCTGCTAAGTGGCTGCATAAGCACAAACCAGGAAAGCATCATTATCCATTCAAGTGAATGTTTAACCATAGATGCATCTAAAGTAAACTTCTCTTTAGTTCCCCTTGCTCTGATTTATCTAGTTGGTGTTTCCAAAAGCATCAGCTTAAAATCTCTCTTCCACAAAAGTAGCTTATAGAGCTGCTGGCTTCAAGTGTAATGTCTGCTCTTCTTGCTTCAAGAGTCATTTCTGGATAAAGCATTACAGTCGAGATTTACATACATCAGAAGATTTAGGAAAGCACTTTGATGACTTTCCTAGCTATAAAAAATTCTGTGCTTCATGTGAGACTTCATTTTCTGCTTTGGCATGAGAAATAGTGAAATAGTATGGGAATAAACATTAAAAATATGGGGACAGACTAAAAATTTGGCTACCCCATATCACCCAGAAAAGGGTAACAACAGCTTTTTGTGCCTCGTAACATTTTGGGGAGAATAGAATAACATCTTAAATAAAGGTTAAGGTCATACAAAGTAAGACTCAGTAAACAGGCAAAGAACACTTCTGGCCTGCGTTTATGTGAGTCTACAGTTCTTTAGAGCTGCTGGAGGGATTTCTGGAAAGTCCTTAGTTTCAGGAAGTGTTTCTCAGCCCTTCACATCTGCTATGACGTTACAGACTATTCAACATGGGTAGGTTTTGATGTAATGAACTGATATTTTTGTTGTGACAAATTACCAAATTGGAAATGGGAGAGCACATTCCATGAGCGGGGTAACCAGGCAACAGCTAAGTGATGGAGGATTCCCTAAGGGGAACACAGTGGCGCCTTCCAATGCTCGCTAATTGAGCGGCAATCGAATCCCTGGCATTTCGTGTTTTCCTGTTACAACCAAACACGTACAGCTGGCTTCTCACACACATTGAAAATGCTGCTTCTGGATATGGAAGTCTTTCCTTTGGCAAATTTGGGAATATCAGCATATGAACAGGGAAGCAAACTATTTCTGTTTCCAGAATGACTTCAACTTGGTTCTCCACTTTCTATAAACCAATCAATGAAAACAACTTTTTTAACTTTGAAACAGATAAAATTTTAAATGTTTTATGATTCGTGTTGTGCTTAAAAAGTAAGCTGGCTGCCAAAAAGCTACAGTTTTTAAATCCTCGCCCCACTCACCTCACCTCCTTAGGGATAAGAGATGGGGAGGAGATTGTGCAAACGTTTCAAGTCTCTGCAGCCAGGAGTCTGGCAGTGAAATATATTGAAACGAGAATTGGAATTAAGATGTTTCCTTGGTCACACATTGTAAAAAAATCATGATTATTCTGTCAGAAGCAGACATTTAAAATTCTTTTATGTATAATAAATGCTTGTCATGAAGTGTGAAGAACTACAGGGAGTGTAAACAAGTCACTATTTCACAGAGATGATTATTAATGCTGGATACAATCCTTGTTTACGTGTGTCATCCAAATATGAGATTCTTGACTTGCTATTAGCTTAGCTTACGTGGAAAGTGATTAGTGGTTCTTTCTATTTAAATAAATGGTCTTTGGCTTCATTTGGCTGTTGATGGAGGCATCCAAGGGCCACAGTGATAAAAGAGCATTATTTGGGGCTGATTTAGACTTTGTTGCATGCTGCTCCCTTTCTGTGTGGTAGCACATTCTTCTGCCTTAGAAAGATTTTGCAAATTTCCTATACATCAGGAGTCAAAGCAAATTTCTAATTTTCTTCTTTTCTTGGCATGTTTGGCTGAAGCCAGGAAAAAGGGTATGGGGAGGGGCAGCCACCTCGCAGACCTTGGACATATAGGACGGAGTGGGCTTTAGATATCTAGACACTCACTTCACAGAACTAGTGCAAGTCTAGGTTACAAAGTGGGCTGGCAGATTTATTTTCAAACTTGTTTTTCTCCTCTCTTAGTTTTTGGTATATTTGAGAAGAATGTTCCATTTGGTACCTGATTAAACATAAAATTGCTATCTTCTTAGATTGCCTATTATCAAGGGTAGGTATTAAGCTAGCTGTTAAGTGCTATTCAAGTTGTATAAGCACTGTAGTTTCGTGAATATTCATGGTTCTTAGAATTAGAAGACACAAAGGGGCTCATTCTTGTGGAGACTGGAACAGAACTGAGATAAGGGAACTATTGATTATTCACAGACAAAATTTTTTAATGACTGTGTATATATATATATATCTGAAAAAATAACCTTTTAAATTAAAAATTAAATTTTTATAGTTAAATTATACATTCAAAATCATATTGAATATACAGGCATATCTCCTTTTACTGCACTTTGTTTTATTGCGCTTTGCAGATATTGCCTTTTACAAGTTGAAAGTTTGTTGACCTTGAAACCTGAAACTTTGTCAACCCTGCGCTGAGCAAGTCTATTGGTGCCATTTTTCCAACAGCATTTGCTCACTACATGTCTCTGTGTCACATTTTGGTAATTCTCACAATACTTCAAACTTTTTCATTATTATTATATTTGTTATGGTGATCTGTGGTCAGTGATCTTTGATGGTACTGCTACAACTCACTGAAGGCTCAGGTGATTAGCATTTTTCAGCAATAAAATATTTTTAAATTAAGGTATGTAATTTTTTTGACATAATGCTATTGCACATTTAACAGACTACAGTACAGTGTAAACATAACTTTTATACGTACTGAGAAACAAAAAATTCATGAGACTCCCTTTATCGCGATATTTGCTTTGCTGCTGTGGTCTGGAACTGAGCCCTCAGTATCTGAGGGATGTGCGTATTAATTTTACTCTCAGCAGTTAGCTCCTGTTTCCTCATTTGGAGACTTTTGGTCATAACATACACATTATATGATTTTCTGCCAAACAGTATAAAACATATTTGTGAAAATTGTTCCAAAGTACATGAGAGGCACTGAGAAGGAAGGGTTTCTACAGCTTGTGAAGTTTGGGAAAGGCTGTGCTTTGTGCTCTCCCTTTGAAATTTACAAAGTAAATTCTCAGAGAGGTCTTTTAATAAACAAAGATATTTAACTGGGATTTCCCAAGCATGAACCCTTTTCTAAATAGTATTTATTAACATCTCACAGAACTCTTTGGGAAGTGATGGTGGAAAATGTGGTAATTTGATCCACTGTGTTGGGGCATTATGTAAAGGTTAAACTGCCGGCCAAGCCATCTTGGTGGTGAGTCCATTCTGATGTCGGAATTCTAATGTTCCAGTAGCTAAACTGTTTTCTGTTGTTGTTTTCCAGTTTTTTACATTCTACGGACTAGGTCACTATTTGCTGCTCTGTAATAAAAGCCCTGACCAATACTGTAAGTCCTCTTAGGAATGTGATTATTTCTCTGGAACTATTGTGCTCTTGGGACCGGGTCTCCAAGGGGGGCCACTTGGCATGCTAACAGATTGCTTGCCCATACACGCCTACTCGTAAGTTGCTACTTAGACCAGTAATAACAGCCTGGATTCTTTCTCTTTGCATCAAATCCTGGATATTGATGTTATTCATTTAACAAATGTTTGCTGGCTCCCTACTCTATGCCAGACATTCTTCTAGATGCTGGCTGCAACAGTGAACATATCAGATAGCTTCTTTGCTCTAATGGAGCTGATATGGGGGTCAATAGGCAACAAACAAGCACATAAACAAACAAACAATGATGTCTGCTGTGAACAGAAATAAAGCAGGGCAAGAGGGTTGAAAGTCTAAAGTGACAGAACCCATGGCTATTTTAGATGGTGTGGGTTAACCAAATCTCCTGCTTCATGAGAACCTGGGCTTTAGTCCAACTGTCTAGTGCTGCTTCTCTGGTGATCTGATTTGGGTAAAAATGCCAACTATGTTATTAAGCAACCTTGCTTATGATAAAAATGATGCCATATTGGTAAACTGCATCTGAAATAGGAGGTACTGCAAACAACCTCTAAGTATCTGATGGAGGTCCAAGCTTTCTGGGCTTCTCTGAGTCCATGAGTCTTATAACTGGCATGTTGGTTTGGGGGATGCTGTAAGATATGCCCATAAATGGATTGCAAGACTTACTGGCTCTTGTGGAGCAGGAGCCTTTTGAGCCTGGCATTTCCTGATAAGGGTCTTTCCTCCTTGCCCTAGTGTAGATGTTGGCACCTGAGTTACTGCAAGTTCACCCACTGCTGAAAATGAACACCTGAGGCTATGGTTTAGGAGGCTCAATTTTGTTCTCGTCGAGAGCCACCTCAGGACACTGGTGTCACGTGTGGCCTGAGGTAGTCTTCTGAGACTACATGTTTCGTTCAACCTCAGAAGGTCTCTTGGTGGGCATAGCAGAAGGGATGGCGCTGATGAGCAGAAGAGAAATGAGGCAGTGAACCAGGGGAAAAGTGTTTCAGGCAGGGGGAAAAACAAGTGCAGAGGCTCTGAAGCAGGAACGAGTGTAACATGACTGAAGAAAAACAAGAAGGCTAGTGTCACCTTGGCAAAGGTTCTAGAGATTTTTTATATCCACACTTTCATTTGTGTGACTACATTTCTGGAGAAGTTGGCTGTGGTCATGAGTGTGCCTTCTAAAGGCAGTGTTCTCAGAGTCACTTTCTCTTTCCGTTTCAAAAATATTCATTCATGATAAAAAAAATTGCATTTTTATATTATTTTGAAGTAGATTGTGATTTATATTTTACAATATACACAGGTGCTTTCATGTGCTTTTCTGGTCAAGATCACATTCCCTATAGCTACACATTTTCCCCCAGTCTGAGATTTGGGGGAGAGATTGTTGCCCCTCTGTTACCCTCTCCTCCTGCGACGTTCCCCCTCCCCCATATGTTTTATATAATTGACACAATGCCCAGGTAGAAGTGTTATTGTCTATAGTTTTCAGATGCAAAAGTTAAATGATACAACTGGAAGTGTAATTAGATGGTAGGGCTGAGACATCAACTCAGATCTTTCAACAATTTTTTCTACTGCCCCCTGGTGGTTGGATCTTTGCTTCATGAGATTTGCTCTTTTTCTACACAGGTGAATTTTTTGGCTTTGAACCTTCCCGTCATTCCCCTCTGCCTTACATAGAAACAGTTCCTGCTCCGAATCTCATGTTTGGACCCCTAATAGACATCTGACTTGCTCTGGATGTTTCCAGTTGTGAGCTCACTACCACTACTGGAAACAGTACTACCACTGCCCATTCTGTGAAGACCACTGATAAGCTATTATCAGCGTGGATCACCTACTCCTCGTGCTTTATCAATCAGCCACTGGTGGACTACTTTGAGCTGGTTGAATGCCCTGCAAAAGAAGGTGTACTCCAAGTCAAAGGCGGAAGAGCTTGACTGTCTTCTCACTTCCCTGTTTCAAATCTGATCTCTTCCTATGTATCTCTGAAAGAATTTACAAGAAACTAAGGGTGCTGGAGTTTGATGGCGTTTGGCTAGAAGAACTGAAATCCAGCTCAAAGAGTTCACAGGTTTCCTGGCAACAACAGTGGACAGCAGAGAGCTGTTGCAGAGGGAGGCTACCATGGACTGAGGGAAGATGGAATAGCTGTCCCATCAAATGGAAGCCAGACACAAGGCTGCAGCCAAGAGCTAACAACTTAGGAAGATGGAGGACCATGCAGCCTTGAAAATGGAACAGGAGGCCACACAGAAGCAAGGAAAACGGAAGAATCAAAGATGGAAGATGAAAGCCTTTAGGACAGTGCTATCCAACAGAAATATAAATGCAAGCCACAAATATGAGCCACGTTTGTTTGCATTTTCTAGTAGCCACAATACAAGAAAATAAAAGGAAACAGATGAAACTAATTTTAACTATATTTTCCCTAACTCGATTATATTCAAATATTATTATAATGTCAACATGTGATCAACATAAAAATTACTGAGATACTTTACCTTCTCTTTTTCATACCAGTCTTCAAAATCTAGAGTATTTGATTCTGATGGCACACTTCAGTTGGATCTACAATTTCGTGTGCTCAAAACCCCATATAGATAGAACTACCATGTTAGACAGGGACGATCTAAGATAATGCCAGAACAGAGACAGGGAAGCAGAGATGGTTGGGGAAAGGTAAGTCAGAGAGGGAGGCATAGGTAGTCCAGAGCGGCAGTTGGTCTCTTGATAAGGTGACAGCTTTAAGCTTCATTTTTCAACTAAGATTTCACCTTTTCTAATTTACTACAATAAAATTTATAATAAAAACTCTATTTTATTTAAAATTTTTATTCTAAAAATTTATCATTATAATAAAACTCTTTAAAGGATGTAGGTAGGAAGTATAGGATATCAGAGTTGGAAAGTTTCTTGGAGACTATATGCTGAATTTCAAATTTGCAATTTATTTTCAAGTCCTGAATGAACTGCAATCAATTGATTGAAGCTGCCCAGAACACTGTGTTGAGCAGGATTCTGAGGTTATATATTGGTTCAGTAGGAAAGAACACTATGATTCCTTGCCAAGGATGTGGCACATATTTGCCATCCCTGATGTAGTAGAAGATCTCCGGGTTCTGGAGACCTAGGGGGATGCTTTGTGAATTGTTAAACATTACTGAGCTCAGTTTCTTCAAATGTAAAATAGAAATAACTGTCCACGCTATTCAGGATACCTTGGGACTCAAATGACATAATGCACATCAAGGGCCTGGCACACAGTTATTCAATAAATGGTGGTTTCCTTCTTGTTTTCTGTTTTACTGTATAATCAATATTTGTTGAGGGACCAATTTGTGCTCAGTATTTTCCTATATAATCTGAGGATTATGATATGCAAAATACTCCTTACCCATAAGAAGCCAGGTTTAAAAAGCCACATATTAAATAGTCACTAGTCCAGTGTAATATACATTTATTTGCATGCTGCCTTATGGCTCAGAATATGTGTTATTACTGCTAAAGGAAAGACAAGGGAGTAAGGGAAGGATTTGCAAAGGTTGTAGATCTCAAATTAAACAGATACATAAAATTATTCATGCTATTCACAAGAAATAGACCATTTTAAAGGATACAGACTTAGAACTCTCAAATTTGCCCTCAAAGTGAACTCTTCAGCCTATCAATTCAATCCCAATCGATGTCCACATCTTTTGAGCCGTGGTTTATGTTAATGAGTTAGTGGGATTAATATATCTTACCATCAGCTATGGATATCACTGCGTCTGGTTTCAAAAAGTCTTTAACTGTCAAAAGTCAAAACTGAAACTTCTTACCATGTCCTAAATTTACAAATGCAGTGCAAGGGATGAGTAATGGTTTCAATAAAAATTGTCTCCTCTGATAATCGCCTCCTGTTGAGATTCCTTCGAAGGTGGGAGATGAGCACGAGAGCAGTAGTTTAAGCCGTTTCAACATTTCACCCGCTTCAGTTCCTTCATCTTTAATTTTGAATCATTTTATTTCTTTCCGGAAGCCAAAACGAGTCTTTGAACCTGGCAGTCTTTAATCAGAAGATTCATCAATCTAGAAACATGCCTAGTTTTATGATTAAAATAAGTCAGGCTGCACACATTTTATTTTTTCCTGTAAGGCTTAGAAGCAGGAGTAAGAAACTGTTAAAAGTTTGCTTCTTTTAACAAATATGGAGGCCAGCTACAGTGAGTCCTGAAGCTGTCAGAAGAATTCCAGAATTAATGGATTTATTCATTAAACTTTCTTTTCTTTTTCTTTTTTTTTTTTTTTCTTTTTTTTTTTTTTTCTTTTTTTTTTTTTTTCTTTTTTTTTTTTCCTTTGGTGCAGAAGGATTCTAGGGGAACTTTGGAATTCTACTGTTCTAAAGGCTTCTCTCTCTAGATTCACTGTTATTTCCAAGTTTTAAAATTTGTGCCCATATAGCAGAGGGAGGAACACTCCCAAATCCATTCTATGAGGCCACCATCACCCTGATACCAAAACCATCAAAATTTACAAGTAGCTCATTATCAAAGAAAACAAACAACCCAATCCAAAAAAAGGCAGAAGACCTAAATAGATATTTCCACAAAGAAGATATACAGATTGCCAACAAACACATGAAAGAATGCCCAACATCATTAATCATTAGAGAAATGCAAATCAAAAGTACAATGAGGTATCATCTCACACCGGTCAGAATGGCCATCATCAAAAAATCTAGAAACAATAAATGCTGGTGAGGGTGTGGAGAAAAGGGAAGCCTCTTGCACTGTTGGTGGGAATGTAAATTGATACAGCTACTATGGAGAACAGTATGGAGATTTCTTAAAAAACTAAAAATCAAACTACAATATGACCCAGCAATCCCACTACTGGGCATATACCCTGAGAAAACCATAATTCAAAAAGAGTCATGTACCAAAATGTTCATTGCAGCTCTATTTACAATAGCCAGGACATGGAAGCAACCTAAGTGCCCACCAACAGATGAGTGGATAAAGAAGATGTGGCACATATATACAATGGAATATTACTCAGCCATAAAAAGAAATGAAAATGAGTTATTTGTAGTGAGGTGGATGGACCTAGAGTCTGTCATACAGAGTGAAGTAAGTCAGGAAGAGAAAAACAAATACCGTATGCTAACATGTATATATGGAATCTAAAAAAAAAAAAAAGTCATGAAGAACCTAGGGGCAAGATGGGAATAAAGATACAGACCTACTAGAGAATGGACTTGAGGATATGGGGAGAGGAAAGGGTAAGCTGGGACAAAGTGAGAGAGTGGCATGGACACATATACACTACCAAATGTAAAATGGGTTAGCTAGTGGGAAGCAGCCGCATAGCACAGGGAGATCAGCTCGGTGCTTTCTGTCCACCTAGAGGGGTGGGATAGGGAGCGTGGGAGGGAGAGAGATGCAAGAGGGAAGAGATATGTGGACATATGTATATGTATAACTGATTCACTTTGTTATAAAGCAGAAACTAATACACCATTGTAAAGCAATTATACTCCAATAAAGATGTTAAAAAAAAAATTCGTGTCCATTTTACCTTGTGACCTAAGCAAACACACAACCATATAACTAGAGTCTCATTATCGAACATCTGCATTTCCTTCAAGTAATATATGTACTCATTATTTTTCTGTTCCTTTCTCTTTTAATAGGCTCACTTAAAGAACAAAATTGAGTTCACAATACACTAAATGGTGGTGGCCTAGAATCTGAAGATGCTGCCTTAGACAAGTCCTCAGGTTCCCATCTCAATGTAATGGTTTTCGAAGTATATGTAGTCACTGTACTTAGCAGAAACCTAGGCCAAAAGTTGAAACTGACACTATTTGGCAGTGAAGGAGCATCATGGCTTCCCACCATTAGAGGAGGGGGGTTGGACATGCTATAGGAGGGAGAGTGAAAATAGGGACGTTGCTTGATCCCAATCCTCAAACCTTTGGCAGTGCTACAGATTCTACGTTTCCGAAGGTGAAGAGGAATTTCCACTGAAGATATCTGTTTCAGATCATTTTGTGCAACGTATTACTAAGCATATGTAGAAAATTCTATTTCTTAAATTAGCTGATTTTTCTGACACATCACTAAGGGAAAAAAGCCACATAACTAAAGAGTATATATAGTGGGATCCTGTTTTGTAGGATCCTGTTTCGTAGGGAAGCCCTAATCTTCATTCTTGCTTAGTCAGTGTTAGAATCTGGGAAGGTTGTACAGTGGGATGATTTCAATTAAAAATACCAAGGGGTGGGCTTCCCTGGTGGCGCGGTGGTTGAGGGTCCGCCTGCTGATGCAGCGGACGCGGGTTCGTGTCCTGGTCCGGGAGGATCCCGCGTGCAGCGGAGCGGCTGGGCCCATGAGCCATGGCCGCTGGGCCTGCGCGTCGGGAGCCTGTGCTCCACAGTGGGAGAGTCTGCAGCAGTGAGAGGCCCACGTACCACAAAAAAAAAAAAAAAGAAAAAGAAAAAGTACCAAGGGGTTTGACAAGGTTATTATAATCCACAAACTAGGCGTAGTTGAATTTTAACAAACCTAATGTATTTTCCCTCTAGTTTTTCTAAGCAACATCTTATAACATTAGCTTTGGATGATTGACAGGGCAAGCAGCTGTTAATATATTCTCGTCATGTCCCTATCTATTTAGGGAGTCTTTAACATACAGCTGTTTGACACAACACTAGTTAATGCCTCTGCTAAAACTATTAGACTGTGACTTAACAGAATGTGTCCAGGGAATCTTCTACGCTGTGCTCTTGATGTAATGCGCCCTATTGGCTCCCTGGGTGTACTTAGAGTTCGTTATGTCAATTTGTATATAGGAATCACAAAACATACTGGTTCATGTGAGCACAGTAGTAAGAAGTACTAGTGATTCCCAGGGACTCTGCTGAGTGTGAGTGCTTGAACAGGATGCACTTTAGGAAAGTGGCAGTGTGTGAAACTGAAATGACCTTTATCTCTTCCCCAGCTGCCTTATGACAACAGGGTGTCTGCATCTCTCAGCTCTGTGTTACTGAGGTGCTATATACCTCCATATAGTGCTATTGCATGTCATTGCTCTCCTCAAGTTTATACTAAGATGGTAAGTGCTTCCTCAACAGCGATGACACTGGTGTCTTTAAGGCGGTGCCTGGTAGCATGCCTTGCACAAACCTGAACTTCCATTAAGAAGCTGTTGGCATTTCTCCTTGTCCTCTGTGTGAGGCCCTTCTCTGGAGAGAAAGTATGAGCTCTGGGTTGACTCCTCTTGCCAGCACCCACTGGCAGGCTCCCCTTCAGCCACTGGCAGTGTCATTACTGCTTTGACTTAAAACACATATTATTTGTTTAAGTTCTCATGTTTGGGGTTTATAGCAAAAATCATAAAATACAAATTAGAATACAAATTATCATCAGAGAAATGAGATAAGATAAAGTAGAAATTTAAAACCATGAAGAGTATTTTCATGGTTTTATCCAATCATAAAATATAAATGAGAATACAAATTATGAGCAGAGAAATAAGATAAAGTAGAAATTTAAAACTATAAGGAGTATTTTCTCTCCCCAAAATCTTTAACCTTTTTGGCTTTGAACCACTTTTAGAATCTAATAATAGCTAGAAAACTTCTTGCCAAAAAAAAATGCACACACACAGCAACGGTTCTCTCCAATTTTAGGTCATCTTGGATTCTCTGAAATCCAAGCTCAAAACAATAAAAGTGTACTGGACTCACATTAATACCTTTGCTTAACCAAAACTACAACGAGGTATTTACCTGACACCAGTCAGAATGGCCGTGATTTTTTAAAAATAAATATTTTATTTTATTTTATTTTTTGGCTGCATTGGGTCATCGTTGCTGCATGCAAGCTTTTCTCTGGTTGCGGAGAGCGGGGCTACCCTTCGTTGTGGTGCATGGGCTTCTCATTGCATTGGCTTCTCTTGTTGCGGAGCATGGGCTTTAGCCATGTGGGCTTCAGTAGTTGTGGCACACAGGCTCAGTAGTTGTGGCTCACGGGCTCTAGAGGACAGGCTCCATAGCTGTGGTACACGGGCTTAGTTGCTCCACGACATGTGGGATCTTCCCAGACCAGGGCTCGAACCTGTGTCCCCTGCATTGGCAGGCAGATTCTTACCACTACACTACCAGGGGAGCCCCAGAGTGGCCGTGATTAAAAAGTCAACAAATAATAAATGCTGGAGAGGGTGTGGAGAAAACGGAACCCTCCTACACTGTTGGTGGAAATGTAAGTTGGTGTATCCACTATGGAAAACAGTATGGAGGTTCCTCAAAAAACTAAAAATAAAGTTGCCATATGATCCAGCAATCCCACTCCTGGGCATATATCTGGACAAAATTCAAGGAGATACATGCACCCCTATGTTCCTAGCAGCACGATTCACAATAGCCAATGCATGGAAACAACCTAAATGTCAATCGACAGAGGAATGGATAAAGAAGATGTGGTACATATATACAATGGAATACTAATCAGCCATAAAAAAGAATGTAATAATGCCATTTGCAGCAACATAGATGAACCTAGAGATTATCACAATAAGTGAAATAAGTCGGAAAGAGAAAGACAAATACCATATGATAACACACGTGAAATCTACAATATGACACAAAAGAACTAATCTACCAAACAGAAACAGACTCAGACATTGAGAACAGACTTGTGGTTGCCAAGGGGGAGGAGAGGCTGGGGGAAGGAAGGATGGGGAGTTTGGGGTTAGCAGATGCAAACTATTATATATAAGATGGATAGACAACAAGGTCCTACTGTATAGCACAGGGAACTACATTCAGTATCCTGTGATAAACTATAATGGAAAAGAATATGAAAAAGAATGTGCGTGTGTGTGTGTGTGTGTGTGTGTGTGTATTATATATATATATATATACATATATATATGCATAACTGAATCACTGTGCTGTACAGCAGAAATTAACACAACATTGTAAATCAACTATACTTCAATAAAAAAAAAAGACCCTTGTTTAAGACTTGCTTTTGTTTGCAGGATATTAGCTGAGATAAGCAGGAGATGTCATACAAAGTACATGTCCTGCAGGAACATTCCTCAGGACGTGGGCTTACTGATGCTAAAGAGGACTGAACTTTCATACTAAGAAATACTTGCAGTGATCTGGACCCTGATTCAAGGTGAATATATGTTATTTCCTGATTTGGGGCAAACAGCTATTGGCCTTGGTGATTTATTTGCTGAATTGCAGCAGTGATGCTTCACTGATGAACCACAATATGGGTGATGAATGGCTGTAAAGAACTGAAAACTTACAGAATATTGTAACTTTTCTCCCCTTGGTCCCTTAACACACAGCAGATCCAGCCTTTTCTTCCTCCATGATTGCTGGTTTCCCTAAATTAGTCTTAAAGATGTTTTCATGTCCTCCAAGATGCAACCTCCCAAATTTAGGATGAGAGAAAAGCCTTCGTTGGGTGGAGAAAAGAGAAACTTTCACTTCCTATTCTCTCCTAACCCCCACATATTATAGAGCAGGAAGGAGAATAAGAGATATTGGGATGGTAAGAAGATCATAGGCTATTAACGCCAGACAGAGTTAGTTTTAAATCCCAATCTCACCATGTACTGGCTGTGTGAGTACATGGAACATCTCTGAACCTTATGAAATAATACATGTGAATGAGCATATAGAGTCCAATATATGATACTTCCCAGCTTTCCTATTCTTTCTTATCCCCATCCCCTTTCACTGATGTCAAGGGAAAAGAACTGATTGACTGATTCATTCATTCATTCATTCATCTGTTCATTCAATTCTGTAAACAGGCTTTGAATGCTTACATGCATTAGGTGCTAAACAGAAGTGAATAAGTCATGGTCTCTGTTCTCAAAATCTGCCTGCTAATGCAGGGGACATGGGTTCGAGCCCTGGTCTGGGAAGATCCCACATGCCGTGAAGCAACTAGGCCCGTGAGCCACAACTACTAAGCCTGCGCATCTAGGGCCTGTGCTCCACAACAAGAGAGGCCACGATAGTGAGAGGCCCGCGCACTGCGATGAAGAGTGGCCCCCGCTCACTGCAACTAGAGAAAGCCCTCGCACAGAAACGAAGACCCAACACAGCCAAAAATAAATTAATTAATTAAAAAAAAAAAAAAAAAAAGACATGCCGGAACTTCCCTGGTGGTCCAGTGGTTAAGACTTCATGCTTCCAATGCAGGGGGCCTGAGTTCGATCCCTGGTCGGGAAACTAGATCCTGCATGCCGCAACTAAGAGCCCGCATGATGAAACTAAGACTTGGTGCAGCCAAATAAATAAATACTTTAAAAAATAAAATAAAAAGACATGCCTGTTATTCAAACGGCTCCCTGGTAAGCATTTATATACAAGTGGAAGAACATTAATTTAGACCTTAGGATTTCCCTTTAGTATATGTTAATTTTTTTTAGGCACCTAACTTCAAATAAATTATATATGTTCCAGGGAGAATACATTATTTCCAAGACTTTAGTTGCCACTATGTATACATTTTTTTCTTAAAAAAGATTCATGAGTAACATTTTTCTATTTTTAAATGTTAATAAAATTCATTCATAGAGCTTGCATTTGAAATGAGAAAATTATTAAAACCCTCAAGAGTTGCTCCAGAGAACACAGGGTTTAAAATGTCAATGAAATCAATCGAGATGGTTTGATTTTTAATTGTGGTAAAGCAAAAACATCTGGTATCTGCACACACACACACACACACACAAAACCTTAAAGAGAAAAAGCCCTCTAGATTTTGGAGTTCAGAAATTGTGAATGTAAAAAATAGTTTTGCTGGGCTTCCCTGGTGGCGCAGTGGTTGAGAATCTGTCTGCCAATGAAGGGGACACGGGTTCGAGACCTGGTCTGGGAAGATCCCACATGCCACAGGGCAACTGGGCCCGTGAGCCACAACTACTGAGCCTGCGCATCTGGAGCCTGTGTTCCGCAACAAGAGAGGCTGCGACAGTGAGAGGCCCGCGCACCGCAACTAGAGAAAGCCTTCGCACAGAAACGAAGACCCAACACAGTCAAAAATAAATAAATAAAAATAAATTTTAAAAAACTGTTTTGCTAATTCTATTGAAACTTTCTGAAATAGAGTACAAGAATCAATTTTTTTTTCTAAAACATTCTACCCATGAAGAGGAAGCTTCTAACGTCAACACAATCTGTTCCTGTTGAGCATAACATGGCTGTAACCCATCATCAGATTTTTGTCATTAAATGCAGTAGGAAGGCAATAAGAGAAAATTACATGTCTAAGCATTTGTGACCATTTTTGAGCTCTAGAAAAAAAATGTTTACCAGTTCCTAGCTTCTAGTTTAGTACTTTTTGCCACCAGAATATACTGTTTCTTCAATAGCTTTTTTTTTAGGGCAAAGTCTCAAATCTCATATATGGGAACTCTTTTCTCACTAATGCCTGACGGAGTTCTCGCTCTGCTCCTCTCCAGGACATCCTTTCCCCTTCACATAATAGAATGCTTTGCAATCTAGGAAAACACATCAATTTTGTTGAGAAAAGGACAGAACTCCTATACTTGGCAAGAGAAGGCAACTTAAAATTCCAAGATGATTTTTCCTGATGAGGCCCATTTGAAGGGAGGGCATTTATACTAAAAGCAAACAGTTATAATTGCTAGTAAACATGACATCTCTTTGATTGTCATGCTCTGATTGCTGCTGCTGCTGTTTGAATAAGAGCTATTCTGGTCACTATCCATCTTCCTGTTTAGCAAGAAAGATCCAATACCAACATAATAAAATTTGAAGTGCCCCACTAGAGAAAGTAATTTTGTGCTAAGGAACTTTGGCCCCATGGGGAGGCTGATTCATAGCAACTCCAACCAAAAGTGCTCCTACAAGGTTAAAAGATTTTCATAAATATATTTAATATTGAAACACAAATACCTAATGCAGCAAAGTATATGGCTCCTTCCAGTCAACTTCCTACAGCCAATTAAAATTGTCCTCTATTTACCCCCAGAACCTGTCACAACTACTTTCTACCTTTCCAGTGTTAGCGCATTCCATTACTCGTTCACCATTCCCTGTTTTCCATCCAAACGGGAGAACTACAAAAAAAATGATGCAAGGTTTTCCTGTTTTTCTATTTCTCTTCATATCATCTCATGCCAACATTTTGTCAGTTCTTTAAGATCTATAATTCATATGGTACATTGTAATAGAAACAATTAGTGTGACCCGAGATTTAACACACTTTCTCTTTTCTAGAAAGAGAAGGAGGTCACTGGCTATGCTGGTGCTATGGGACTCTTCCGTTTGGACATGGCCAAGTGCTCTAAGGTCGACACTGGTCCCCAAAGGGGCCAAACAGATCCTTTGAATGAGGTACTGAAACTGGAACAGAAAGACCCAGGATTCTCTGATCTAGAGCTGTTGGCATGTTCTTTACTATGTATACACATGTTCCTTCCTGAGTTTAGTACCTGAATCAATGAAATGATGGTCCCTGGATGATCTTTACTGAATGTTTTTAGACACCATGAGAAATTTCTCACTTTTGATTTCTCCCACCAGCTCACCTTCTGTATCATCCATGGTCCCTTTCCTATGCTCTCTTCCCTCGGCTGACATTTTCTCTTTGCAGATTAAAGCCCACTGTCCTTGTTTCCTCTGGAAGTGTCAGATCTTAAAACTCACATCTGTTAATAAAGTCATCAAGCCATTAACAGAACATTCTTACTGATGCAGCATGATTTCATCAAGAGGAAAGATTCTGAGCTTAAGAACCAAAAGTTCTCCATTCCATCCTGTCCAGGTTGAACATGAACCAACCCCGGGACCTTGGGCAAGTCACACAGCCTGACTGAACCTCAGTACTCCTCTATAACTTGAAGCCAATAATTACACCTCCCCAACTCCTCCCTCACAGAATCTTGTGAGGAGCAAATAAGACAATGGTTGTAAAAGGTGTTTGGAACCTATAAAGTACTTTGTAAACCAAAAAGTTCATAAAAATGTTAATTGATTTACTTCTCTTTTAAGGCTGAATCATATTTTATTGAATATATATATATATATATATATATATATATATATATATCACATTTTCTTCACCTATGGATGAACATATAGGTTGTTTCAATATCTTGGCTATTACAAATAATGCTGCAATAAACATGGGAGTACGTATAACTCTTCAAGATCCTAATTTCAATTCTGTTGGGTATATGCCCAAAAATGGGATTGCTGGATCATATGGTAGTTCTATTTCTAATTTTTTTAGGAAACTTTATACTGTTTTCCATAGTGGCTGCATCAATTTACATTCTCCCCAACAGTGTACAATGGTTTTAGTTTCTCCACATCCTTTCCAATACTTATCTTTTAAAAAAAATCAGAGTCATGCTAACAGATCTGAGGTGATATCTCACTGTAGTTCTGATTTGCATTTCCCTGATAATTCTGCCACTTGTAACAACAAGGATGATCCTGGAGGACCTTACGCTAAGTGAAATCAGCCAGCCACAGAAGGATAAACACTGCATGATTCCACTTATGTGAGTATGTGAAATGGTCAAACCATTAGGAATAGAGAATACAATAGTGTTGCCAGGGGTTGGGGGGAAATGGGAAGTCATTATTCAATAGGTCTAAAGTTTTAGTTATGCTAGATGAATAGTTCTAGAGGTCTGCTCTACAACACAGTGCCTGTAGTTAACAACATAGTAGTGTACACTTAAAATTTTGTTAAGAGGGTGGATCTCATGTTAAGTGTTCTTATCACAAAACAAACAAACAGAAACAAAGGAACACAAGGAAACTTTGGGAGGTGATGGATACATCTATTACCTTGATTGTGGTAATGATCACATTTTTTTTTTGCATATGTCCAAACTCATCAAATTGTTGTACAGTTATTTATATATCAATTATACCTCAATAAAGCTATTAACAATGTTCATTGAGGAGAAATACTAGTATTACTACTAAGAGCAGCAGCAGCAGTAGTAAAGAGGAGGAAATCAAGACTATAAATGGAATTTCAACACTCTCCAAAGATGAAAGAAATATAGATATATATAGATATATATACATATATATAAAAGTCAATAGGATAAAGAAAAAATTTCACCAGTATACATTTTAGGGAAGGAAGTATATGTGTATAAAATCTCCCTGCTGAGTACTTGAGGTAAAAGAGGAGACACCTAGGTGTGTGTACAGTTGACCAGCACATAGTAATGGGAGTCTGCTCTTCAGATGTTTCAGGAAGGAAGGATGGGTAATGAGAGAGAAAGAGAAAATTGGTGGATATGGAGCCAGAATGATGGCTGATTTCAAGCCGTCCTGTGAAACCCACATCATCAGTATTTTTTATGGAGCTGGTGAAGGCAAGCACAAACACCCAACTCTGTGGCACAGGAGGGGCAGGGAAGACAGAAGCATGTGTAACTGAGCCAGAGAAACTGGTGGAAATGGTGGGGGGCTGTGGACAGTCACTCGCCATGGACTTGAATTCAGGTCAGCTCTTAGCAATTTTCTTAAGGGCAACTAACTTCTGGCTTATACTACAAACCAAACTCGCCATCTTCCCACCAATACTGGCTCCCATTTCCACTAGTAGCACTACAGTATTTAATTTTTTTTTTTTCCTTCTCTTGCCTCATATCCAGCTAGTGCCCAAGCCCTGGCAAATTTTTTATTCAACTGTCAGCTGAAGTTATGCGTGATATGCACAAATTAGTCATTCCTAACCCTGACATTATTTTCCTTGCCAATTTAAGTTGGTTTCAGGGGAGCCTGGATTACATCTAACATTTAGAGTTATTAAATACAGCCCCATAATGATCATACTCGCACCCCAGCTGTTTCTGAAATATCACTGTTATTTCCTGCAGAATTATAGATACCCTGGGTCCACTGTTTGTTTATGACAAACAGTCTCACCTTAACGGGGAGCCATTAGTTTTGCCTTCAGGGAAGGTTTTGTTTTATTTACACAGGCTACTAGGAGAAAAATGAGGTTGTGCACGGTGAGGGTGATTGATGGTGGAGTTTCCAGGGCACAGGGATCCGCAGCAGAACAGTCCAAGTTCTGCACAGGGGTTCAATGTCCCTTCAAGGTTGCTGGTAGGCTAAGCAACAACGCCAGTTTTCATCAGTTGTTGGATCTTTTTATTGTTGTTGTTTGCTTGCCCCAGTACGAGATACTCAGCTTGTTGCCTGGGCTTTGTTTCCTGCCTTTGTTTTAATCAGGCTGCCCAGAGGAAGGGAAGAATTAGACCTGAGATTCTGAGGCAGTGAGTTAACAACTCCTCATTCCAAAGTTTCACCACTAAGGCAAAAGGTAGCAGGGACATGGAACCAGATTCCAGGATCTTCCCACCTACTAGTTATCCTTTAAAATATTTCCAAAGGAATGAGCCATTGAGATGTTGATGACTCTCCCACATCAACCTTCTTGCTATTAAGAATCTTTTAAAATGTTCTCTTATTAATTAAAATTATTTGTTCTCTTATAAACAACAGTCTAAGGAGTGATTTTGATCAATATAGGCTGAATAAGTTATTCTGTCCTGATTCACACTGGGTTTACATTTTCTAGTTTGGGCATTTACAATAATCAAATTAGTTATGAGATAGGTAGGGGTGTTTAAAGCAGGGGAACGCAGTGGAATGGAGTGGAGAACATAGTAAGAAGAGGATAAACTGTCGAGAGCACTGAATAGGTTGGTGATGGAAAGTCCAAAACCCATGTTGACACGTAGCACTAAGAGGAGATCTGGTGGAACAGGACCGAGTTACCATAGAACAATGTCACCAGATACCCAGATAGACATATGGGACTGGGGTCATACCATAGAGCAGGGGCAGGGATGGGATCAGGGGGTAGTTGATGGGGATGTGAATCCAGAGGTAGGTCTGAGATAAACAGATACACCTTGAGGAGGGGAGTGGATGTCCTAATTACCTTAGCCAAAGGACTACAACAAACTCAGACCTCAGGCCTCTATATAAGCAGGGACAAAGGGGAGGTTTGTGACTCTAAAGATTCAAAGAGCAAGCAGTTGGTGGAGGCTCAAGCAGGCAGATCAGCAGCTTGAGTAAGTCAAACTGCAGTTCCACCAAAAGTATAGCCTGGTTTGCTGAGATGCCGGGCAGTCTCAGGCAACCAGGCAAATGCGTGTTAGTGAAGAACTGAGGTTTCAATTAAATACTGCCTTCTACTAGGCGATACTTTCTCGGTTTACTTGTCTCCACTGCACACTGTACCTTCTCAAGAGCAAGGCTATGTCCTAATCCCCTCTGTGTCTTCACCCCTTGGGCACAGCTCTTGGCACAGGTAGGTATTTAGGAAATTAAATTAAATAGATTCAATTGTGGATCAATTCCAGGGCACAAACCAGGAGCTTGAAGAAGCAGAGGCCCTGAATGAGGGAAGACCAGTGTTAAGTCTGACTCAATGCTGGCCATGTGTATAATTGTTCTAGGGCTTATGCTATCCTTTAGGGTCAGAATTGGGCCTAGAGTCTTGGGTAGGCTCTACTTAACAAATGTGTGGGGAAGAAACTCTTAATATGGAGTTTGAAGAGTGGGAGTAAAACAGTGGGAATCTCATGATTCATTATACTGATTTTTTTTGAGTGACTATATCAGAGGGGATAAAAAGCAGAAAAGATGTTTGTATAAGTTAACTTTCGTTGCATTACAACCCATCCCAAAACTTAGTGGCTTAAAAGAACATTTATCATTTCCCATGATCTGTGGATTGGCCTAATCTAGGCTGGTGCAGCTGAGGCTGGATGGTCCACAATGGCCTCACCCACGTGTGTGGTGTGTGGCAGACTGGTTCATCTGGGAGAGGGGAGTCTCAGCTGCAACAGCTTGTCTTTGCCCTGCCTGGTGTCTCATCTCTCAGTGGGCTGGTTGGGACTTTTCACATGGCAACCTCAAAGTTCCAAGGCTCTGCTTGCATTTGCTACTGTTCCGTTGGCCAAGGCAGATGATGGCCAAGTCTAGACTCAAGGGAAAGAGAAACGGGGTCTAACCCTTGATGGGGGAAACTGCAAAAGCCACATTGCAAAGAAATGAGCATACAGGAATGGGAAGCATATGGGGCCATCTTCTGCAGTGGAGCATAATAACGTTCTGGAGTCTGTTTATGTTTCAGTTCTACACATTTTGGGGAGCAGAAGAAAAAGGAGAGCAAATAAATGGAGACATTAAAGCACAGAAAATAATTGTTTTGTAGGAGGCAAATTAATAATCTGAAAAAAATATGTTTCTTTTAGAGACAGGTGTGGTTTTTGAATCTCTGCTTTTCTAAGTATCAGATCTGTGTTAATCTGTTAGTTATTTTTGTAACTTTGGACTAATTACCTATTGGCTGCCAGGCTTCTAAACTACATGGTAGAATTACTTTTTCCCTTTCCATACTCTATTCTTTGGAATTGAGTCACCAAGTCCTGCTCACACTTAAGAGGATGGGAATTAAGCTCTGCCTTTTTTTCCTGATACTGGGGTCAGTACCTGCATATGTCATATGGAATTCCTCTGTAAGAAGAGTTGTCTCCTCTTCTTATTTTTAAAATGTCTCTGGGGTGTTAGTAACGTCCCCCTTTTTATTCCAGGTGTTGGTTATTTGTGCTTTCTCTTGCTCTTAATTAGTCCTGTTTGGGTTTATAAATTTTATAAATATTTTCTAAGAAACTACTTTTAGTTTTAAGGAAACTACATTTAGATTTTACTCTGTTGTCTGTTTCTTTTCTATTTCTATTTATTTTCCTTTTGTTTTCTAAATTCTACATTCTTTGATTTTAACTTGTTATTTTGTAGCTTTTTGAGTTGGATTATTAATGTACTGCTTTTTTCAGTCTTTCTTTTTTGCTAATATATTTATGCAAGGTTACAGCTTTTCCATAAGCATGGATTTAGGGGCAACTCACAGTTTTGGTGTGTCATATTTATGTTAGCATTTAGTTCAAAATATTTTCTAATTTTCACTGTGAATTTTCCTTGACCCATGAGTTGATATTGTTAGTTTTTTTCCCTATTTCTTTATTTATATTACTATGCCTAAGTTACATGGAAAATACAACCAAGCAGTTGTATCTTCATAAATTAATCCCTTCATAAAGAAATTTTACACTGATTCCAGCCAAGTTCTAAGAGGAGTTAAAAGAGGAGGCAAACACAAGTAATTAATTTCAACATTAACAATGCAAAGATAGCACACTGTTTTAAACACCAAGAAAATAAAAAACAATCCTCATTGAACTTGGTTCACCACTGAAATTTTCATCACATTGGAACAATAAACATAAAATCTCTTAATGACAGTACAGAGTAAGAAAAAAAACTGTAAGTTGTTCTTTCTAATTTGCACTGAATACAGAAGAATAGTGTGACAAGAAACAATAACGCTGGCAAAAATAACCTATTAGCCAACATTCTTTTCAATTTTCAAACTTAAGATGCTGCTAAATTTAATTCATAAATAATTGTAACTATTAAATGTGTCTAAAGGCAAGGAAGTTACCTTAAACTTGGCCAAAACTACTAAGGAGAAAGGAAAGAAACTAATGTTCATTTTGTTTCTTTTGTATGCCAGGCTTTTTAACCTTAGCTGTTCCACTTAGTTTTTGCAATAATTCTGTGAAGGAGACATTCTGATCACTATCACACATATGAGGAAACTAAACCTCAATTAGAGAAATGTACCAAATTCACATAGATGATAAGTAGAGGGGGTTGGTATTAGAACTACGGTTTCTCAGGCTCTGTAGCCCTGTGTGGTGTTTGGGTGTTTCCCATCCTGAAGGGAATATTAATGGGCAATTCAAATAAATTTACAAGGTGACCTTGCTGGTTTGCAAACTGTCATCTGTACATAGAGGGCAAAGAGAGATGGAAGAGAGATAAACACCACTCCAGACTGGCAGGTGTAGGTGGCAGATGTAATAAGCAAGGGAACTTACACCTATGATGCTTGTCTTGGCCAGCCACAAGATGAGGAGATCTCTGCACTTGCCTGTCAGAATCTTAAAAGTTTACAGTGGCCTTAACTGGGTTCAGTCACAGTCCAGATGGTGTCAACATACCTTACTCTATCAAGGCTACATCCTTGAAACAGCTCCAGCTAGGAGTATCAGAACGTACTGATACTCCTATCAGCAGAACGTACATTCCAAGCACAGGGGAGGGGGTGAGGAGCCTCTGGTGGCTGGGGTCCAGATTGTGGGTCAACTGGTAGTGACGTCCTCTCAAGGACCTCCTCCAATAGACATGAATTCTGTTAGGCTAATGCAAATGCATAATCCAAGAAATCAGAGGCAAACCAGAGCATTTTGGAGGTTTTCCTTCCCTAAGGTAATTAAGCAGTTGATTCTAGGTGCAGTCCCAGATTCCAGAACATGAATAAGGCACAGTGATCACTCTCTCATTGGCTAGAGACAGCAAGCTAGCAATTCCTCACAAGTTACAGAAGTAGGGAAGGTCACAGACAATGGGTTACAACCTCCAAAAAGGCAGCTCTATCTGTCAAACTGGTGAAAACTTCCAAACTGAGTTCCCATCTGTATTAGGGTTCTCCAGGGAAAAAGAACCCATAGGATATGTATATGATTTATCATAAGGAATTGGCTCATGTGATTATGAAGGCTGAAAAGTCCCAAGAGCTACAGGGTGAGATGGCAAGATGGAGACCCAGGAAAGCCAATGGTATACAATCTAGTCGAAGTCTAAAAGCTGGAGAACTAGGAGTCAATACTGTTGTTCAAGGCCAAAGGCCAGCAAAGAGACACAGGAAGAGGTGAAATTTCAGTTGAGTTAAAAGAAAAGAAAAAACCCAATGACCCAGCTCAAAAACAGTCAGGTAGGAGGAATTTCCCCTTATTTGGGGGGAAGTCAGCCTTTATGGTCTATTCAGGTCTTCGCCTATCTGAATGGGGTCCACCCACATTAGGGTAAGCAATTTGCTTTACTCTAGTCCATTTAAATGTTAAATTCATCCAAAAACACCCACACAGACACACCCAGGAAAATGTTTGACCAACATAATAAAAGTCATATATATCAAACCCATAGCAAACATCTTTCTCAATGGTGGAAAACTGAAAGCATTTCCACTAAGATCAGGAATAAGACAAGGATGTCCACTCTCACCACTTTTATTCAACATAGTTTTGGAAGTCATAGCCACAGCAATCAGAGAATGAAAAGAAATAAAAGGAATCCAAATTGGAAAAGAAGAAGTAAAACTGTCACTGTTTGCAGAAGATATACTATACATAGAAAATCCTAAAGATGCTACCAGAAACCTACTAGAGCTCATCAATGAAGTTCGTAAAGTTGCAGGATACAAAATTAATACACAGAAATCTCTTGCATTCCTATATACTAACAACAAAAGATCAGAAAGAGAAATTAAAGAAACAATCCCATTTACCATCACATCAAAGAGAATAAAATACCTAGGAATAAACCTACCTAAGGAGGCAAAAGACCTGCACTCAGAAAACTATAAGAAAATGATGAAAGAAATCGAAGATGACACAAACAGATGGAGAGATATACCATGTTGTTGGACCAGAAGAATCAATATTGTCCAAATTGACTGTACTACCCAAAACAATCTGCAGATTCAATGCAATCCCTACCAAATTACCAATGGCACTTTTCATAGAATTAGAACAAAAAATTTTTAAATTTGTATGGAAACATAAAAGACCCAGAATAGCCAAAGCAGTCTTGAGAAAGAAAAACAGAGCTGGAGGAATCAGGCTCCCTGACTTCAGATTCTACTATAAAGCTACAGTAATCAAAAGAGTATGGTACTGGCACGAAAACAGAAATATAGATCAATGGAACAGGATAGAAAAGTTCAGAGATACACCCATGTACCTATGGTCACCTAAGCTATGACAAAGGAGGCAAGAATACAGAATAAAGACAGACTTTTCAATAAGTGGTGCTGGGAAAACTGGACAGCTCCATGTAAAAGAATTAAATTAGAATACTCCCTAACACCATACACAAAAATAAACTCAAAATGGATTAAAGTCCTAAATGTAAAGCTGGATATTATAAAACTTTTAGAGGAAAACATAGGCAGAACACTCTATGACATAAATCGCACCAATATCTTTTTGGATCCACCTCCTGGAGTAATGAAAATAAAAACAAAAGTAAACAAATGGGACCTAATTAAACTCAAAAGCTTTTACACAGCAAAGGAAACCATAAACAAAACGAAAAGACAACACTCAGAATGGGAGAAAATATTTGCAAATGAAGCGACTGACAAGGTATTAATCTCCAAAATATACGAACAGCTATTGCAGCTCAATTAAAAAAAAAAAAAAACCCAATCAAAAAATGAGTGGAGGGGCTTCCCTGGTGGCGCAGTGGTTGAGATTCCACCTGCCGATGCGGGGGACATGGGTTTGTACCCTAGTCCAGGAAGATACCACATGCCGCGGAGCGGCTAGTCCCCTAAGCCATGGCCGCTGAGCCTGTGCGTCCGGAGCCTGTGCTCTGCAATGGGAGAGGCCACAACAGTGAGAGGCCCGCGTACCGGAAAAAAAAAAAAAAAAGAGTGGAAGATCTAAATAGACATTTTTCCAAAGAGACATACAGATGGCCAAAAAGCACATGAAAAGATGCTCAACATCACTAATTATTAGAGAAATGTAAATCAAAACTACAATGAGGCATCACCTCACACCAGTCGGAATGGCTATCATCAAAAAATCTACAGACAGTAAATGCTGGAGAGGGTGTGGAGTAAAGGGAACCCCCCTGCACTGTTGGTGGGAATGTAAACTGGTTCAGCCACGCTGGAGAACAGTATGGAGGTTTCTTAAAAAACTAAAAATAGAGCTACCATATGATCCAGCAATCCCACTCCTGGACATATATCCAGAGAAAACCATAATATGAAAAGACACATGCACCCCAATGTTCATTGTGGCACTAGTTACAATAGCCAGGACATGTAAGCAACCTAAATGTCCATCAACAGAGTAATGAATAAAGAAGATGTGGTAAATAATACAATGGAATACTACCCAGCCATAAAAAAGAATGAAATTGGGTCATTTGTAGAGACATGGATGGACATAGAGACTGTCATACAGAGTGAAGTAAGTCAGAAAGAGAAAAATGAGTATAGTATATTAACACATAGAATCTGAAAAAATTGGTATAGACGACCTTATTTACAAAGCAGAAATAGAGACACAGACATAGAGAACAAACGTATGGATACCAAGGCGGGGGGGTAGGATGAGTTAGGGAGTTTGGGATTGACGTATATACACTATTGATACTATGTACTATGTATAAAATAGATAACTAAATAGATAACTAATAAGAACCACAGGGGACTCTACTCAGTACTCTGTGGTGACCTAAATGTAAAGGAAATCCAAAAAAGAGGGGATATATGTATATGAACGTATAGCTGATTCACTGCTGTACAGTGTAAACTAACACAATATTGTAAAGCAACTTCCCTAGTGGTGCAGTGATTAGGAATCCACCTGCCAAAGCAGAGGACATGGGTTCCAGCCCTGGTCCGGGAAGATCCCACATGCAGCGGAACAAGTAAGCCCGTGCGCCACAACTATTGAGCCTGCGCTCTAGAGCCCGTGAGCCTCAACTACTGAAGCCCGTGCACCTAGAACCCATGCTCTGCAACAAGAGGCCACTGCAATAAGAAGCCCGTGCACCTCAACAAAGAGTAGTCCCTGCTCGCCGCAACTAGAGAAAGCCCCCGTGCAGTAACGAAGACCCAATGCAGCCAAACATAAAATAAATAAATAAATATTTTTAATAAAGAAAATGTTTAAAAAAAAAGAAAGCAAACTTATGGTTGCCGGGGGGGAAAGGGAGGGAGGAGGGATAAATTGGGAGATTGTGATTTACATATATACACTACTATATAAAAAACGTATAATCAACAAGGACCTACTGTATAGCACAGAGAATTTTATTCAATACTCTCTAATGACTTATATGGGGAAAGAATCTAAAAAAGAATGGATTTATGTACATGTATAACTGATTCACTTTGCTGTATACCTGAAACTAACACAACATTGTAAATCAACTATACTTCAATAAAAATTTAAATATATTTGTGAATATATATATTATATATATAAATTTAGGTTGAGGAGAATTAATACTAGACAGGGCACAAGAAGGTCAAGCTTTGAGTTTATCTCCACTGTTTACCAGCCATGGGCTTTAGCCAATTTATTTTCTAATGAAGGCATTAAAGCAGGAGTTTAAAATGAGACTATGGGGCTTCCCTGGTGGCGCAGTGGTTATAGAAGTGATTTACTAAGCTATAAAACACTAAACCAAAAAAAAAAAAGATTCTGGTATTATAATCAGGATGGTAGTATAGTCTGGAAGCACCAACTTCTATTAAGATTGGATGATTAGTAATTTGTAACCCTAGTTGTGATAGCAGCCTCATTGGGGCTGCTGAAGAAGTCCTTGTCTCACAGGTGACATTAAATCACTTTCAGAGTGTCCCCTCAGGGCATCCCATGAGCATCACTGAAGGGAGAATAGCAGAGAAAAATAACTGCTTTGCATCTGTCAAGTCTTCCATTTCTTGACTGATGAGCAGAGGAGGCAACGAAGCTGGGAATAAGAAGGCCTCATTACCACGAGATCCAGGCAGAGCGCTTGTTTTACACTGTCTCGTAGGAAATTTCTTGGCTTTCAGATCATTTTAAGAGGCAGAGAAAATAGAAATTCTGTTCACAGGAGGCAGCATGTGGAACGATTAGGTTTTGGAAATGAGAGGTCCAGCCAATAGTGCTTTGCTGGCCATGGAATTTTTCTTGTAGTTCTTGCATGCATCAAATAAGCTGAAGTTAAATGTGAACTTAATCACTTTTTGGTTGTTGTCAGGAGGGATTTTTTTGATAGGTACTGATTTTTTTTAGGTCTAATCTGAAGTCAGACTTAATTTCAGCAGACATATTCTCCCTTTGAAGGGAGAAGTTAAGGCTACGTTTATCTAGGTAAAACAAAAAAACCACTCAGGCTATTAAAATATATGTTTGCAGAGTCAAGTTGACAGGTGGATGCTATTTGTTAAGTGCAAATAATACATTCTACTAAGTCTAAAAACGCAGGAATTCTTTTAGACACATTCAACATTCAACTTGGGTTTTATTTTGAGGCCCCCATTTGGCCAAAATGGCTGACTGTAATCTCAGTAGATTTGGGTTCTAAGTTGAGTTTTAAGTTTCAGGGGGCTTGTGTTTTGCCAGGTAAGGGCTAGGTTTTGGAGGTGGTGGTGAGGTGGGGTGAGGGGAGGACGTGGATTTGGTCCTTGATACATCTGGCCAATTAGGTATCAGCTGGGATGATCATCTTCTTGTCTAAGACCTAAGTCCCTTTCAGTTGAGCATCTTCCTCTTCTCAGCCACTCCCGGGCACTCAGAATCTGGGCTGAGTCTGTTTTCAAGAGACACCACAGATTATCTCCCAAATTAGCTACCTATCCTTGCCTAGATAGTCTGTACGGCCATTTAATTTTATAACCGTGCCTGATCCTGAGTTCTAGTAGGGAAATGGACATAATTTGCTTCTGTTCTTCGATCTGACAAGTCTATTTCAAAGATATTTTTTAAAACTTTTTATCTGGAAATAATTTTAAACTTCCAGAAAAAAACCAAGAATGGTACAAAGTATCCTGTATATTCTTTATCCAATTTCACTAATTTTTAATATGTTGCTTGCTTTAATATGTTGCACTTACTTTATCATTCTCCCTCTCTAGATACATATTTTAATTTTTTCAACAATTTGAGGTAAGTTGCATGAATCATCCCACTTTACCCCGTAATATTTCAGTGTGTATTTCCTCATAACAGAAAAAATTTTCTCATATAGTCAGAGTTCAGTTAGTAAACTCAGGACATTTAACCCTGGTACAATACTTTCATGTCATCTACAGTTCATATTCCAACTTGTCGGTGTTTTAGTTTCATCAATTGTCCCAATTATGTCGTTTCTGCACCTTTTTCCAGTCTAGAGTCAAGTGTTGCATTTAGGTGTCTTTTCTGTTTAACACCATTTAATGTAGAACAATTCATCAGCTTTTCTTTGTCGCTCACGTTATGGATATTTGTGAAGAATTCTATAAAATAACATACCTCCATTTCGGATTCTCCAAAGTTTCCTCAAGATCTGTGTTTGATTAGAACACTGCGTGAGTGACATTATGCCCTCCTCAAGCGTCCCATCTAGAGGTTCATAGTTTCTGTGTGGCCCTTATTGGAGATGGTACCTTTGAGCATTCGGTTAAGATTTTGTCCCATTTCTCTACTACATAATTTTTTTTTCCCGTCAGTAATAAGTATATTGTAAGGAAATATTTTGAGATTATATAATATTCTGTTTCTTATCAAAATTGTCCCCCCAACTATTGATGATGCTTGCTTAAATCAGTTTTTACCACGACAGAATGGTGATTCTCTGACCCATCATTCTTTTATAAGTTGATACACTAGAGTGAAAAAGAGCTTTCTTTTTCATCTATCCATTATCTTCATATCTATCTAATCATCTATTTATGTATTGTCTATCTATATATCTGTTCTATCAGTTCTATCATCAGTATAGACTCATGGGTCCGTACAATGATCCTATACAATGACTTATAAGCTCTTAGTGTCCTCACTTATTTTGATGATCAAATTGCCCTGCATTTGGCCAGTGAGAGCCCCAGTCTTACTCCTGTGTCTCTCTGACATGCTCCTTTCCATTGGGAAGTACCTTCTTAAGTTGTGGCACAAGATGTTCTATTCTTATCTTATCCTCTTCTTGCACCAGCCCCACATTCAGTCATCTTTCCAAGGATACTTACTCTTTTTCATTAGGAATGATATTTAGAAACCAATTTCTGGGCCCTAGGTGTACTCTTTGCTTCTAGGCTCTTTCGTGTGAGTTAGAAACACACACAAAGTTGTGAATCCCATAGTGTTCTTGCTTGTCTAACTCACTGAATAATTGTAGCTGCTTTTCTTCCACAGTGAGACCTTGACTGCCAACAACATCCATGTATCTATTTACTCAATCCTACAATACACACAAAATAGTTTCAGAATTTGTCATTCCTGTATTACTCCACAATATAAACAAACAGACCAAGACTGATTTGCAGCTCTTTATCCCTCTTCAGATGAGGACAGATATAGCCAAACTACAATACGCAATTTTACTTGGATTAGATTTATTGTTTTTCCCTCAGTGTACTTACTTATTCACTTGAAATAATGCATCAGTTCTAGGGTTCCATCCATTCTTGTTGATTCAATGTTATTTTTTTAATACACTGAACATTAATATGAATCAAAAAAGCAAAACTATACAAAAAATATACTCAGACAAGGGTCCCTCCCTTTTCCATACTTCATAATTCTTTTACTATATTCTCAATCCCTTAGAATTAACCAGCTTACTTACTTTCTGGTTTATTCTACCTGTATTTATTTTTGAAAAATTAAAAAGACCATGTATGCTTTCTTGGTTCCCCTTTGATTTTAATATATATATTAAAATCTTCAGGCTGTGAATCATACTTAGTAAGAGCCCCCAGCAAAGAGCGCTTTGCTCTTGTCACTTCAGTTATATCCTGTTTATCCTGGAAATCACTCATCATTTCATAGAGATATTTTTTATTCTTTTTTACAGATGCAGTTTTCTAACACTTCTCTTATGTTTGCCCATTTAGATAGTTTCCAGTATTTTATAATTACAAATAATGCTGCAACAAAATGACCTTCTGCAGAGGTATTTTTGTATTGTTGGAGGTATAATCTCAGTGCAAATTTTTAGAGGAAGAACCAGGTCTTCTTGGGGAAATGCCTGACTCTGGGCTTGGAGCAGGGCCGGTCTGAAATAATTTGAATATCTTGTGACAGAAAGTAAGACAGTGCTCTGAAAGTGACAGAGGCATGTCAAAAAGACCCAGGGGCAAGCTTGAATGTGTTCTCACAGGCCAAATCTGGAACAATTTGAGCATCAAGATAAATGAGAGTCCTATGGTGAATGTGAATGTAGGTTTTTGGACAAATCTGTTGACAAATTGCCCTCCACAGAGGTCGTGTTTTTTGGTAGTCCCCTTCAGCAGTGCATGGAGTGCCTTGTTCTCCACTCTGACAACAGAATTCAAGACTGTGAATTCTTGCCAATCTGCTGATGAGAAACAATATATCAGTATGGTTTTAATTTGCATTTCTCTAACTATGAATGAGTTGGAACACCTTTTCATATGTTCAAGTGTCAGTTTTGCATAGTTTTTGTTAATTCTCAGTTCCAGTCTGTTTCCCAGTTTTCTCTAGAATTTGTGGTCTTTGTTTTCTTAATTTTTAAATGTCCTTATCTGTACAGTAGGGATATTAGTCTGTCATATATGTTGCAAATATTTGCTTCTGATTTGTCATTTGTCTTTGCTTATTTTTCTTTCAATTCAGAATGAAGTACTTAAAAACTTTTTATATAGTCAATTTCTCAACCTGTGTGTGTGTGTGTGTGTGTGTGTGTGTCTGAATTTTCTGTTATAATTAGAAGACCTTCCCTTACTCTCAGGTTACAGAGAAATTCACCCATGTTTTCTTCTAACACTTAAGTAATTGCATTTATTACATTTAGATTGCTGAGTCACTGGGGACTTAGAATGAGATTTCTTTGTTCTCTACTGCATTTCACTGTTTTGGTCTAACATTCCTCTCCCATTTTGCTTTCTAACATCTTGCATTCTTGGTAACATTCTTCATTTCCCTTTTACCCTAGCATGCTTTTAGTTTCCATTTTGTGCTGAGGATGGGGCCTGGTTTATAGAAAGAGCTTCAAGTGTTCACCTTACCATTTTGCTGTTTAGGATCTAGAGCAATGTGGTTGGTAGAAACCAACAGAAATATATGTGAGTCATGTATGTATTTTTAAATTTTTTTACTAGTCACATTAAAAAAGTCAAAATAAACAGGAGAAATTAATTTTAATAATATTTTTAATTTAATCCACACATCCAAAGATAACCATTTCAACATGCAATTAGCGTAAAATATTTTATGAAATTTTTTTCCTTATTAAATCTTCAAAATCTGTTGTGTATTTTATACTTAACACCCACCTCAATTTGAACTCGCCACATTGAAGTGCCCAAAAGCCACATGTAGCCAATTGCTACCATACTGCAAGGCACAGATCTAGATAATTCTGCTTTTTCTCATGGACAATACTGTGGCTCAGAGCAGTATATCTAGCATCAAGAATTTGGGAGACTTGATCCAGAAAGAAGATTTTAAATGGTTCTGTGAATTTTTAGAAAACGCTGGATGAAAACCCTGAGGGTACAATTCTCCAAACAGCGGGCAAGGATCATATGTAGGTTCCCTTTTCTGTCTTTTTTATGTGTTCTTAAGAGTCTGACCATGCTGTGGGCAGCACGCACAACAAGACAATTGTGATGGCTGTTTGCATGTGAGCAGAGGCTGCATTACAAGCATGATGGTGGAAAGCTTTCTTTTTTTGTCTTGATCTGCTGGCACCTTCATTAGTAAAGTATCAACATTCCACAAACCTGATTGGTTTTTGTTACCCTGATGACTTCAGGGAGGTCATGGCCACTAGAGAGGCATCCTAATGTTGGGGAAGGGTGGAGTTAAGTTTAAAGCAATCCCTAAGATTTTAGAGAGATGACTGGGTACCGTTTTCCACATGGGTCAATATTATATCATCTATTTCTTCAAAAATGGTGACCAGTCATTCTTAAATGAAATACCAAGGTACTAGAATGAAGTTTATTTTGCTGGCACTGAGTAACATCTATTGTATGACCACTCTATCATCCAAGACACATTTGGAAAATGGACCATGGGTTATAAAACTGCTACAGTACAGTATATCACAAATCAGAGGGGAGAAGAAACACTGTAAAGACTTGTTGATAAAAATCTCTAAAAGATGTTCTAAGCCTGGCAGAGTATCCTTAATTCTCTATCCAAAATCTTCTGAGAATTGAAAAAAGCTAAGGACCTTGAAAAACCTGCACATAAGCAAATACACATAGTATCTGATTGCAATTTCAGGGCTCATTGAAGACTAAGTGTTCACAAACCTCATAATGGGAGTTGGCAGGGAGCTGATCCAACAGGTCATTCTTATCTAGAGGAAAATGTAGTCACTTTGTAGCCTACTGGGATAAGAGTTAGAGACAGAGGCAACAAATTTCTATGGTCAGAAAGAAACAACAGTCTTTATTTGTGGCTTTAAGGAACTAAAGATCAGAATCTTTAGGCTATGAGTCATTTTTACTTATTTAGAGTCCCTAGTGCCCAACGCTATGAGGAGAAGGCTGTAAAAGAAGAGTCATAAATACTCTTTTATGCTCAAGAAAGGAAACAGAGAATATGATTACATACTCAGATGTGAAGTCCTATAATGTAGATTTACCAAATACAGACCAGATTGCAAAACCATTTATAAATACTAAGGAAATATATATTACACAGAATATACTGACAGGACTTACATGATCTTACTTCTGATTTTCCATAAATAAATTCATGATCAGGGATCAGAAACTCACTATGACATTTTGCTAAAGGAACCATCGTTTAAGCTTACTGGCCTAGTTCCTTCTTGCTTTTGCAGAAAAGTTGCTTTATAGTCAGGAAGGAGCAGCTGTTGGCAAGCAGTCAAGCAGACAAGTTTCTGAGCCTGTCTCAGAAAGGATGCTATGTCTTTGGGCTAAGATATTCTGGGAATAAAAAGCCTACTGACTTTGGCTGAACCCTGTGAGACAATATCACTGCTGACTATAGCATCTACTCCTCAGAACATCTAAAGTAAGTGCTTGTGCTGCACAGAAAGGCATTTTGGTTAGTTTTCTGACAGCTATGGATCCCAGAGAGTTGGTCTCCTGGGTCGTTCTTGCTGAGTACAGAGTGAAAGCATTTTCTATTTCCTGCTGGAGCTTTAAACAAAAATAAAAACAGGATTTGTATAATATTTGGGACCCTGACACAGAGTTACAAACTAGAATCTCAGACAACCCAAACCGCCAGCTGAGTAACCTGGCTTTGTGTTTTCTAACAATGGCCACGTCCCAGTCGGGACCTGGAACACACACGCCTTTTATCAGGGTACATATTCCAAAAAACTCTTTGTGAAGAGAAGGTGTTGTTTGGTAACATGAGGAACCAGCCAGAACAAATAGACAGAATTGAATCCAACTCCACCAGTGACTGGCTATGAGGCTGTGGACCAGTCTTTCATTCTTGAATGCACAGGTCTAGTGTGAAGGTGAATGGGCAAATGGACATAAAGGAGGTTTGAAAACTGACTAACTCAAAGTTAATATTAGCTGAATTAGGATATTTCCGGGAATTTCTCTTTTTTATTCTATTGAATGATTAGAATAGAAAAGTCTCAATATAGAAATAAAAGACAGTGCAATAGGACCACAGTTGTTTAGAGCCTGGGAATGATATGGTGGAGGCAAACCACTGAGGGTTTTTCCAGGCTCTTTACTTCCCAGCCTTGTGCTTCTCCTCCCAGAGGGGTTGCGTTTGCCAGGGTAGCAGCACCCATCGGCAGCTCAGAAACAAGCCATGGTGACACTCAGGCTGGAAGTGCTAGGGTTCCGTGGCAGAGCTGCATGGGGGCTGATGTTGAGGGTCTGCCTAGGAAAGAGACGAAGGGGACAGGCTGGGGCTCAGGCAGGAATAAGGAGAGGGTTTAAGAAGAGTGAAATGAGACAGAAGGCAGAAGCCAAGTAGCCTATTCTTTGAGTTCCTGTCTCAAATGGACAACTGATTTGAGACCTAAGTGGCTGCGGTGGGACTCTGGGTAAGATCCTCCTGCAGTGACGCTAGAAGTTTTGCAAGTCCGGAGTGACATTTGTGATTCTTTTTAATGAAAGTGAACATGTTTGCTTCTTCAGGCTGCAGTGGAAGGAGACAGGTGTGGTTGGAGAGCCTTAGTATCCCTACTACACTGTATCACCGCACCACTGTATTACTGCACTGGTTTACTCTGGGAGGACACGATGACCTACTGCTTGGTAGGTGCTTGGCTGCTTCTGCAATGAAGCCTGGGTTAGAGAGATTTTAGTGATGTTGGGAGGAACAGATACTGTCGTATTAATCACAGCCTTTTTTCTTTTCTGCTTTACTTTCTATCCCTTTTTCTTCTTGCTCCTAAAAATTCATATTTTTAGATAAACTATTACCAGGTAAAACCATAACCCCTGTCAATGGCCTACTCATTAAAAAGAAACTCTAAATATGTTTGTATCTTTTAAGAGTTTTTCTTGAGCACTTACCCAATATCAGGTGCTACAGTAAGTCCATTATTTACATTAAGTATGTCATTTACTGCATGCAGAACCCTATTGTTAATATGCTATTATCCTGGAGACGTCTATAAATGAGGAAAGTGATGGATTAAGTGTGACACAGTCCATGAGAAACAGAGCTGGGATGTGAAACTCAGGCTGCCTGTACAGCTCCACATTCAACCTATTACATTGCATCCAGTGGCTTCCTATGGTCTCCCACATCAGCAAACCAAATGAAGCAAAACCATTTTCAAGCTAATTAGCTAAGGCCCAGGCTAGTAGCAGGTAGCAGATTTCAGGAACCACCTTGCTTCCCCATCACTTTTTTTTTTTTTAAACATCTTTATTGGAGTATAATTGCTTTACAATGGTGTGTTAGTTTCTGCTTTATAAAAAAGTGAATCAGCTATACATATACATATATCCCTACATCTCTTCCCTCTTGCATCTCCCTCCCTCCCACCCTCCCTATCCCACCCCTCTAGGTGTTCACAAAGCACAGAGCTGATCTCCCTGTGCTATGCGGCTGCTTCCCACTAGCTATCTACCTTACGTTTGGCAGTGTATATATGTCCATGCCACTCTCTCACTTTGTCCCAGCTTACCTTTCCCCCTCCCCCTGCCCTCAAGTCCATTCTCTTGTAGGTCTGCATCTTTATTCCCCCCCATCACTTTTAATCTCACTCCCTGAATGAATTACGCATCCTTGCCTCTCACCTGTTTGCTGTTCCATTTCTTGCACCTTCAGTGTATAAATTCTGGCAGTGCTCTCTTTCCCATGCAGGCTTTGGGCTCTCTTTTAGGTTCTTTTTCCAGAACTCTGGAAGGAGGCAGAAAAAAATTCTACCAGACAAGGAGCCTGTGAAAATAAAATTACATATATAAGGTATAAGTCATCAACAAACAGTAACTGCTGTCACCATTAAGATTATATTACAGAACTCCAGCTTCACCCAACTTTCTTTATAAGCAGGAATTTCCCAGTCTCAACCACCCCAATCCATTACAGACACATAATAAAGACCCGACTTGCACAGGACCCTTTTCAGGAAATGGTGACTGTTAAGCTGAATTTCAGTTTTCAGCATAAAATGTACAAGTCATTTGGACCCTAACACTGAGGAAGGTTTAAAAAAAAGTGTGTAAACTTTCCACCTTATGTCAGAATCTTTCCATGGAAGTTATAAAATTTCATTTTCTTCTATTGTGTGGGTTTATGAGTGGGAGATGAATGTTTTCAAAAGTCTGTCACCCCAATCAGTTTATGAAGAATATTTTCCAAAAAATAAATCTTCAAAGATTCTAGGCTAGCATATAGCTTGAGTTAAAATTTTAAGAAAGGGGACGGAAAGACATGGAAAATAGACCGTGCTGATTTTAAGTAACATTTATTCTGCTCTTTCTTTGAATGTTATTTTGAACAATGCTTACTTTTTAGATGAAAGAAATAAACTCAAGAACACTTAGATTGATTCTTAGGATACTTTATAAATGGAGATACATAGATAGATAGATACCCTGTAAGACAGAACCCTACAGTAACATCCTGAGTATATTAGATGCTATTCTATTTGATTTATTATTATTACATTTGACTCTGTGATGCTTATTTAATCATCTTCCTGACTTTGAAGGTGCTTCCTTACCCTTTGTACTGCAGCGGATACATAATGTAATGAAAATAAAAGAGGCCAAAATACTCTATTTTTACTGGTAGCACAACACTAATTTAACGCGTACCTGTGTACATGTTATTTAACTCTTCAGTTCATTGTTTTGAATGCGAATACTGATGCCTACATATTTCTGCTTTGCAGAGTTAGCTACTAACTGATCAACTGTGAAAAAACTTGATAAATTGAATCACTTTGACAACTATATGTCTCACCTTCTGGAACCAGTCTTTTTTATCCTTTCTCCTCCTTTGCTATCCCAGCCATGTTACACTTTTCCTGCCCCCATGGCTTCAGTTTTTTCCCTTTTTCTGGAATGCCTTTCAATCTCCTGTGCATTTATCCAAATCTCTTTTTTCTTTCAAGACTCAGTTCAAATCCTGGCTCTACATAATGCCATTATCTCCGCAACTCAAAAATCCTATAGCATTTAATACCTGAACCATACAATTGACTTCAATTTTTTTTTCACGAGCCCATGCTCATCATTTGCTCTAAAATTCTTGCTTGATTAACCCTATATTAGGCATTATGCCTCCCATTGGTGAGTATATGGTGAACTTCCAATGATTATTTTGCATGTATAAGAACAATGTTTAATCTGTCCAACTAGACTATCATCTACTCAAGGGTAGCAATGCTGGGGCTTCCCTGGTGGCGCAGTGGTTGAGAGTCCGCCTGCCAATGCAGGGGACACGAGTTCGTGCCCCGGTCTGGGAGGATCCCACATGCCGCGGAGCGGCTGGGCCCGTGAGCCACGGCCGCTGAGCTTGCGCGTCCGGAGCCTGTGCTCCGCAACGGGAGAGGCCATGGCGGTGAGAGGCCCGCGTACAGCAAAAAAAAAAAAGCAGCAATGCTGTCTTGTATCCTTATAGTAATGCATATTCTGGCTCCTTCAGGTTTACTTTTTTTTTTTTTCCAGGTTTACTTTTGTTTGGCAGAGTGGTAGACTTCAAGACTTTAGGTGGGTTACTTCCCCCAAAGCTAATAAAGTGTAACAGGGCTTCAACTGACAGTATGTTTGTTGAGTTTCCTTTTGTTATTTACGGTTTACTTGTCTCTGCTGACAATCTAGTCTCTCAAAAACACTTAAAATATCTAGCACGTCTTTGATATAATGGCTACCATATATTATGTGGCTTGTGTCCTAACTGGAGTCAGATCGACGCAGTATTGATTCTCCCTCTATCACTTCCTAGCTCTGTAACCCTGGGTGAATATCTTAACCTGCCCTAGTCTCACGTATTTATCTATAAAATGGGGATTTTAACTCTATCAGTCTCAGAAGGTTTGTCGTGAGAATTAAATGAGGGTAACTATGAAGAATAAATAAGGGAGTGCATGAGATATGCCATCAATAATAAGAGCGTCCTACTGTTCTAGGCATGGCTATAAGTGTATGCTGTGCATATATTAGCTCTAGAGAGAGGTTAGCAGAGGTTAACATAATGGAGGGTCATGTAAATGGAGTCACACAGCTAGGAGGTGGTAGAGCAGGGACTTGAATATAGGCATCTGACTCTAGAACCTGGGCTTTGAATCACCGTGCACTCGATATAATTCTGATTCAAGCCTTGAGAGTATCAGAAATGTTACTTTCTACCCCTTGATGCAGAAAATATAAATCCCACCCAAACAAAACAAAAATATTTACATCACAACATTGATATTGGGCTTCCCTGGTGGCACAATGGTTAAGAATCCGCCTGCCAATGCAGGGGACATGGGTTTGAGCCCTGGTCCGGGAAGATCCCACGTGCCGCAGAGCAACTAAACCCGCATGCCACAACTACTGAGTCTGCGCTCTTGAGCCCGTGAGCCACAACTACTGAAGCCCATGTGCCACAACTACTGAAGCCTGCGTGCCTAGAGCCTGTGCTCCACAACAAGAGAAGCCACCGCAATGACAAGCCCTTGCACCGCAACGAAGAGTAGCCCCCACTCGCTGCAACTAGAGAAAGCCGGCGCACAGCGACAAAAGACCCAACGCAGCCAATGAATAAATAAATAAATGAATAAATAAAATAAAAAAGAATAGCTCAACCCCTAGGGTTGCTTTAAAAAAAAAAAAAATCGATATTGAAGGAGGACAAAGGATCTTTCTTTGTTCATTTTATTTTAAAATTTTTTTATTTATTAAATTATTTACTTTTTAACATCTTTATTGGAGTATAACTGCTTTACAATGGAGTGTTACTTTCTGCTTTATAACAAAGTGAATCACCCATACATATACATACATCCCCAAATCTCTTCCCTCTTGCCCCTCCCTCCAACCCTCCATATCCCACTCCTCTAGGTGGTCACAAAGCACCAAGCTGATCTCCCTGTGCGATGTGGCTGCTTCCAACTAGCTATCTATTTTACACTTGGTAGTGTATATGTGTCCATGCCACTCTCTCACTTCTTCCCAGCTTACCCTTCCCCCTCCCCATGTCCTCAAGTCCATTCTCTATGTCTACATCTCTATTCCTCTCCTGCCCCTAAGTTCAGAAACACATTTTTTTTTTAGATTCCATATTTATGTGTTAGAATACGATATTTGTTTTCCTCTTTCTGACTTACTTCACTCTGTATGACAGACTCTAGGTCCATCCACCTCACTACAAATAACTCAATTTTGTTTCTTTTTACGGCTGAGTAATATTCCATTGTATATATGTGCCACATCTTCTTTATCCATTCATCTGTCGACGGACACTTAGGTTGCTTCCATGTCCTGGCTATTGTAAATAGAGCTGCAATGAACACTGTGGTACATGACTATTTTTGAATTATGGTTTTCTCAGGGTATATGCCCAGTAGTGGGATTGCTGGGTCGTATGGTAGTTCTATTTTTAGTTTTTTAAGGGACCTCCAAACTGTTCTCCATAGTGGCTGTATCAATTTACATTCCCACCAACAGTGCAAGAGGGTTCCCTTTTACCCACAGCCTCTCCAGCATTTATTGTTTGTAGATTTTTTGATGATGGCCATTCTGACTGTTGTGAGGTGATACCTCATTGTAGTTTTGATTCGCATATTCTCTAATGATTAGTGATGTTGAGCATCCTTTCATGTATTTGTTGGCAATCTGTATATCTTCTTTGGAGAAATATGTATTCAGGTCTTCTGCCCATTTTTGGATTCGGTTGTTTGTTTTCTTTGATAATGAGCTACTTGTAAATTTTGGAGATTAATCCTTGGTTGGTTGCTTCGTTTGCAAATATTTTCTCCCATTCTGAGGGTTGTCATTCCATCGTGTTTATGGTTTCCTTTGCTGTGCAAAAGCTTTTAAGTTTCATTAGGTCCCATTTGTTTATTTTTGTTTTTATTTCCATTTCTCTACAAGTGGGTCAAAAAGGATATTGCTGTGATTTATGTCAAACAGTGCTCTACTTATGTTTTCCTCTAAGAGTTTTATAGTGTCTGGCCTTATACTTATGTCTTTAATCCATTTTGGGTTTAATTTTGGGTATGGTGTTAGGGAGTGTTCTAATTTCATTCTTTTACATGAGCTGTCCAGTTTTCCCAGCACCACTTACTGAAGTGGCTATCTTTTCTCCATTATATATTCTTGCCTCCTCTATCAAAAATAAGGTGACCATATGAGAGTGGGTTAATCTCTGGGCTTTCTATCCTGTTCTTTTGATCTATATTTCTGTTTTTGTGCCAGTACCATACTGTCTTGATTACTGTAGCTTTGTAGTATAGCCTGATGTCCGGGAGTCTGATTCCTGCAGCTTCGTTTTTCTGTCTCAAAATTGCTTTTGCTATTCAGGGTGTTTTGTGTTTCCATACAAATTGTAAAACTTTTTGTTCTAGTTCTGTGAAAAATTCCATTGGTAGTCTGATAGGGATTACATTGAATCGGTAGATTGCTTTGGGTAGTACAGTCATTTTCAAAATGTTGATTTTTCCAATCCAAGAACATGTTATATCTCTGCATCTGTTTGTACCATCTTTAATTTCCTTCATCACTGTGTTATAGTTTTCTGCATACAAGTCTTTTGTCTCCTTAGGTAGGTTTATTCCTAGGTATTTTGTTCTTTTTGTTGCAGTGGTAAATGGGAGTGTTTTCTTAATTCCTCTTTCAGATTTTTTTTCATTGGTGTATAGGAATGCAAGAGATTTCTATGCATTAATTTTGTATCCTGCAACTTTACCAGATTCATTGATTATCACTTCTTCCCAGCTTACCCTTCCCCCTCCCCATGTCCTCAAGTCCATTCTCTATGTCTACATCTCTATTCCTCTCCTGCCCCTAAGTTCAGAAACACATTTTTTTTTTAGATTCCATATTTATGTGTTAGAATACGATATTTGTTTTCCTCTTTCTGACTTACTTCACTCTGTATGACAGACTCTAGGTCCATCCACCTCACTACAAATAACTCAATTTTGTTTCTTTTTACGGCTGAGTAATATTCCATTGTATATATGTGCCACATCTTCTTTATCCATTCATCTGTCGACGGACACTTAGGTTGCTTCCATGTCCTGGCTATTGTAAATAGAGCTGCAATGAACACTGTGGTACATGACTATTTTTGAATTATGGTTTTCTCAGGGTATATGCCCAGTAGTGGGATTGCTGGGTCGTATGGTAGTTCTATTTTTAGTTTTTTAAGGGACCTCCAAACTGTTCTCCATAGTGGCTGTATCAATTTACATTCCCACCAACAGTGCAAGAGGGTTCCCTTTTACCCACAGCCTCTCCAGCATTTATTGTTTGTAGATTTTTTGATGATGGCCATTCTGACTGTTGTGAGGTGATACCTCATTGTAGTTTTGATTCGCATATTCTCTAATGATTAGTGATGTTGAGCATCCTTTCATGTATTTGTTGGCAATCTGTATATCTTCTTTGGAGAAATATGTATTCAGGTCTTCTGCCCATTTTTGGATTCGGTTGTTTGTTTTCTTTGATAATGAGCTACTTGTAAATTTTGGAGATTAATCCTTGGTTGGTTGCTTCGTTTGCAAATATTTTCTCCCATTCTGAGGGTTGTCATTCCATCGTGTTTATGGTTTCCTTTGCTGTGCAAAAGCTTTTAAGTTTCATTAGGTCCCATTTGTTTATTTTTGTTTTTATTTCCATTTCTCTACAAGTGGGTCAAAAAGGATATTGCTGTGATTTATGTCAAACAGTGCTCTACTTATGTTTTCCTCTAAGAGTTTTATAGTGTCTGGCCTTATACTTATGTCTTTAATCCATTTTGGGTTTAATTTTGGGTATGGTGTTAGGGAGTGTTCTAATTTCATTCTTTTACATGAGCTGTCCAGTTTTCCCAGCACCACTTACTGAAGTGGCTATCTTTTCTCCATTATATATTCTTGCCTCCTCTATCAAAAATAAGGTGACCATATGAGAGTGGGTTAATCTCTGGGCTTTCTATCCTGTTCTTTTGATCTATATTTCTGTTTTTGTGCCAGTACCATACTGTCTTGATTACTGTAGCTTTGTAGTATAGCCTGATGTCCGGGAGTCTGATTCCTGCAGCTTCGTTTTTCTGTCTCAAAATTGCTTTTGCTATTCAGGGTGTTTTGTGTTTCCATACAAATTGTAAAACTTTTTGTTCTAGTTCTGTGAAAAATTCCATTGGTAGTCTGATAGGGATTACATTGAATCGGTAGATTGCTTTGGGTAGTACAGTCATTTTCAAAATGTTGATTTTTCCAATCCAAGAACATGGTATATCTCTGCATCTGTTTGTACCATCTTTAATTTCCTTCATCACTGTGTTATAGTTTTCTGCATACAAGTCTTTTGTCTCCTTAGGTAGGTTTATTCCTAGGTATTTTGTTCTTTTTGTTGCAGTGGTAAATGGGAGTGTTTTCTTAATTCCTCTTTCAGATTTTTTTTCATTGGTGTATAGGAATGCAAGAGATTTCTATGCATTAATTTTGTATCCTGCAACTTTACCAGATTCATTGATTAGCTCTAGTAGTTTTCTGGTAGCATCTTTTAGGATTCTGTTTATAGTATCATGTCATCTGCAAACAGTGACAGTTTTTCTTCTTCTTTTTCAATTCGGATTCCTTTTATTTCTTTTTCTTCTCTGATTGCTATAGCTAAAACTTCCAAAACTATGTTGAATAATATTGGTGAGTGTGGGCAACCTTGTCTTGCTCCTGATCTTAGAGGAAATGGTTTCAGTTTTTCACCATTGAGAACAGTGCTGGCTGTGGGTTTGCTGTATATGGCCTTTATTATGTTGAGGAAAGTTCCCTCTATGCCTACTTTCTGGAGGGTTTTTATCATAAATGGGTGTTGAATTTTGTTGAAAGCTCATTTTGCATCTATTATTTTCTCCTTCCATTTGTTAACAAGGTGTATCATTTTGATTGACTTGACTATACTGAAGAATCCTTGCATTCCTGGAATAAACCCCACTTGATCATGGTGTATGATCCTTTTAAGGCGCTGTTGGATTCTGTTTGCTAGTATTTTGTTGAGGATTTTTGCATCTATGTTCATCAGTGATATTGGCCTGTAGTTTTTTTTTTTTTACATCTTTTTCTGGTTTTGGTATCAGGGTAATGGTGGTCTTGTAGAATGAATTTGGGAGTGTTCCTCCCTCTGTTACATTTTGGAAGAGTTTGAGAAGGATATGTGTTAGATCGTCTCTAAATGTTTGATAGAATTCGCCTGTGAAGCCATCTGGTCCTGGGCCTTTGTTTGTTGGAAGATTTTTAATCATAGTTTCAATTTCAGTGCTTGTGATTGGTCTGTTCATATTTTCCAGTTTTTCCTGGTTCAGTCTCGAAAGGTTGTGCTTTTCTAAGAATTTGTCCATTTCTTCTAGGTTGTTCATTTTATTGGCATAAATTTGCTTGCAGTAATCTCTCATGATGCTTTGTATTTCTGCAGGGTCAGTTGTTACTTCTCCTTTTTCATCTATTGATTTGAGTCTTCTCCCTTTTTTTCTTGATGAGTCTGGCTAATGGCTTATCAATTGTTTATCTTCTCAAAGAACCAGCTTTTAGTTTTACTGATCTTTGCTATCATTTCCTTCATTTCTTTTTCTTTTATTTCTGATCTGATCTTTATGATTTCTTTCCTTCTGCTAACTTTGGGGTTTTTTTGTTCTTCTTTCTCTAATTGCTTTATGTGTAAGGTTAGGTTGTTTATTTGAGATGTTTGTTTCTTGAGGTAGGACTGTATTGCTGTAAACTTCACTCCTAGAACTGCTTTTGCTGTATCTCATAGGTTTTGCATCACCCTCTTTTCATTGTCATTTGTTTCTAGGTATTTTTTTTATTTCCTCTTTGATTTCTTCAGTGATCTCTTGGTTACTTATTAGTATATTGTTTAGCCTCCGCGTGTTTGTATTTTTTACAGATTTTTTTCCTGTAATTGATAGCGTCTTATAGCATTGTGGTCGGAAAAGATACCTGATATGATTTAAATTTCCTTAAATTTACCTGGGCTTGATTTGTGACCCAAAATATAATCTATCCTGGAGAATGTTCCATGAGCACTTGAGAAGAAAGTTTATTCTGTTGTTGTTGGATGGAATGTCCTATAAATATTAATTAAGTCCATTTTGTTTAATGTATCATTTAAAGCTTGTGTTTCCTTATTTTCCTTTTGGATGATCTGTCCATTGGTGTAAGTGGGGTGTTAAAATCCCCTACTATAACTGTGTTACTGTCGATTTCCCCTTTTATGGCTGTCAGCATTTGCCTTATGTATTGAGGTGCTCCTACGTTGGGTGCATAAATATTCACAATTGTTATCTCTTCTTCTTGGATTGATCCCTTGATCATTATGTAGTGTCCTTCTTTGTCTCTTGTAATAGTCTTTATTTTAAAGTCTATTTTGTCTGATATGAGAATTGCTACTCCAGCTTTCTTTTGATTTCCATTTGCATGGAATATCTTTTTCCATCCCCTCACTTTCACTCTGAATGTGTCCCTAGGTCTGAAGTGGGTCTCTTGTAGACAGCATATATACAGGTCATGTTTTATATCCACTCAGCCAGTCTGTGTGTTTTGGTTGGAGCATTTAATCCATTTACATTTAAGTTTGTTATTGACACATATGTTCCTATTACCATTTTCTTAATTGTTTTTGGTTTGTTATTGTAGGTCTTTTCTTTCTCTTCTGTTTCCTGCCTAGAGAAGTTCCTTTAGCATTTGTTGTAAAGCTGGTTTGGTGGTGCTGAATTCTCTTAACTTTTGCTTGTCTGTAAAGTTTTTAATTTCTCCATGAAATCTGAATGAGATCCTTCCTGGGTAGAGTAATCTTGGTTGTAGGTTCTTCCCTTTCATCAGTTTAAATATGTCCTGCCACTCCCTTCTGGCTTGCAGAGTTTCTGCTGAAAGATCAGCTGTTAACCTTATGGGGATTCCCTTGTATGATATTTGTTGCTTTTCCCTTGCTGCTTTCAATATTTTTTCTTTGTATTTAATTTTTGATAGTTTGATTAATTTGTGTTTTGGCATGTTTCTCCTTGGCTTTATCCTGTATGGGACTCTCTGCGCTTCCTGGACTTGACTATTTCCTTTCCCATATTAGGGAAGTTTTCAACTATAATCTCCTCAAATATTTTCTCAGTCCCTTTTGTTTTCTCTTCTTTTCTGGGACCCCTATAATTCGAATTTTGGTGTGTTTAATGTTGTCCCAGATGTCTCTGAGACTGTCCTCAATTCTTTTCATTCTTTTTTCTTTATTCTGCTCTGTGATAGTTATTTCCACTATTTTATCTTCCAGGTCACTTATCCATTCTTCTGCCTCAGTTATTCTGCAATTGATTCCTTCTAGAGAATTTTTAGTTTCATTTATTGTGTTGTTCATCATTGCTTTTTTGCTCTTTAGCTCTTTAGGTCCTTGTTAAACTTTTCTTATATTTTCTCCATTCTATTTCCAAGATGTTGGATCATCTTTACTATCATTACTCTGAATTCTTTTTCAGGCAGCTTGCCTATTTCCTCTTCATTTGCTTGGTATGGTGGGTTTATACTTTCTTCCTTCACCTGCTGCATATTTCTCTGTCTTCTCATTTTGCTTAACTTACTGTGTTTGGGATCTCCTTTTCGCAGGCTGCAGGTCCGTAGTTCCCGTTGTTTTTGGTGTCTGCCCCCAGTGGGTAAGCTTGGTTCAGTGGGTTCCAACAGAGTCACAATATGGAGGGTATGGGGACCGCTTTAGGTAAGATGGTCAGGAAAGGCCTATCGAAGAAGGCGGCATTTGGGACGAGCCCAGAAGGAAGGGAAGGAGTGACACATGAAGTTCTGAGGAAATACTTTCAGGCAGCATTACCAAGTGCAGAGGTGCTGTCCAGAGAGGATTCCCAAGGTCAATGTGGCTGGAATATAATGAATGAAGGAGAACTGGCAAGAAATGATGCCAGATAGGGAGCCAGGTAATACAAGGCTTATAAGCTTCAGTAGGAGTTTAATGGAAATACAATAGAGGACTTTAAGCAGGAGAGAAAAATGATTTGACTTATGTTGTGCAAAAATCCCTTTGGCTGCTTTGGTGAGGCGCTGACTGCAGGAAGGTCAGAGGGGGAACAGGGAGGCTGTTTAAGGGGTTATTGTAGAGATGAGTGTGGTTTGGGCCAGGTGCTGGGAAGTGTAACATTTAGAATATAGTTTGAAAAGGGAGCTGACAGAACTGTTTGGTGAATTGGACGTTGGGGAGATGGGAGCAGCAAGAGGAAAGGAGCTGAGCGAAATCAAGGTTTGGCTCTTAGATTTTTGACCCAAGCAACTGTGTGAATGGTAGTGCCATTCACTGAGTCAAGAAAATAGTTTGGGGGGAGAAAATCAAGAATTCTCTTTTGCCTGTTAGACATCTTAAGGGGAGCAGATTACACCACCCCAAAATATACCATGTTGCCATAAGAATTACTTTGAGCTGAAGGTAACTGAAAAGAAGCAGTTACAAGAAAAGCTCTCTGCCTTCCCCTATTTGCCTAAAAATGGGACATACTTTTATAAAGGTGTTCCTTCTCCCCTCCCTACCAAGAAGGACAGAAGTTATTCACTGGATACAGTGCCAGACCCTTAACCTGGAGAAGTCACCAGAGGAATCTGTATAAAAGAACTTTACTAACTAGGCTTCGTCTCCTCCCTTGGAAGCCTAGATAGACCTGCTTTCCTTAGTCCTGTCCTTTCTCTACAAATTTACTGCCCTTTGTTGAAGATGCTATATAAACTGGAATTCTAAGCCCCCAGGGGAGTTACTTGTTTCCCCCCCCCCCACCGAGTATCTCCCATGTTTACATGAAGTATACAGTTTGTTTTTCTCTTGTTAATCTGTCTTTTATCAAAAGGGTTTCAGCCAAGCACTCAGAAGGGTGGAGAGAAAGCTATTTCCTCCCCTACACATATAAGCACTAATCAGTTGGATATACTGTCTGGTGCTTATGAGAGAGGTGTAGGCTGGGGAAATATTTATGTAAGTCATCGGAATATAGTTAAAATTTCAAGTCCAGGAGGTGGATAAGTCCTGAATTTAGATACAAAGATCACGGCCTACATTGACCCATGGACTCCAGCATTTAGAAGTCAAGAAACGGAGGGAGGGCCTGCATGGAGCATAAAAAGAAAGTAGCCAGAGAGGTAGTTTCTGAGAGCTGAATAAGAGGAAATAAGGAAATTCAGCTAAGAGAATAATGGTTAAATCTCACACTAGTGTTACCAAACAAAAGTTCATATGCCCAATGTACAACGAGGCCAAACAAACTGAAACATCGGAGTTTGGAGCAGAGAAAGGTTTATTGTAGGGCCAAGCAAGCAGAACACGTGGCTTGTGCTCAAAAACCCCAAACTCCCCCACGGTTTTGAGGGAGAAGTTTTCATAGGCAAAATTTGGGGTGAGGGCTGTAGGGTGTGTGACTTTCTTCTGATTGGTTGGTGGTGAGGTAACAGGGCAGTGCTCCAGGAATCTTGTGCTCAGCCTGAAGCTGCCATCCTGCACCTTGCTGGAGGCCTTACTTTCCTGCAGAAGAACTCAAAGATATTGTTATGTGTATCCCTGAGGAGGAACCAGGACCTGTCCCAAGGCTGCACTGTTGTTTCTTGACTGCTCCTCCCTTGTTTCTGCATCCCTTCCCTTCCCTGACGAACAACTGTTTGAATCTGCCCTTTGGAACTCAGGGAAGGTCAAAGAAGCTGAATGAAGCCTATTTCCTACAAATGATAGGGACAGAGTAGAATAATTAAATAGTTAGTTTAGAACTTCCACTAGGGGATTAAAGACGGGGAATTTTAAGGGAGTTTGGGAGACTACTGTAAGCTAACAACCAGTTGGGAAAAGAATCCAGTAACCTAGCAACAATCTACACTACATTGAAGGAAGACCAGGTGCATCCAAGCACCATGTACACTCAAGCCACAAACCCTGATAGTTAAAACACAAGACAGGGTCTGAATCTTTAAACATGAATTCAGGGAGTTAATGGTCCTTGAAGAGGACCCTTAAGAGCATTTAAGTTAAGGTCCTTGAAGAGCACTTCTGCATGTAGCCAAGACAGAAATATAGGTGAAAGGGGAAAGAACTAGGTGAAAGGGGACATTATACTGGAACCTGAGATTAATTACCATATTTTAGTATATGTCACCACCCTTTTGCTGATACACGTATGATTTAAATAGTGCCATGACAGTCCCAGTTAGACCATATAGGGTCAAAGGAGGAACTACTGATGTAAGTTTTGACATCCGGCCAAGAATGAGGAAGAAGGTGGTCTTCTCTCTCTCCCCACTTTTCTTTTGTTTATAAAAACAAAGTCCTCTCAGTCCTTAGGGCAGAGCCTTCTTGCCCGCCCGCTTGTATTTCTCACAAGTGCCCTATGCTAAATAAACTCACACTTTGCCTGCCTCTTTGCCTCTTGCTGAATTCTTTCTACACCGAGACAAAAGAACCTAAGCTTCAGTAAGTCCTGATGCCAGGTGAGCGGTTTCAATTAAAAGACAGTGGGTTCAAGTCCCAATCTGTGTTTTGGCTGGGTTTGCATCCCACCCGAAAAGGAGTGTGGTTTCGCAAACAAGAAATGGGGGACACAGAAAGGACTTGCACCAGGGAGGGCCCCACAGGGTCCTGCTCTGTTTCACTAGGTTCAGAGCATTTGATGACAACAACCTAATGGTATGATATCCACAGCATAATACTGCACAGTTACTACAGCATAATAATACTTGTGCTATGAAGTGCCCATGGTCTCACAGTGGGTGTTGTGGCAGCTACCAAGTCACACCAAAAAGGCAGTGGCTTCCCCACTTTCTACACACTGCTCTATTTCATATACAGACTGTAGCTTCCTGGTGTGATCAATGAGATCTAGGCTCTCCACTGCCTCACAACGGGATTCTCCAGCAAGCAAGGGAAAAAGAAAAGAGGGAAGAAACTTATTTACTGGGGACCAACCACTTGCCAGGCATTCTGCTATGTACTTTTATATTTTTTCTCATTTTTACCCTCTAACAATCCCATGCAGGAGGTTACTAACCTATTTCTATAGATTAGGAACTGTGCTGAAAGAAGCTGAGTGAATTAGCCAAGGTCAGAAACTTACCAGTGGCAGAGCTAGCACTGATATCCATCGCTCTGGCTCTTGGGCCAGTTTTATTTCCACCATATCACGTTACCTTTTAAATGTACTTATCTCATAAGACCCATTTTCTAATAATTTCACCTTGGTGTAAGACAGAGAGAAAAATCTTTCATTTATTAGCAACGTGGTGCAGAGTTTTGTTTTCCCATCCAAATCATACCACAGGAGGCATTCACTACCCTAGAATAGGGCCTGTGGGACTGGGATAATTTAGTGAGTGAGTTATATAAAAAATATGCCTAGATTAGAGTAGGCTTGAGTCTCAATTTAATTATTTCAGCTAAAACACTGAAGAACTGTAGAGCTGTCACTATAAAATACACTCTTTCCCATTTCAGTGCTATTCCTCGCCTCTCACTACTGCCATTTTGACAGGAGTAGGTCTATTTTAAAGCAACCAACCTAAAATTTGAACAAAGCCACAGTGTTCTAAGGGAAGTTGTTAATTTGAATACAGTTCATCTTGAAAAACTCTGAAAGATACTTCATAATAATTTCTCATGAAACAAAAACTGGAAGCCTCTTAAGGGAACTATGAAATGAGATTTCCTTCTGCAACAAAGTGAGTGCCACACAGTATCACTGCACTGCTGATGCTAGAGAAATAATATCTCTGCTCATAATAAGAATGTGGGGACTCATGAGCGTGTTAATTAAATTCATTTATGTACCTCTTTGAAATTCAGAAAGGCTAGAATGGAGGCAACACATCATCTAAGAGAGCTGTTCCAACTTAGAAATCATCTAAGCAAGCAGAAGGTGGTTGTGTCCCTGGGTCATGGGAATCCCAGAGGGAGAAATGAAGGTAAGGAGATGAATCAGAAGCCACACTTTGATAAGATGGTATACTTGACTCCAAGATGAAAGAGACCATATCTGATCTTCTCACGGCCTTATGGTCCTCGCAAATAGCAGGGATTCAATGCACAGTTGTTGAATGAATGAGGGAAGGCAGTTCTTTTGAGTAAATACAGGAATATGTCTGAAAATAGATCCAATGCAGAGACAGAAATGTGACCTTTTCAAAACAACAGAAGCATTTTCACACTCAATAAATGATAAAATTAGAGTTTCAAATGCTTTATCATGTGGCATAGCTGTTTAAGGACCTCAAGTGAATGAGGGCACCAAACCATCTAGTTTAGTTTCCTGCTCAGGGGCATGTGGTGAATCTGAGGATAAGGAAGGAAAAATGGGGAAAAAAAAATAGAGACAGAGAGGCATTTCCAAGTTCTGAATGCAAACGGGGCAAATGACCTGAAGAGAACATGGGTCATATAACCTCACCTTTTATTCCATAACCAAAATGTAATGAGCAGAGATATTAATCTACTAAAATCACCTCTAGAAATATTACAAAATAAAGTAAAAATCTATTGAATATTCAAGACTTTAAGTAATGCCTTTTTACATTTAAAAATCAAGTTATTTCCAGTCCAGTTAAACATCCCTTCTTAAGATTTTCAAAAATCACTTCCAAAATTAAAAAGGATGTAGGGGTAAAAAAAATGTTCTCTCTCCCTTTCTAGGCTCTTTGGCTGGTCTGATAATCAAACTGACATAAGACAGATTAAGAGGAGAAAAACAAGTTTAATTTTGTATATATGGGAGCCCCATAAAAACATGAGGCTCAAAGAAGCTACCAAAGCAGAAATCTTTTAGACAAGGAAAACAATAAATTTGTGAAGAACTGACAAGATCAAGGGGTTTGGGCATGGGGTAGTAAATCAGTGAGAAGTAACAAGCTTTGTTTATGTATGCCTTCTTGGCCCTAAATTCCCTGTCTCTGATGATAAGGATGCCTTCCACCCTCCTGGTACAGGGAAGGTATCTTTCACATGGGGGATTTATTTTCTGCTTTCAGGGGACCAAAGGTGGGTAAAGTGTCCTTCTAGAACAGGCTGTTTCTCATATAACTTCAATTCAAAAGAATTAGTATACCAAAGTGAAATATTTGGGGATAGTATACTCTGCTCCCCTTCAGAAAATAATTCTAAATTTATACTTAACCACCTCTTGTTTGCCGCTTCTGCAAAGACCTAGGCATGAATAATGAATAACAGAAATGATACTATTAAGCATTTCAAATTATTCTTTTGAATAAGATCATTTTATTTAATTTTGCATTTTCCCCCCTAAGGACTGGGTGTTAGCAGTTGCCATCTCACTGTTTCAATGTTTCTATTTCATTTTTCTTCATGACTTAAAAAATACTGGGAGATAATATTTTAAAATCGATGGCTATTTGTCTACTCTATTGTTGAAAATCATGCACTAAATATGTACTGAATCACTATTCCAACTGATGCTGCAGATAAATGTTAAGATCTGCTTTCACTGGAGGAGGTGATGGAGAGGACCTGAGCACCAGCTGACCCGTGAGCTGGACCCAGGCAATCAGAGGCTCCTCGTTTCTTCTGCATCCTTGGAATAAATGTTCTGACCACCGTTCTCATAGCCAGAGCTGTTTCAAGGATGCAGGCTTGAGAGAGTGAGGCGTTAACAGCCATCTGGATGGTATATGTGACTCAATTCAGTTAAGGCCAGTTATATACACTTTTAAGATTCTGGTAGATGGGGTGTGGACACCTACGCAACTGTGGCCATACAAGACAAGCCTCGTATGTAAGTTCTCTTGCTTCTTAACCTGCCAACTACGCATCTGGAGTGGTCTGCCTCTTTCTTCTGTCTCTCTTTGCCCTCCATGTGTGGGACCAGTTCGCAAACCAACAGCTTTATGCACAACAGTGAAGAAGGTTGCTTTGACGCTGGTACACTTTCTACATTAGTTTTCTATTTCACTTCTGAACAACCTTTTGGGCTCCCTGACTTCCTAAGACCAGTTTTCCTGGGTTCCACTTCTATACATCTTATTCTTTCCTAGATAAGAACAATCCTAGAAGAGTTATTAAATAGAATTAGTAGAAATAGTTTGCCCAAATGGAAAAATTCATTTAAGCAAGGTTCTTTCAAAACCAAGGCAAAATAACTGAATGGTGTTATTTCAGGGACTATGTAAGCTGCTCTCTTTTCTGTCACTCTTTAAAATTCTGTCACAGTATCAACAAAACCCCTATGCTATGGGCTTCCTTTAACAGCAGAAAAATGGACTAGCATTGTTTTTATGAAAAAATAATGAAGGCTGATGATGGACAAGTATAGAATTGGGGGAGATATTTTTGAGCAGGAAGGCTTACTCAGAACTTCTTGGGCAGCTTATTGGCAAAGAAATCCATAAAGACGGATGTGAAAGCGAGTGAATAAATCTATACTTCGATTTTAAAGTTCACTTCACATACTGGTGACAAAAGATGACAGATTGGGGTCCTGGAAGAAAATTCATCAACAGTATCAACTCGCTGTATTTAACCAACACAGCACACTTGTTGGTCTGCTCTTAGAAGGGAAAATACTGGAATTGATGATTCTCTGAAGCCAGACATTTTAAATTAACGTGTTTCAGGAAAAGAACTGCCAATTCCTGGCCAAGGTTTGACTCTCTGATAATGCAATGAGGTATCAGGACTTTCACTGCCTTAGTTCAGAGTGACTCTCTGAAACACTAGATTTCAGATGATTCCCTCAAATATCACTCAGGAGAGAGTGTTTTACTCCTTCATATATGGTCTCTAGATGGACTCAACTTTGACCAGTATTTTGAGACCTGCTCTTCTATTTCTTTTTCTAGTGCCAACTCCCCATAGCTGAACCTTAAAACACATGCCACTAGGAACCCCGGAAAGCTGGCTAGCTTTCCTGGACTTGATATAACAGGTAAGGTATTCCTATATGGGGAGATATTAGTCAAAGGATACAAACTTTCGGGCTTCCCTGGTGGCGCAGTGGTTGAGAGTCCGCCTGCCGATGCAGGGGACACGGGTTCGTGCCCCGGTCTGGGAGGATCCCACATGCCGCGGAGCGGCTGGGCCCGTGAGCCATGGCCGCTGAGCATGCGCGTCCGGAGCCTGTGCTCCGCAACGGGAGAGGCCACAACAGTGAGAGGCCCGTGTACCGCAAAAAAAAAAAAAAAAAAAAAAAAAAAAGGATACAAACTTTCAGTTAGATGAATACGTTCTGGGGGTCTAATGTACACCATGGTGATTATAGTTAATAATACTGTATTATATACATAAAAGTTGCTAAGAGAGATCTTAAATGTTCTCACCACAAAAAGAAATTGTAATTACGTGAAGTGACTGAGGTATTAACTAATGCTATGACGTTAATCATTTTGCATATGTATATGTATAACTGATTCACTTTGTTATAAAGCAGAAACTAACACACCATTGTAAAGCAATTATACCCCAATAAAGATGTTTAAAAAATAAAAATAAAATCATTTTGCAAAATAGTGTGTCAAATCCACACTTTGCGCACCTTAAACTTACACAATGTTATATGCCAATTATATCTCAGTAAAACTGTAAGAAAAGTAAAGTGTTCTTAAAAGATTCTCTTGGTCGGTTACATTTCTATTTCTCAATCATATGCTATAGTTCATAAACTCTAAGGCAGACATTTTTACATTTTAAAGATTTGTATCCTCTCTGGAAAAAAAATGTTTTTAACAAACAATGGTATCTGAAATTTGATGGCATGTGATGTCTCATTTAATAAATGTTATGTATGTTCTATTTCTAGGTTTATAATGTTAAACTCTTAACTTCATGTTTTTGAATATAGAATTCTATTAGTTGTTTCAATCCCTGACTGCATACTTATTGTCTCCTATTAGTAAAGATGAAATGTGTTAATTTTTAAAGCAATCTGCTTAAAAAATTACAACTTTATTGTTCTGTTATGTTTTCTGCATTCATGAAGGAAGTGAATTTGGTGCTTCTGAGTCCTAGTCACATTCCTCCTGTCTCAATTCCCAAATATAGAAATCCCTTGATTAAATAAATATCCAATTATGGTTAAAGATAGATGTGCAGACCTGCACAACATCTAGGGACCGGTGTCACCTAGATATGTATTTTAGAGTGTGGGTTATATGCACAAAATTAAGATAGTCCTATATATACAAGGACTGCCCATTAATAAATGTAAGTATACATATAGATATATCTAGGTATATCTAGGATCTCCCGATTAATGGGTGCATTTCTAGGTAATGCTTTTAGCAAAACAGCTAACATTCTAAATGGAGACATTCTTAAAGTAGGGAGAAAACCAGGCTGCATTGAAGAGTCTCATTTTTTTTAAAAGAGAAATACCATATGATATCACTTATATGTTGAATCTAAAATATGACACAAATGAACCTATCTATGAAACAGAAACAGAATCACAGACACAGAGAACAGACTGGTGGTTCCCAAGGAAGAGGGGGTTGGGGGAGGGATGGAGTGGGAGGCTGGGGTTAGCAGATGTAAGCTTTTATATACAGAATGGGAAAACAACAAGATGCTACTGTATAGCACAGAGAGCTACTATATGCAATATCCTATGATAAACCATAATGGAAAAGAATATATGAAAAAGAATGTAGGGCTTCCCTGGTGGCGCAGTGGTTGAGAGTCCGCCTGGCGATGCAGAGGACACGGGTTCGTGCTCCGGTCTGGGAAGATCCCACATGCCGCGGAGCGGCTGGGCCCGTGAGCCATGGCCACTGAGCCTGCGCGTCCGGAGCCTGTGCTCCGCAACGGGAGAGGCCACAACAGTGAGAGGCCCGTGTACAGAGAAAAAAAAAAAAAAAGAATGTATATATATGTATAACTGAATCACTTTGCTATACAGCAGAAATTAACACATTGTAAATAAACTAAACTTCAGTAAAGAAAATATTGATTTAAAAAAAGTTTCATTTTTTTTATGAAGAGTGTGGTTTATCCCTGTCAAAGTGCTCTCACATTCAGCTCATTTTACCTTTAGCCATTACATTGAGAGGCATGTCCCAGGTCATGGATGACCCCCAGGGGCCACACTGCTCCGATGCTCCAGATATGGGTTGTGTCAGACAGGGCTCTCAGAGTTTACAAAAGTGACCAAAGAGGGCATCAACCTACCCAAGCACAGACATTTTTCCTTTTTTAAAAAAGTCCCATTAATTTAATTAGTTAGTACACTGGATGCCAATAGATGGTGCTTTACTATTTCAGACCAAAAAGTGTACAGATATGAAGTCACTATTTCAGTCTGGAAGGAAATACATTTATTCAAGTCTACCTTAGACTTCCTATCATTGCGTTGGGCCCTTCTGTTCCTCATTCAAATTGAAATTGAGTTGATTTTTAAAAATTGAGTATGTGCTCCCAAGTGTGTTTCTCATCATCCCTCTTGGGGCCATCACAACAGCCCATAGCTGTGCTGTGTAAAAGGAGGAAATAGAAAGGGACTATCATGCAGTTATGATTTCCTTGCTTCTTGAACAGTTTAGGATTATGACAAATGCAAACAACGCTGGGTTTGCTTGTTGGAAAAAAAAAGATAAAATAAGCAAACTAATATTTATCAGAGAAGATTTCTTCCATTTGGAGAATTCAACAGTTTTGACCTCCTGAGTAATCTGTTTATAACATCAATTTTAGTGAAATGGAGCAAAGAAAATGTGTGTTACTTATCTTATTTACTTACTCATGCAAGTACTATGACCTACTGTGTGTTATTTATGTAGGTGACTCTTTACTGATAACACTCTCTTTTTACTAGTAAAATAGTCCTCTAAAAAATCACAGCATGTTTGTTTAACAGAAGCTTTTCCCATACATACCGAATGTGCTCAGCTTTGCAACAGCTAATGAATGACAGTGGCAAGTACAGTCGGTGAATTACTCAGCCCCTCAGTCTCTTCTTGGGAGCCCCTCAGCTGGTTTTTGAGCGCTTTGCCATGATACTTTGTGCTCTGCTCCTGTCATCAGGGAGATGTGCCTTGGGAAGGGAACTCACATTTTTTGAGATAGCATGTGAATTTGAGAAGTGATGTGAACTCAGACTGCTAATCAGATCAAAGGGTATTAAAGTACTTCACAATCTTAAAATTAAGGGTGAATGAACAAAATAAACTACAGGCCTTAGAATTTCCGACTCTTAACATTAGTTACTAAATCTATGGTCTCTATAGATTCTTTGCCCCTGGTCGTATTTCATCCTTCTCAACATTATCTGTAATGGTTTAAAAAATATAGTGTTAAAATATCACATTCTTTAGTTCTAGGTTGCGAACAGGTATTACGTATATAGAATGCCCAGATCTCAGTGGAATCCTAAAGGATTTAGATACAAAACAATTTAAAATTTCAACACATTAATCTAGCAAAAAGATACTAATCTCCTTTTTTAAAAAAAATTTGTTAATGAGGACTTTTCTTATACCACCCAGGACAATCAGATGTTTGTCAAAGGGTTACAGATAACTACTAGGGTAAAAATAGCTAAGGAGAGTAAGGTAGAGAAAAAAGAAATCACATAATAACTGAATTTAAGAACTATGGCTTTATAGGGAAGATTGTAACCAAACACTAATATTTAAATTGGAAAATAGGGCTTCTCAGTCTTTTTATTTTTATGCAGTAATAAAAGACTTGCCAATGGCGAGATTACGTGCACAATGAGCATGAGTAACTTCTATTAATATCAAGGGCTAATATCTACCCTCCATTAACATGTGTAATTCCCTCAGGAAGTAATGTGTAATCTTTGCCCTCAGATAATCAGGTCAATTTTGTGAATGAATATCTAAGGACAACATTTGAACCCTTGTTTAAACTTTAATTGGAAAGATATAATATGAAAAAATGAAAAGGGAGTTAAGAAAGGTGTTTAAAAATAGGAAGGTTCAGCCTTTGCTGAAAGAACTTTGATTGTAGAGCTATTGAATTAATTATATTTACATTATATGCTAATTATATGCTAAAATATTATTTACATTATATGCTAATATATCAACTTGAAATGCTAAGCTGTAAATTCATGAAGATAGAATAATTACCTCCACTGAACCCTCCCTAAAACACCATTCCCCAAATATCTCAGCATTGTCAATATCTTGAAAAGATATTGTTGCAGTGTAGTGATTAGGAAGTGGAAATGGAATGAGGCCAGGTGCAAGGTGTAAATTTAAATGTGGAATCAACCTCAATTGCTCATGTTGATATGAAACCTTCTAGAAAATGTATTTGTCCTTGTAAAAATAGTTTATATAGATGGCTGGGATTGAAAAATTCTATGTCTCTTTCAACTATGCCTTAGTTTAAAATAGTCTTTGAATATCTGAGTTTTCTGGTATAAATTATTCAAGGTAAAATAATAATTTATCATGTCATTAAGTATTACTCTAAATTAAGATATTATTTTATCAGAATATTGCTTACAGTTGAAGAGCTAAAAGATGACAGTGACATGCTATGTTAGAATTAGAACATCCACATGAAAATTCAGTTTTCTAATTACTTTGTCTACATGGCAACACTGAACAACAAATAAGAAACCATTAGATAATGACTGACGCTTAAATTCTCATCTTGGCATTATTTATCTTTAAATAGACAGTTTTTTTATTATATTCATTCTATATGTACATCCTTTTGATCAACAGACATTATTGCTAACATTTGCTTATTCTAATTTTTTCTCTCTGTAGGAATAATCAGATCTTTTCATGAAATAAGATTTTTTCTTTTATCTTTTCTGCTAAAAGTTTCTTGAAATGGGACTTTCAGAAAAAAATTTTTTTCTGAATATTTAAAAGTATATTATTTAAAATTAAATATAAACAACAATGTAGTATAAATACTGTGGTATGATTTTTACATTACAATATATCTTTTATTAGAAAAAAGTGATCAGGTATTTGTAAAAACTCACGTAAGGAGAAAACCATCCAATAGGTCTGAAGTAGGAAACAACATAGAAAAATCGACGTTCCATTAATCAGAAGGCTTATCCAATTTTACCAGGGACAAGTCACATCATTAAATGATCCAGATACCTGTGTCAGCAAAAGGTGCTGCATGAGGTGGCTCTTTCTTATTTCCATCCCATAAACCTAATCTTTTGGGGATGAGAAGAAATCCTAGGATGGTCCATCAGCCATGGTCTAATCCAGTCATTAGACACAGTGTCCTGGGAGAACTTTTGTTCAGTTCCTATTTATGATCTTAATGTTTTTCACGCAAGAGATCTCCCTCACCTCCTTTTTGTGGGCAGAAAACAAATGACACTAGTAAATTGTTACAGCTGTCTATTGTTCTTAAATAATTCACACTAAGATCTATTTGTAGCTTTTACAGAAAAATGCGTACATTTATTAGAACAAAGGGAACAGAAAATACTTGTTTGTTGTTGAAGATTCTGAACACTGACTAATCTCTGACTACTTTCTATCTTAGTGCAGGTGGGCCAAGTGCACTGGTCCAGTTTTGGCCCTGACAGGGGTCAGTCCATCTAGTGGCACAGCATGGAGAAACTGTAAAAAAGATTTACTTTATATTTATTCTGAGTAATTTGAAAACTATTGTAAAGGCTGTAAGGCAACAACACAATTTGGAAAAATAAAATTGAAATTTCCCATAATACCTATATACCTTTTTAAAAATTTTTGCATGTTGCCCTTGCATGTTTCCACTTGCATAGTCCCATGGTTTAAATAAAAGTTAAGTTGCAATTTATAGGCAAATACTAAATAATATTTTAATGTTTTTCCTGTTGTTTTAAGAAACTATTTTCTTGTATTTGCTGACACATATTAAACTTTAACGATGAATAACTGCTGAATGAAATGACTAACTCAGTTACTGTTTTGGCAACTTAATCACACTCAGGCCAATCTTCCACTATGAAAGTGATTTATATTCAAGACTTCACCACCCATGTAGGAGGTCCACTCTTTAAGCCTGCAGATCCTCTTGATAGCTAAATTTTACTCTCCTATTTTAAAATTTTATCTTAAATGGCACATTGGAACTGCCGTATCTCCTTTTTAATGGGTCGGGGTTCCAAATTCATTGATAGTCTTGCATCGTAGTGCACACTTCTGGTCTTCAAACTTTACTCAGTATCCACTCTGTGCCAAGCACTCTGCCAGCTTCTTACTGGCCTAAATTTTATAATACCACAATGTGCCTTTCATCTCTCTCACCCTTCCTTTATAGTCACGGCTAGGTGTAAGGCATCTGCCAGCTGTCTGTAATGACCTGTCAGCCTGCAATTGCTTTGTCTGGTCTGTCAAGTTGCACTGTGACTGTCAGTAGAGCGAGGGAACTTGATTGAGCCTAGGAAAGAGTTCTTGAAAACACACAGGAACAGATAAAGCGGGACAGAGATGCAAACAGGACTGGGAGGCATTCTCTAGAGTGCATCTGATTTTATGGTTACAGACACAGAGAAGCAAATAAGTTACGGGGCTTGTGAGAGGCGCTGTAGCTTACTGGTTAAGTATGAATCCTGGCTCAACCATGTACTATTACTAGTAGTAACTAGCAAGTTATTGAACTTCTCTGTGTTTTAAGACTTCCCATCCATAGTATGGGGCTAATAAGGAGCATGCATTTTAGAGATGTATGAAGACTAAATGAGCTAATACCTGTGAAATATTTAGATCAGTAACTGGGACACAGTAAGTACCTCATGTGTTTTTTAGTTAGGTCAACTCAGTTAGTGACTGAGCCAAGACAAGAACCATGGTCCCAGAAAGTTTCTAGACTGTCTTCTCCTTATCACTACAACTTCTGAATGAAATGGAAGTCAGAGAAGCAACAGAAACCAATAGCCCAGAAATCCCAAATGGTGAGAAGAGGTGAGTGGAAGAAGGAGGTCACTGTCAGCATAAATGAGAACTAATGGAGGGACAAGTAAGCTGTCCCAGATGCTACAGAGGCAGACCAAGCTCCCCTCCCTGTCCTCTGGACCCAGTGCTATCTATAGTGGTCTGGTCATCTTCCACTGTCTCTCAGCAGCTGAGCCTCCTACCCTCAAAACACCCTAGGAGGCAAAGCATATGACCAGTTCACATCACCGGGCCTCGCATCAGCTGTAAAGAGCTAGAGAAAAGCGAGGCCGTTAGCAACAAGGTCAACGAAAGCACTTAGCATGTGGGGGAGGGTACATGATGTGTAAACCCACTGAAAGGTTGGGATGTAAGTAAAACAGGATGCTTATTTCAAGAACTTCTCAGAGCTTTTAATGTACTAACATACATTCCAATCCCTAAGAGATGGCTATAGTAAATAACGTTTTTCAAACATATTTGACCACAAAACCCTTTTCAAATGGTATATCTTGTGGTATAGGAAACATATTTTAGATATGCCACCATAATCCATACATCCTTTATAAATATAATTTATTGTCGAATCTATAAAAATCTCTTAAGACATGACTTGAATCAGACGTGGATTACATTGCCACAATTAAGTAATAAAGGTTAATGTAAAATAATTTATTAATAAATAGAGCCTCCATTATTAAAACAAGAGTCACACTGTGGAAGATTTTCTCTTACCTACCACATTTTAACAGACTTTATGAACCTTACATGCCAAGACACTGTCAGTAAGACTAACTAAATACCAATTTTCTTCACAAAGTTATACATTGTCTCATTTATCTGTGCTGGTCTATAAGCTTATCATGTTCTAAATAATATACCTTTTAGCAGTAAAAATCTAAGAGTCTGATTGATGTTGTAACAGTACACTTTACAAACTTCCATCTTGTGAACAACTGCATTTTCAGTTGTGATTCACTGAAAGCAGGTCTATTTGACATAATCCTGAAGGAGAACTGATGTTACTCATAGAAAAGTGAATTACACAGATGCAAATTACTGTTACAATGATGCAAATCACTGCCAAATTGTATTTTTTAATATAGCTTTTCTCTTCAGTTTAACTCAACTTCGTTATCCTGTAAAGCATCAACTCAAGGCACAGTGGCCAAGATGGCAGAGCAGGAAGACCCCGAACCCACCTCCTCCCACGGGCACACAAAATTACAACTATTTACAGAGCAAGTATCCAAGAGAACAACCTGAAGAGTAGCAGAAATGATTTCTCACAACTCAACATATAAAGAAGGAACCACAATGAGACAAACAGTCGGGACAGAGACATGGTAGAGTCAAGACTCAACCCCTGGGTAGGTGACCCACAAGTGGGAGGCTAATCACAATTGCAGACGTTCTCCCTAAGGAGCAAGGAGTCTGAGTCCCACACTGGGCTCCTGCAGTGCGAAGACAAGCAGCCAGAATGTCTGGCTATGAAGGCCAGTGGAGCTTGTGGACAGAAGAGCCAGAGGCCTGTAGGAAGCAGAGACTATGCTATTAAAGGGCTCACGCAAAATCTCACATGCTCTGAGACCTAACACAGAGGCAGTAATTTGAAAGGAGCCTGGGTCACACCCACTTGCTGATCTTGGAGAGCCTCCCGGAGAAGCAGTAGGCAACTGGGACACCCCCCTGGGGATACAGATACTGGCAGCAGCCATTTTTGGAAGCTCATCCTACCATGAGGTTGGCAAGCACCATTTTGGAGTCCTCCCTCTAGCTTACCTTCCCACCAGCTGGGGTGCACTGCTCCTGGGACCATCTAGGCCAAGCAACCAGCTGCTTAGGGACCCAGCCCTGCCCACCAATGAGCCAGCAGCCTCTGCATGAGGCAGGACCTGGCAGCCAAACAGGCTTCAAATACTTTTTTTTTTTTTCAATTGAACTATAGTTGATTTACAATGTAAATACTTTTATTTGAAGTATAAAGGCATCTCCTACATAAGGCCACATCTCCAAGATCGGGAAATGTAACTGACTTACCTAAAAGTTTGAAGGAAACACAGACAGTTAGGCAAAACGAGGGAACAGAGGAATATGTTCCAAATGAAGGAACAAGATAAAACTCCAGAGAAAGAACTAAGCTAAGTGCAGATAAGCTACCTGTCAATAAAGAGTTCAAATAATGATCATAAAGATGCTCAGCAAACTCAGGAGAAGAATGGATGAACACAGTGAGAAGTTTAACAAAGAAAGAATGCCTGTTATTGACTTCTAACTTAGTTCTGTTGTCACTGAAAACATACTTTACATAATTTTAATTTTTTGAAATATATTGAAACTTGTTTTATGGCCTAGCATATGGTCTATTCTGGAGAATGCTTTGTGTGTACTTGAAAATAATTTTTATTCTATAGTCATTGAATTAAGTATTGTATATTTGTCAGTTGTGTTGTTTATCTATATCTTTTGCTGATTTTCTGTCACGTTCTTTTTATTTTTAAGCCTGACCCCTTAGGGGTTGCCCCTATGCCTGCAAAGCTGGATGTCTGCCAATAATTTGACAGAGGTTGTGCTCAAAGGCCTCAAGCCAGTAAGGCTTCTTACTTACGTACCAATGGAACTATGTGTGGGCAAGGGAGCACATACAAACTTTAGTCTGTTTTCAAGCACGCCCAGCTTTTACTTACCCCTGGGCTCTTTTCTGTCTCCTCTGTGCACCTGCATAGTCTTAGGGGAAGCAGACATATGTGGACAGCTTGGCCCTTCTTTAGGCTCCACTGTGTAGGCAGTTTTATCTAGGAATAGGCTTGCCCCAACTAGGACGAAGACATCACGATAACAGAGCCATTGACCCTTTGTGCTTACCCACTGTCAAGATTATCACTTTCACTGACAACAGCAGTGAGCATAGGTATCTTCCACCACTGTCAACTGAGTGAGCCCCTTTTGACCACTGCAGCAAAAATGCTGGTCTAATGGCCTACTCTGCTCCGGCAGAAACTCCATACTGACTGAGCTGCAGGGGAAAGGAGGAGGACAGGACAAGCTCTAGCCACAGACTCCCACTATTCTCACCTGAAGTTCAGCAACTCCTCAAGCGTAAGCTCTTTTCAGATTGCTGTACATCTTTGGTCTATTTTTATGGCATTGAAATGGTTATATTTTGTTAATTTTTCTCAACTTCAGAGTTGCTCTTTGGGGAAAGGATTTGCTAACCTCCTTCTTCAGCTATGGCCAGAAGTCAGAAGGGTGTTCTTTCTTTTGGAACATAAAACATGAATAAGGAAAGGGTCAGATTTCCTCTCCCTCTGACTGCTTAGGGCTGTGGCAAGGGGTGGTGGGGCTATACTGCAAACAGTGTTCACCAGAAACGAGGGGGAGTACAGAAGGAAAATGCAAAGTGATGGATTCAAGACCACACCCCCCTTGAAGTGTACGTGCATGAAGGGTACACAGAGATTATACTGATGTATGTATAATTCATGGATCTCTATGTAAATGGCTACGCAGAAGAGTTGGAAAAGAGAGGGAAGAGATATTTGCAAATAACAGTGTTCCTGAGCTGTCACTTGCATGACTAGTTCTTGGGGAAAAGAAAACATCCCAAATGCTTGACTCTTAAAGGTTTTATATTCCAGGCACAGGAGCTTGTGACCTTGGACTCCCTGTTACACCTTCTGTCAGACTCTTTCTACATCTTTCCAACAGAGATATGATAATATTAATAGAGTCTGGCTGAGTAAAGTTAATGATGGTAAAGCATTTGTAAGACTCTGGAAAAATAGGTCTCAGGGTACATACTTCAGAGGATGTGTTATTTAAGCTGGCAGTTTTAGATGCATCTCAGCTTCTAATAATGTGGATTTCTTTCAATCTCTTAAGTAAATGTCTCAAACGCTCACCACTACTTTTGTCAAAAAAAAAAAAAGAAATACTATCTAGTAGAATTAAAATGTAATGCCACAACTACAGTTAGTGTAAAGACACACATTTGTATTTGTTTATCACTTACAAGCATTTTTAGAAACTGAAACATAAGAAGAGGGACCAAATTAAATGGGGTAGCATCTGGGAGTGGGGCTCTGGGGATGGGAATGATGAAAGGTAAAGCGAGGCTCTAAGCTGTGCTTATTGCATCCCCCCCAGCCCTCACCAAAAGGAACCAGGTCTCTTCATGATGTTTCATGAGTTCCAAAGTGTACCTCAGACCCGCAACAAAACCTTAAGTCTTCTCTCTAAGGTTACTCTCTTCCCAGATGAGATGAAAAATATAATGACTTACAGGTAGGGTTCTCTTGAGGGTGTGGCTTTGGGTGAAGGAAGAATGAGAAGGGCAGGTTCCCTTCCAGGAGAGAGGGCATTAAAAAATTGCATATATATATAAATATAAGCATATATATATATATATATATATATATATATATATATATATATATAAAACACATATTTACTATAAGGGATTGGCTCATGTGATTATGGAGGCTGAGAAGTTCAACATCTGCAGTAGGCAAACTGGAGACTCAGCAGAGCCAATGGTATTAGTTCTAGTCCAAGTCTGAATTCAAAATCAGGAGTAGACTGATGTTCCAGTTCAAAGACAGTCAAGTAGAGAGAAAGAATTCTTTCTGACTTAGTCTTTTATTCAAGTCTTCAATGGATTGGATGAGGCCTATCCATATTGTGGAGGACAATCTGCTTTATTTAGTCCAATGATTCAAATATTAATCTCATCCAGAAACATCCTCACAGACCCACCGAGGAATAATATTTAACCAAATATGTGGGCACCCTGTGACAGCCTAACTGACACATAAAATTTACCACCGCACTATTTCCTGAGTGTTAATGGATCGCTGCCAGAGACAACCATGGCCAGACAATTGTCTGACCACTTCCAGTTTCGAACCTCTCACAGATTCCAGACTGTGGGCACCCACTTTCTACAGGAATTCTATTATCTAGTGCTGTGTAACAAATTACCAAAAACTTAGAGGCTTAAAACAGCACATATTTATTATCTCATAGTTTCTGTGCATCAGGAGTCCAAGCCTGCCTTACTAGGTCCTCTGCTTCTGGGTCTCTCAGAAGGCTGCAATCAAGATGTCAATACCTGGGGTGTCACCTGAAGAGTCAGTTAAGGAAAGATCTGCTTCCAAACTCACTTGGTTGTTGGGAGGTTGGGTTGCTCTCAGGTCATTGCCCTGAGGGCCTCAGTTCCTTGCTGCTTGTGGGCAATAGGTCACCAACAATTTCTTGGCCACACAGCCTTTCCAACATGACCACTTGCTTTATTAAACCATGCAAACCAAGAAGGCAATAGGGACGAGAGTCTGGTAGTAAAACAGAAATCACAATCTTACGTAACCTAATCATGGAAGTGACATCCATCACCTTTGCTGTATTCCATTGGTTAGAAGAAAATCACAAGTCCCACCCAGAATCAAGGATAAGAAATAAGGCAAGGACACGAATACCAGGAGGTGGGGCCACTGGGGAACATCTTAGAGTCTGACCCTGAGATACTGTGATTTCCTAAATGATGAGACATAAAGGCGTCTTTTGTTATTCATAATAAATCTTTTTCAACACCACCTGCATTTATGTTAATGAGATGACTTTTGGAAAACCCCTGAAGATGGGGGTTGGTTGCCAGGGGGAACCAACCAGATGATTAGATGAACTTTTAGTCCCCAAACTCCTGGTACGGGAGAGGAGTTGGAGATTGAGTTCAATCATCAGTAGCCATTGATTTAATCAATCATGCCTTTGTAATGATGCCTTCGTAAATATCCCTTAAGTATGGGATTCAGAGAGCTTCTGGGTTGATGAACACATTGAGGTGCTGGGAGGGTGGCACACCCAGAAACGGCATGGAAGCTTCACACCCCTTCCTCACATCTTGCCCTATGCATGTCTTCCATCTGGCTATTCCTGAGTTATAACCTCTTGTAATAAACTGGCAATAGTAAGTAAACTGAGTTTTTTGAGTCATTCTGCAAAAGATTGAAACTGAGGAGGAGGTTTGGGGAACCTCCGATTTATAGCAGGTCTGTCAGAGCACAGGTGACAACTTGGCCTTGTAATTAGTGTCTGAAGGTGGGCAGTCTTCTGGGGCTGAGGACTTAACCCATGGGTTCTGTGCCAACTCCAGGTAGGTAGTGACAGAATTAAGTTAAATCTGTTGGACACCTAGTTAGTGTCTGCTGAAGAGCGGGCGAGTTCCTCGGTGTGGAAACTCCTTATTCAGTTGGCAAGCAAAAGTGTGGAGCGCTGTAGTAGAGGAGAGGAGAAACACAGAGAGCTTTCCCTTTCTGACCCCCACAGCTGGGCAGGAAGGACTATGGGTGATCATCAGCTCTGTCTCCGCCCTGTGTCTCTGCTACTTGTAAGGTGTGCTCTTGGAGTTTTCTGGCCTCCTCTCCCATCGGCCACAGGCTGAAAAGCTTCACATTCTGGCTGGCTCCTCCTGACCTCGTCGTCTTGCTCTGCCGCTCCCTTATACTTTTGTCACTTAGCACACTCCCTCATCGCAAACCAACCCCCTGCTCAGATTTTAAATGATTTTTCTGTTTTGCACAAAGAGGCAAATTAACTTCAATTCCAAAAGAGCTTCAATGTTCTGAGCTCACAGGTGGAGAGATGAGGCTGTTTTGTGCCTGTTCCGACCTCAGGGCTCCCTCTTCTTAGATACAGGAATAAAGCTGAATTGTCAGCATTTCTCCTCTCACATTCTCAGGACACCACCTGGAAAAGGGAGCCGAGATTTCTTTCACACGTCCATATTAATAACTAGTCTTCTGTACTCCTGCATGTACTGCTTGGAGAACTTGATCATCCTAACTATACTTATGAATCCCCTCCAGGGGCGCATCTCTCTTGTTGCACAGCAGCTGGATGTCATCCCCTTTGGTGGCGATTATGGGTAGTCTGCTGGACAAGAGGCTCCCATGGCCCTGACTTTCACAAATATCCCCAATCCCTGTTATGGGCTTCTCAGAGAATTTTGTTAACAGCCTCCTATCAATAGGTCCTGACTACTCCAATCCCTAGCATCTTACCAAGACATTCATGCATGTATTAGGTATGCACCGACACTCTGAGGACTTTCAAACCATTGAGGTGAAGAAATTAATACCTGTTACCAGTACATTAGACAAAAAGCGTGGCACTAACAATTAGATCCTCTCTCATGCTTCTAGGACACATTTTAGTACGCATTGTTTATTGAGGATACATTTGCTTCAATCTATTTAACCTTTGCACTGGCAGAGGAAACAGATACTTTCCTAAATAGTTACAATCACTCTTAAAAACTCCATTCAACACCTACATTTTCAAAACAAAAATAGATCATTCACTAAATACAAACCACTGTATCAAATGATGGGGGTCACACAAAGAGACCATAGCTATGGTCTTGCTGTTTAAGAAGGCACAATTAGGGCTTCCCTGGTGGTGCAGTGGTTAAGAATCCACCTGCCAATGCAAGCGACACAGGTTTGAGCCCTGATCCAGGAAGATCCCACACAACGTGGAGCAACTAAACCCGTGCGCCACAGCTACTGAGCCTGTGCTCTAGAGCCCACATGCCACAACTACTGAAGTCCGCACGCCTACAGCCCATGCTCCGCAACAAGAGAAGCCATGACAATGAGAAGCCTGTGCACTGCAACAAAGAGTAGCCCCCGCTCGCCGCAACTAGAGAAAGCCCGCGCGCAGCAACGAAGACCCAACACAGCCAAAAAAAAAAAAAAAAAGGCACAATTAGTTGTATGGTGAAAGCCTACACTCATATTAAAAAAGTTCACTCTGCAGTTAAGTTTGGCCGGCTCAGTCCTCCACACCTGCTGTGCCAACCTGTTTCCCCATTAGGGTTGAAGCTCCTTGAACATGGACTGCATATGTTCTCTCTTTATCCTTCAAGTTGAGTCTTGAGCTCAAGATTCCTTTTAGAAAATAGATGAATATTTTTCGGTGTAAATTACTAGATTGAGAATATTAGCAGCAGAGAAAAAAATAAAGACCAAGGTTATGAAGAAAGGCCAGTGTGCCTTCCCCTCTCCAACATTCTCTCCCAGCCCAACAAATACTAAAACAATCTGTTCTGGAACTAGCTTCTTTGGTATTGCGATTGGTGGACATTGCCACATTGCCCCCTTTGCAATAGGAAGCTCAATTACTATCTCCATTCACAAAAATCACATATAGGATGGATATTACTATAAATTCAAAACGGGACTCAGATAAATGAGTCTCTCCACTCATGCTTGTGGATCACCTGGGTCTTTGTCTTCCTGAACAGGCAACACTCTTTTCATTAGAAGCTATCAGGCGTGTCATCATTTCCAGTACCCTGTCCCATTTCCTTGTGCCGTTCAGTCTGAAGTTGTCTCATGGCCAAATTTAAGATTCTTTGGAGGAGCTGAACCATTTCTCCACCAGTTCTGTAGCGATTATCCTTGTTTAATGAAGTCTGCTGATACCTGTAGAGTCAGAGCCAAAAGCAGCCTTGGGGAGATGTCCTTAAGCCCAAATAGCGTGTATGCAGATGTGTCACAGGAAGACATTATCTAGATATTGTCTCCTCTAACCTTTGGAGAAGCCATATAATGCTTTCCTGAGCTGGAAAGGGAGAACAGGACTGATTTTTGCTCATGAAAAGCTGTGAAATAATGGAGGCAAGTGCTTTCTGGTGTATCCTTATAAGAGAAACATTTGTAAGGGTAAAGAGATTAAATAAGGAAAACAGCAACATTTAATGGAGAGAAGCTATTTCAGGCATAATGTCATGTGGGTTTTCCTATCTCCAGTGTTCTCTTTAGAGACTGGAATTCCCTGGTGAGGGATTATATCCCTTTTGGGGGACGAGGAATCAGGCATCTCAAAAGGAAAATCAAATGGCTTTTCATCTCTCAGTTGAAAGTCCTTTATTAGGAAACAGGACCTTTAAATGTGCCTTTCTCTGAATTAATTTTCATTTTCCAAAAACATGTGCAGGTGTCTGAATCAGACGGAGTGAAAGCAGGTGTGGGGAAAAATAATTACCTGGTGCCTATACACACTTAATCTCATCTCAGAAGGATACCTGCAAAGCCATTTGGTAAAATTGTTTCTCGGGTCCAAAATGAAAAGGTTATGAGAGGTGAAAATCCATGATTTGATTTTTGTGGTCTTATCTCTCTTCTTTTTTCCCCAACAATAGAACTTCAGTTATCAAAGGCTTGCAATTGTGAAAAGACAACTGCTTTGTAAAAGCAAAACTTCAGCTATTGCAAGTAAGCATTAAAATGCAAAGCGTCAACTGCTGCTTGCCAGAGGGAATAAATATTGCAATAGCTTTCTTCAGAATGCTTGTTAGAATGCCGGCCTGGATAACCCCTGAGGTGGGTGACATTAGAGATAATCAATTTAACGCATATGTTTAAACTCTGTTCAATAAGGGCAAAACAGACCCCGACCCCACCCAATCATATATGGGATATATCGCTACATGATAAACTGAAGGCAGTTAGACAATCTAAGATACCAATACTAAGAAGAAGTTATGTGATTAGCAAAGCCTTACTATGGGGTTTAATTGTATTATTTTATATAATCTCACCAGGCACATTTCCACTAATATGTTTATTGCTGTTTTTCAGTGGCTTGATACATCCTTGTGTTGATTAAATACAGATCAAAAGATTCTTGATCATGGAACCAGTGTTCATTTCTGGTTTTGATTTAAGAAGATTAGTAACTGATAATGATATCGGCTTCCCTCTTTGTGACTTAGTACTTCCTATTAGTGAATCATTCAATTATGACTGAATTGCAGGGATAGTGCAAGAATTTACAAACACTTTATTGCAGATGTTTTATTGCAGATGAGCTAAGCATTCTAATTTGGTAATGACACCTTTTAAAAAATGTAATGAGGCAATGTTCAAACTCCTTAGCTTCTAGCTTCATCTCTGGTGCCATAACTTATATTCAACAGCAAACTATAGTGGTTCCCCATGTACCATATTGATTTTCCTTCTTGGGCATTTGCTGGTGTGGTCCCCCTTTGCTCGGAATGCCCCAAGCAATATACATATTCTCCAAGATTAATTGTTTAAGGCTTACAATTTGTATTAACTCTTTCAGAAAGCAACCCCTGTCTTTTTACACCTGGGCTTTATGCTTCTACCCTGTCCCTTAGCATCTTGTAATTATTACAATTAGAACTCTAACGCAGCTCTTTCACTCTGTTTCCCCCACTACAAAGTTGTTCTTTTGAAGAACAGCAAACATGCTTTATTCATCTTTTTTCTTCTGTGGCCTAGCACCTAACACATAATAAGTACTCAGTAAATATTTGTTAGAGGAAAGACTGAATGACTGACTGAATGGATGAATGAAGCTTTGAGCTCCTTAAAACTCAGCTGTAGGGGATAGGGCAAATATCAGTTAAGTTTCCTTGGTTGAAATAACAAAAACTGCCTCTGACAAGCCTGAGCAGAAAGAGAGAGACTATTTGGAAAGCTACTAAGATAGCACAAGAATAGGAAAAAGGGATGAACAACCAAGCTTTGTGATGACAGTGCTGAGCACAGTTCTGAGTATTCAACCAAGGCGAGTTCATAAAACTTCTAAGGTGCTGCCATCAGGTGGGAAGTTCCAACTACCTCCTGTCCCTGTGTGTTCAATGCCAAGAGAGAGGAGCTGACTGGCCCAGAGAATCTCAAGTGCTCACCACTTAAGATCAGAGGGTTAGGACCTATTATAAGTGCTTGTGCTGGGAAAGTGTCTGTGCAGACATTAGTACTAGCTGCCAGAAGACCTAATCCTCAAAGCCTATGGTACAGAAGGGCTGGAGGGAGAGAGTGAATGTAGACACCTTTTCTATTATGTTTGAAGATCTGTGCATTTTTGAAAAGTGAGTACAGGGGATGGCTTTCAGAAGTTTCAATACTTCCATGGCTTTTTGAACAACTGCTTCCTCTAGATTTCTTTCTGCTTTCCTACAATGCTTCATCTATTTTGGTGTGAGCAGAATTATCATGGGGGTTTAGAATAAAAGTATTGAAACATGGTCTACTCACATTTATTTTAGCTCATACTTTTTAATGCCCATTTTTTGGCATAATTTTTTAGATTTATATTACATGTGTGTATAAGATACGAACACTTACACATAAAGAGGCATTTAATTACTTTTTTACATCAAAGCTGTGTGATCAAAATATTTGGAGAAAACTGTTCTGAAAACGTTAAAGTCTATTAAATTTGAAAGCTATTAAAAAACTATCACTGGAAAGCTATTACAACATAGATATTGATAACAATAATAAAACTTTGTAACATGGCAAACTATTTATTGAAAAATAATATAATATATAAAATATTTTAATATATAAATAACTATGTTAGTATTTTTATTATAAAATAAAAGTTTATTTTTCTGTCTTAGGGACTTGATGAGGTTTCATTGTGATGGTATTCTGTTAAGGTATAGCCTGCTTTATTTTTATTTATTTATTTTTTTTGCGGTACGCGGGCCTCTCAGTGCTATGGCCTCTCCCGTTGTGGAGCACAGGCTCCGGACGCGCAGGCTCAGCAGCCATGGCTCACGGGCCCAGCCGCTCTGCGGCATGTGGGATCTTCCTGGACCAGGGCACAAACCCGTGTCCCCTGCATCGGCAGGTGGACTCTCAACCACTGCGCCACCAGGGAAGCCCCTAGGCTGCTTAATTTTTATTTAATCTAACATTTTTCTCTTTTCCTCCTAAAAAAAAAAATCACAAATATTTCCTGTGATTGTAATAGCAACACCTAATATACAGTAGCTTTCTTCAAGCAAATACATAAAAAATAAATTCTTCAAATGATTTCATCAAGTAAGGAGTATTATATGAAACTTATGGGGAGAAGTGACTTGTTTGCTTGGCATATATCCCAAACTTGATGTTCTAGTTCAATAACCACAGACTTGAAGAATTTAAAAGAAAAAGTGATGCTATTTCTAGATGTACAATTGTCTATTTTGTGATCAAAGATATTAAAACACAAAGTGAAATCTTTCAGGTGAAGTTGTTTGTTTCTGTTGGAAAAGCCAAATGTATGGCACCTTTCTAAGAAATGAGAAAACAGAAAAGCAAATAAGACTGTGTTTACTTGATCAAAGTCAGTAAACAATTCATCTGAGTGTGAGAGATTCTGTCAGCAGTGTTATTTTTTACTGCACAAAATACTGATTTTACCTCTACTCTTTCATTTCATTTTATTTTGAATTGGATTGGGTAGGTTGGTGGTGTCAAGCATACACACATTAGGGAGCTCATCCCTTCTCCTAGCATCAGGCATTTTGTGGAATAGCTTCAGTGACAGTGACACACCTTTTTTTTTTCTTTCTGTTCCTTACTCATTTGGGGACAGAATGGGCAGGTTCAGCTCTGTTCTTTCCTTCTTTTATTAGATCTGCCTGCCTGTAAAGAGGGTTCAGTCTGATGGTGTTGAATTGATTATAGAATTGACCAATTCTCCACTTTTTCCTGTATCTGTGCCCCTGCAATGTAATTTTTCATTCCTCCCATCAAGAGGTGGAGTCTATTTCCCCACGCCTGGCTGTATACTGGTTTTGTGACTTGCCTAGGTTAGCAGAATGCAGTAGAAATGACAGTGTCTTTGTGCTATCCTGGCTCCCTTTAAATCCACATGTGCCATAAGAACAAGCCCAGACTAGCCTGCTGGAGGAAGAGACATCACTTGAAGCAGAAAAAATTGTTCCAACTGAGGGCACCCCAAGCCAGCCAGCGTCCACTTAGCTGACCTGCCAGCTAGCCTTGGATCCAGCTAAGATCAGCAGGACCTTTGGGCCAACTCATAGACTTGTGAGCACAGATAAATGTTTCTTATGTAGACCACTATGATTTGGCAGTTGTCTGTATAAATCATTAATGAGACAGTGGAAAACTGATACATTTGATTTTCCTATGCAGTAAACTTACTAGGACAGGCTCTGCTCCTCTAGAGGAGAAACGTCCTTGCTCAGAACTATGACTTTCTAACACCATTTTGACTGCAGATCTAAAGCCATACTTTCTTTTTCTTTTAAATTTTATTTTTAAATTATTTTTTAAACATCTTTATTGGAGTATAATTGCTTTACAATGTTGTGTTAGTTCCTGCTGTATAACAAAGTGAATCAGCTATACGTATACATATATCCCCATATCCCCTCCCTCTTGTGTCTCCCCACCCACCCTTTCTATCCCACCCCTCTAGGTGGTCACAAAGCACCGAGCTGATCTCCCCATGTGACTAGCTATTTTACATTTGGTAGTGTACATATGTCAATGTAAAGCCATACTTTCTAATCAGCTGATTAGAACTGAGGTTGATATTTTGGTCTCCACTTATGTATTTCCTGTGTCTTTTCACAGCTGACTCCAAACTCAGGGATAGCAGAAATGTTGTGATGAATTGATGCCCTAAAACTAATGTCCAGCTAAATACTGTTGTGGAAAAAGAATTTTACATAGAGTATATAGAATTTATATAATGTGTATTTGTGTGATTGCATTAAAAAATAGTATAATTATTATCATAAGTTATTACAATTGGTTACCATTACTAAAATATGTTTACCTGGCACAGTTGTATGCTAAAATGAAAAATAATCTGTCATTAGACAGAATTCTTAATGAATAATTGACCAAGTTATATGTTATCAGTTTTGTGTTTGTAAGTGTTGTTGAACTCACCATAAGGAAAGCAACTCTTCCGAATTATGTATATATCCCTGGCAATCTATAAGACTCGGACACATTTCAGGGAATAAGAAATATGGTGAGTCACACATTTGTTCATGTTTATTTTTTAGGCCAATTTATAGTATATGAAGGGAGTTTTCAGAGACATGTACCTCAAAATCATTCAGTTATTCAATCATTCAACAAACATTTATTAAGCAGCTGCCACGGGGGCAGGCTACTAGTATTGCTGTCAGTGCAAGATATACAACAGTCAACTGGGTAGACAAAGTCATGGCTTTATGGAGCTTATATTTTAGTGCAGTATATAGACAATAAACAAGTCAATCTAAAGTAATCTGTATTACCATGTTGGTATAAATGATATGAAGGAAATAAATGAACAGGGTAAAGGGAGAGAGTATAATGGAGGGGGGTGCCTACTTTAGATAGAGTGGTCAGGGAAGGCCTCTGTGAGGAACCCATATGAGAGCAGATGCCAGATTGAAGTGAGAATGTGAGCCATAGAAATATCTGTAGGAGGTATACCTCAAACAGAGCGGACTGCAAGTGTAAGGAAAGTAATGAGTGTGAAAACAAAGAACATACGCAGAGGCAGTTTTCTTCTTACAACCTCTAATTGTATCTCCCATGGTATATATGATTCTTTGAAAGGAGTGAGAAGAGGTTAGAAGCAAAATGGTAGCATGAGAAAGAGGAGGTGAAATTAAGAAGGGACAACTGGGTACTCATTCAGAAAAGGGTGTATCTAATCATCATAGAAGAAAATGGTTATCTATAGATGTGCTTATTTGCAATCATGGTAAAAAATATTTTTTACTTGGAGCAGAACTGTGATTGAGTGGTTATATATAATGGAATAACAACTGCCTCTCGATAGTAAGTCAACCCTATGCACACATCCGTCTGATAGTGCTGAGCTATCATTAAGACTATATTTGGCTATTCTATAGACCAATATTATCTACCTAGTACCTTCAATTCAGATATATTCTCTGTATTAATGAACAAACTCATTACTAGTAAGTTAATAAATAAAATATTTCATGAATAATCCTTTGTTGACATTAAAATGACACTAACCTGAATGCACTAACCTTCTCTTTACCTGGTATGCTGGGTTGAATAGGTGTCCCCCCAATATCCACGTCCAATAAGAACCTGTGAATAAGACCTTATTGAAAATAAGGCCTTTGCAGACATAATCGACTTAAGATGAGGTCCTACTGGTCTAGGGTAGGCCCTTAAACCCATGGCACAGACTGTCCTTCTCCAGAGGGAGCATGGCCTGCTAAAACCTTGACTTTGAACTCTGAGCATCCGGAATTGTGAGAAATAAATTTCTGTTGTTTTAAGCCACCAGGTTTGTAGATAATCTGTTACAGTCTTCCTAGGAAAGTAATGCACCTGGAATGAGATCAGCGGGGTACTCAGTCTTCTGGCTGAGAGTGAACATACTTGGTTGATGGTTTTCAGAGGATTAAAATGTGATAAAATGCATTCAAAATTAGTTATTTTGATATAAAACAGCTCATACAATTCAATAACCAAACAAACAACCCGATCGAAAAATGGGCAGAAGACCTAAATAGATACTTCTCCAAAGAAGACATATAGATTGCCAATGGGCACATGAAAAGACGTTCATCATCGCTAATTATTAGAGAAATGCAAATCAAAACTACAATGAGGTACCACCTCATACCAGTCAGAATGGCCATCATTAAAAAGTCTACAAATAATAAATGCTGGAAACGGTGTGGAGAAAAGGGAACTCTCTTTCACTGTTGATGGGAATGTAAACTGGCACAGCCACTATGGAAAAAAGTATGGAGATTCCTCAAAAAACTAAAAATAGAGTTGCCATATGATCCTGCAATCCACTCCTGGGTGTATACCCAGACAAAACTATTATTTGAAAAGATACATGCACCCCTATGTTCACAACAGCACTATTTACAACAGCTAAGACATGGAAACAACCTACATGTCCATCAACAGATGAATGGATAAAGATGTGGATACACACACACACACACACAAAATGGAATATCACCCAGCCATAAAAAAGAATGAAATAATACCATTTGCAGCAACATGGATGGACCTAGAGATTATCATACGAAGTGAAGTAAGTCAGCAAGAGAAAGAAAAATACCATATGATATCACTTATATGTGAAATCTAAAATATGACACAAATGAACTTATCTATGAAACAAAGACACACTCACAGATGTAGAAATCAGACTTGTGGTTGCCAAGGGGCAGGGGAGTAGGGGAGGAAAGATTGGGAGTTTGGGATTAGCAGATGTAAACTATTATATACAGGATGGATAAACATCAAGGTCCTACTGTACAGCACAGGTAACTATAGCCAGTATCCTGTGATGAACCATACTTGAAAAGAATATGAAAAAGAATATATATATGTACAACTGAATCACTTTTCTGTATGGCAGAAATTAATACAACATTGTAAATCAACTATACTTCAAGAAAATTTTTTTAAAAAGCTAGTTATTTTGAGTAAAATATAATATTTCTTGAAAGAATCAGAAAACATTTCAGGACTTCTTAGGGTCACCATGAAGATGATGTAAATTTTCTCAACTTATATTGTTTCACTGTAAATAACTTGAAAAAGTAAAATAAAATTAAAATATCCTTCTATAGAGCAATAAAGACTAATAGTTTAGGAGGCTTATTTAGTTAACAAAAGCTTATGGAGTGTCAAGCACAGTACTAAGTGTTGAGATAAACAGATAAATATTTTTGATTTCGATCCTTACAGAGAAATTTTTATGTAACTTGAGAATTCCCTTAAAAATAATTTTTAGTTGTTTAGATCAGTGAAAGTTCATATATTTCATAATATACTGCCTCTCCACTTGTCTTTTCTCCATTCTCCATGGGTAATTAAGGAATGAAATGGAACGCTAATGACTATGTTTCCTCAAGAATGTCAAGACTAATTTTATCCTCATTGTTATGACCCATATGTCAAAAGAATCTTAAGAGTGGGGGAGAAAGTAAAATTTTAGGCAAAGCCAAAGGGTAATTAATGCTGTGGTATATGTCAGACCATGCCTGGTGAGGATATTAAAGTGCTTCAGTCAAGCCAAAGTTTTGACTAATGTTCAGCTCTTTCCTGTTGACTTTATAGCCTGAATTAACAATATAGACCATTTGTTATTGTCAATGCCTGAGGCTGCATCTGAAAATGTCAATGCGAACAGCAATGATTCTCTGAATAAAATGTTACATTTTCTAGCAATAATTTCAAAGTCTACATTCTCAGTTCCCCATTCTCAGCCCCTTCTCTCTGAATATTTTTCAGAATACTTCAGCTGCAGAGAGTGTATGTAGTATGTACCAGGTTTAGAGGAGGGTTTAAATTCTACTAGAATTTAGGAAGTTTTTCTCTGTTTTGCTGTAAAATGTGGGACGCTAGAGGGAATGATTAAGAGCTCTCAGGCATTCAATATAACTCAGTATTACTACTCAATCATACAGACATTCAGTAATTATTGAATAAATGCACAAGAAGCTGCAGACACCATAACAATTTAGAAATGGTAAAGGACCTAGGATTGTTCAACTTCGATCCTTGAAGCTAAGGATCATGCATTACTAATCTCTTTATACCATAGAGCAGTTAGTTCAATGCTTGACACACAATGGGAATTTAATATGTGTTAGTTGAATTAAAATTCAGTATGTTGAAGAAAACTTAAGCAGTTGATCTAAGAAATGGAAAATTGTATTCAAGCCAAATTTGAGGATTATAACCAAGGAAGAGTATCTCAGAAACCTCTGAGAACTGTTCTGCCCTTTACAAGTCAAGGAACGGTTATGTAAGTGTTTTGAGACAGAGGGCTGTGTATCAAATGATGTATTATTGAAAGTTTACATAATTCAGATCTAAGCTTCACTGTGGCCCCTTACGAGATCAAGAAGGAATGTCATCTTTAAGGAGCTGTCTTATTGCTGCTAGGAGAATGTTGCTGTTTATGGTTGAACAGGTATTTCTGTCAATGGGTAAGGTTTGGTCCACGCATAATGTAGACACATGATGCACTGTGGGGGGAGAGAGGAGGCCAAAGGGCACAGAAGATTCTTGGGTTTATATTTTTTTTGTCTTGAATGAATAAAATATGAATTTTTTATAAAATATGAATTTTATTTCACAAATATATATGATTTGTTTAGATATAAAAGAAAAAAAAATTTTAATTGGATATGTTCTGCTAATTTCTAGACCAATGAGGAGAAAGAGTAGAATCCTCTTTTTAGGCTTTTAGAAATAGTAGATTCTAGTGTGTTTGAATGCTTAGGTATAGTTTAGCCTCCCCACCACGTAAGGAAGCATATCTGCCATAAGATTCTATGTGATCAAGGGCCGGGGACTGGGTGGGGGGACAGCCACTTGACTATGTCTGCAGGAATAGAAGGTAAAGACCTGCTACTCAAGGTGGCAACTGATGCACCTCTAGTGTCTGCATA